>NW_012115211.1:2804341-2878745 GCF_000951035.1 Colobus angolensis palliatus | reverse complement strand
TTTAATTTACCTCTCTCAAAGGCAATTTTGTTACATGGATATAGTGCATAGTGGTGAAGTCCAGGCATTAGCCTAATGTTATTTGAATAAAATACATTGTACCTATTAACTAATTTTGCATCCCCTCCCACTCTTCCACCCTTCTGAGTCTCCAGTGTCTATTATTCCAGTCTCTATGTCTATGTGTACACATTATTTATCTCCTACTTACAAGTGCAAGGAAACATCTTATTTGACTTTCTGTTTTTGAGTTGTTACACTTAAGATAATGGCCTCCATTTCGATTGATGTTGCAGCAAAATATTATGTTTTTCTTCTTTTTTATGGCTGAACAGTATTCCATTGTACACACATATATATATGTATATCGTTTTCTTTATACAATCATCCATTGATGGACATTTAGATTGATTCCCCATCTTTGTTATTGTGGATTATGCTATGATAAACATGCAAGTGCAGTTATTTTATTTAGTTATTTTTTTCTTGAGACGGAGTCTCACTCTGTTGCCCAGGCTGGAGAGCAGTGGTACCATCTCGGCTCACTGCAACCTCCGCCTCCAGGGTTCAAGTGATTCTCCTACCTCAGCCTTCTGAGTAGATGGGATTACAGGTGCGCACCACCACGCCTGGCTAATTTTTTTATTTTTAGTAGAGATTGGGTTTCACCATGTTGGTCAGGTTGGTCTCGTACTCCTGACCTCGTGATCCACCTGCCTTGGCCTCCCAAAGTGCTGGGATTACGGGCCTGAGTCCCCGCACCCGGCCGCAATTATCTTCTTGATATAATGATTTCTTTTCCTTTGGATAGATGCTCAGTGATGGGATCCCTGAATCAAATGGTAGTTCAATTTTTAGTTCTTTGGTAAATATTCACACTCTTTTCCATAGAGGTTATACTAATTTACATTCCCAATGTTTACGGTGTATAAACATTCTCTTTTCTCTGCACCCACATCAACATGTATTACTTTTTGACTTCTTAATAATGGCCAGCCTGACTGGTATAAGATGATATCTCATTGTGGTTTTAATTTGCATTTTTTCTCATGATTACTGATGTTAAGTACTTTTTCATATCTTTCTTGGCCATTAGTAAACGATAAGGCATAAAGCATTACTACTGCAGAGAGAGAGATGATAGAGGTAAAGATAGAGACAGAGATGGAGATAGAGATGTGTGTGTGAGAAAGAGAGAGAGAGGAACAGAGAGAGACAGAATAGAGATATTGATCTCTAATAGATAGAGATGTGTGTGTGTGAGAAAGAGAGAGAGAGAGGAACAGAGACAGACAGAATAGAGATAGTGATCTCTAATAGATAGAGATGTGTGTGTGTGAAAGAGAAGCACAAGCAGAGAGAGGAGAGATTGATCGGGATTAAGATCCTACACTCTGCCTCTGCGTGATCTTATGTAAATCAAATCCTCTCTCCGAGCATGTTTGCTTATTAATGACAACAACCTCACATATTTATCAGGACAAATTAATGAAAATGCTATTATGCTTTGTAAAGTCCTTGGTACATGCAGATTGTTACTATCACGAGCATGTATTGATCAGAACAGTAATTTTATAATGATAGGGAAGTGTGCTGCTGATTTCCAAGTTAGCTCGCAGATCTATTTTTTGCCTTTGCTTTCTCCATACTGCTCCATTCTGCACTTCAGAGGACTGCTGACCCCTCAAATTTATTTTTTCCAAATTTATTTGCCAACTGCACTGTTAGGGGCTAGAGATCAATAGGAATGAAGCCCTTCGCCACCCTCTGGCTTTCTTTCTTTCTCTCAAGTGGCTTCTCTAGAGCTGCTGCATCTCACCGATGTGTACAGCATGGTCCAGCAGGTTCGCAGGTGAAGGCTGCGCTTTGACTGACACAGCCAGAGAATATTTGACCACAAGAAGACTAAAACCCAGAAGATAAAATATACTTTTCCAAAAATAAAGTAAACCCAATAAGGCTTTTAACTGGAATTTTATTCTCGTCACATATTATTTTGTATTATTTTAAACCTATTATTTATTTTTACGTATTACTTTCAAATGTGATTTTAGTGCAGAGACGTTCAAAGAAAAATGCAAATATAATCAAAGCTTTCATAGTATCTCCACCATTAATGTTTAAGCTTGAAAACTTTGCCTTCCCCAGTATGTTTTATTAAAATTATTATTATACAGAAAAATTATTGCCACTCTAGGTCATCCCCAATAGGCTTGTTGTTTAGATGCTGAATTTATAATTTGTTTTAATCTCATCAAAGTTTGAAATGCTTTGGCCGTTGTTTTTAATATCTTAAGCGTATTATCCTGAAGCTTTATAAAATGCTTGGTTGTCACTTTTTCTTCTGTAAGTCATGATTTAAAAAACATGTTTTTGTACCTAATGTAGCTTTGCCCTTCTGGAAAATAAAAAAAAGCCAGAATGGCTCTTAATTTGGATTGTTTCTGAAAAAAAGAAAAAACATACCAAATGCAAATAAATTACTTTAAAATGCAAAGACACACTGGAAACTTTTCAAATATGAGATGCAGCATGAAAATAAACCAAAACAACCTCTCTATCAACTGGAACAGAATATAAAACAATAGCAACCAATTCCAGTCTCCCCAATTAAAATTTGGTGACTTTGAGTAATTCCTGAGTTTCTCTTCCTCCCTTTAGGTCACGTGTTCTTTATAATGGTCAGTCTTGATTCCTTCATAGAGTTGTTGGTTACTTTATGAGACGAGCTGTACCTAAGCCAATGCTGGCTCACATAAGGGCTTAGAATCTATAACTCTAATTTTCTTTCTTAACTAAAACCTTAAAGGCAACTTAATGGTCTTTGCTTTACATTAATAAAGAAAATTTTTGGTGTGTCTTTTACACATTAATGTGGGTAATATGAAACAATTATAACATACTTAAACAGATGTAGAAATTAATGAGACCAGGCACAGTGGTACATGCCTGTAATCCCAGTACTTTAGAAAGCAGAGATGTGAGGGTTGCTTCACTCCAGGAGTTTGAGACCAGCCTGGGCAATATAGCAAGACCCTGTATCTACAAAATAATCATAAAATTAGCTGGGCATTGTTGTGTGTGCCTGTAGTCTCAGCTGCTGGGGAGGCCAAGGTGGGAGGTTTGCTTGAGATCGAGATGTTGAATCTACAGTGAGCTGTAATTGCATCACTGTACTCCATCCTGGGTGAAAGAGGGAGTCCCTGTATCAAAAAAAAAAAGTGAAAGGAAATGAATCATGGTCACTACTGTGAGCCTTATCTAGCCTTTTATGTACTAATGGACACGTCTGAAGAGACATATAGGACATATAGTGTGTAATCTTCTTCAACATTGCTTGACCTTGCGAAATCCAATTCTTTGTAGCATGGGTAAGAAACAATTCACTATACTACACTAACCTTGTTTTACTACACTAACCTCATCATCCTAGTAATGTAGTTACTTAAAAGTGATCACTTAAAAGGGACTCAGTATATTCTGAAGAAATTATCATTCTGTGGGATATAAAAATGAGACACGAATAAGGGAAAACTGCTTAATTAATTAGATAATTTATTCACTTTTATATAGTTACATATAGCTATTGAGCACAGATGATACTTCAAGCACAATATTAATCTTTCCAAAGAAAAAAGATGAATGATAAAGTTCTATATTACAGGAGAAAAATGATAAAATTCACCCAGAGAAATCTTTCAGAAAACAGGGACACTTGAGTGTGACCTTTAAGGATAGAAAAAGTTTCCCAAATAAGGAAAAGTATCTTGGGCACAGGAAGAAGGCAGAGAAGAATAGAAATAGATTAAGTATTTTGAGAATGACAAGTTCTATGGATGAGAAAGGATCTAAAATATCCTTTACCCACTCGGTAACATTGAGAATATTGAAACAAGGGAGAATTGCAGAAATAATTATAGGAAGAACATGCTGATAGCCATATAGAAGACACAGTTAAACAGAAAATCACTGGACACAACTATAATACAGGTTGAGTATCTCTTATCTGAAAAGCTTAGGAGCAGAACTGTTTTGGATATTTATTTGAATGTTTTGAATGTTTGGATATATATAATGAAATATCTTGGAGGTGGGACTCAAGTTTAAACACAAAATTTATTTATGTTTCAGATACACCTTAAACACATAGCCTGAAGGTAATTCTAAATAATATGTTTAATAATTTTATTCATGAAATAAAGTTTTGACTGTCAAGACTTGTCACATGAGGTCAGATATGGAATTTTCCACTTGTGTTGTCACGTCGGCACTCAAACATTTTTGGACAGTGGAGCATTTTGAATTTCAGATTTGTGGATTAGACACTCAACCTATAGCATAAGGCAGAGATTAAACATACTTTAATTCTTTGCATATGTGTATGGATATTGATGTATGCCCAAGGTAGCGATAAGTAAGGCAGCAAATCCTCACTGAACTTTAAAATATGCTGGTTTCCATGTCCCTGTTAAGCATTTGAATCAGCATAGATTTAAATTATATACCTTTCCCTCATAGTTCTCTATCGCATTTTGCCCTCTGTTTTAACAATCAAAGACTGGTTATTTATTCAGTACCTCTTTCTCATCAGATTTTGTTAGCTGTTTGGAAATGTGGCATAACCTAGGGATTTGTCATCAAGATGGAGAAAAGGTATATATACAAAGTATAATTAAAGCTAAGAAGCAATATTTGGAACAGAATTAAATTTTCTTTCTAAAATTGTTTGTTCAGATATTCAATAAAGTGTTGTGATCTGGGACTTCGGTTCAAACATCCTGATGGAGATGAGATGAAAAAGAACCTTGAAAGCTAAATAGATACAAGTAGCATAGCATATGTAACCCAATGTTACACTCTATGAGCTTTTGTCTCTTTATTTATAAAGAAGATAATACTTACCTTCCCCACAATACCTACAGCATAGCATGCAGCATAGCATTGCTATATTGTTTAAAATTAAATCTGGTAATTGACATACAAAGGGTTTCTAATAGATCTTTTTACATAGATGTTATTTTGGGATATTTCTAATATTAGAAGCAGAAGGGAAAGACAGGATTTCGGGGAAAAACAAACGGCAATGTGGGCATCAAAGCTAAAGTATTTTCTTCTTACATTTCTTCTTTCCTCCTTTTTCCCTATTCATTGTGTACTATTCTATGCCAAGCCTGAAGTTAAGTGGTTCCTACTGTTGAGAAGACCACAGAATGTGTGCTAGGAAATAAAGCCAGTTGAACATATGTAAGTACTTTAGTAGGATAAGTGAGGGAGAATTTACTTTTCCAAGGGGAGAATTTAAAAGACCTCAAACATGCTTTCCCCATGAGAAAAAGAATATTTTTTTGGTCTGCAGGAGCATTTCCCAGTGCCAAGCAGGTATTTGTGATTCTGTGGCTCTTAATCTGCTTGGCATCTTGAGAATGAGAAAATAGGCAGAGCAGAAAGCCCTGCTGTTGGGGAATGACATGAAACTAACGTGGGTTTACTACAGAGTTATAAAGCCATTGGTGCTGCAGGACTTTAGAATTAGCTGAATGCTCTCTTCCTACCTATTGTTCCTGGGTTGCAAATGCCCAGGTATAACAACCTAGTTACAGTAGTGATTACAGTGCATTCTCAGAGCCAACCATGTAAGACAGAACGAATGTTGAATCTAGGGTGACTCGGCCCACTTACTGATGGAATTGTTAAGTGTTTTACACAAGGTCACGGATGATACAGGATCACATCTGCCACCCACTCCTCTCCTGGTTTACTTCCCTTTTCTGTCAAGCTGTCCAACTAGAATATTGTCTTGTACAACCATCTTCATTAGAACATCCAATTTCCATACAAACTTGCAATAAAGATTTCAAACTATATTCTCTGTTTATATCTCATGTGTAAACTGGGAACTGTGGTTGTTAATTAAGTCTTACAAAGAGTATTTTTAGTAAAAATTATTTTAAAATATGTTATTGGTACACATTCATCACACTTCTATCTGCACCGTCTGATTCCAACACTGGCAATCACTGCATCTTGAATGAAGGCAGGTTTTGAGTGTGGTAACACCTCTAAAATTAGCAGAGAGAAGAAACTCACAATATTCAGGAGGAATTTTCTCTTCACATGTCACTTTATATTTTTAGAGGTACATATTTCCTTTTTGACACAAATTAGACATCATGTTTCTTTATAATCCATACTGCATTATAAATCATTTAACGGTTATCAAAAGATACAGAAATCTTCATTGCTTTGTTTTGGGGAAGGATATTTAATCTTATTATCTTATTTTGGGTGTAGGAGTGGATGAGTTTAAGAATTCATCTCTGGCCGGGCGTGGTGGCTCATGCCTGTAATCCCAGCACTTTGGGAGGCCGAGGCAGGTGGATCACGAGGTCAGGAGATCAAGACCCTACTGGCTAACACGGTGAAACCCCATCTCCACTAAAAATACAAAAAAAATTAGCCAGGCATGGTGGCAGGCACCTGTAGTCCCAGCTACTCGAGAGGCTGAGACAGGAGGATGGTGTGAACCTGGGAACGGAAGTTGCAGTGAGCTGAGATGGTGCCACTGCACTCCAGCCTGCAGGACAGAGCAAGACTCCATCTCAAAAAATAATAATAATAATAATTTCTAATGATAACAGTAAGAACACACACAGCTTTACTATTCGAATGAACATTTTATCATCTCAATTCCTAACTTCCAAATACTTATTATTTTCAAGCTTTTCTTTTCTTTTGATTTTTATGTTTTGAGAAAGGGTCCCACTCTGTCATCTGGGCTAGAGTGCAGTGGTGCCATCGTGGCTTACTGCAGCAGCCTTGACCTCGGGGGCTTAAGCAATTCCCTGACCTCAGCCACCTGAGTAGTTGGGATAGGTGCATACCACCATGCCCAGGTAATTTGTGTATTTTTTGTAGAGCCAGGGTTTCACCATGTTGCCCTGGCAGGTCTTCAACTCCTGGGCTCAAGCGATCCACCCTCCTTGGTCTCCCAAAGTGCTGGGATTATAGGGATAAGCGACCGTGCCTGGCTGGTTGGTTGGTTAGTTAGTTAGTTAGTTAGTTAGTTAGTTAGTTAGTTAGTTAGTTAGTTTGTTTTGTGTGTGTGTGTGTGTGTTTAATACAAGAGTAATCTCATTTCAATTACAGCCTTTAAGAGAAGGAAGTGATCTTCCAGATTATGATATTAAAGCTCAGAAAGCTTAAAAAACTGCTCAAGATCACATCATCAGTTTCTGAAGCCAGTGTGTCTCCATACACCAATGATTCTGTCTATGCTACATCAGCAACTTTGCAATATATTTCAATATATTAATTCTTGGAAATCTCAAATAACAAAATATTTCATCTTTCACAAACATGCCATTTCTGTTACAAACCACAATGGTCTTACAATTATATATAGTTGTCACTAAGACAACTGTCTAGCAACAATGCTTGAGGGTGGTCAGGATCACTTGCCTGGAATGGGAAGATGAGTGTGCCTGTTTCTTCCTGTTCATTTGTTGTTTTAATGTGACTAGACCCAAGTTTGTCTTAAGCCAAATTTGATTCCTGCGGGTCTCAATCCCTGGTTTGTAAGCTAATTTTAAGCAATGGATTTAAGATCCTTAAATAAGCTGGCAGTTCTTTAGAGAAAAGATTACATCCTCCACAAGTAAATAAATAATGAACTTGAGACTTGATGCTTGCAGGGATTTTCTCGTATAGTAAAATTGCTTTTGTCTTTGTGGTTTTTATACGATGACATCTGGAAAACCCTAGATGACAATTCTAAGAAAAAAGCGTAGTTAATAATAGAGTACAAATTAACCCAAGTTCACGTTCAGTTGGGAGCATATTTTAAATAAAAAAATGAAGTATTTAAACCTTTACATAAATGCTTCAATTACCTTCCCCTTTGGTATTTATGCCTGCAGTGACTAGCTTATACATTCACACTGAGTAAGCATTCAATGGATTGTCGTGGTTTTTAGCTATTGTTTATTTTTGTCATGTATCCATTTGTTCAGTTAGCACACATTGAATGTTTACTGTGTGTCAGATCCCTTGCCAATCTGAGAAACCAAGGAATAAAGTAATCTTTGCCTTTTTAGCACTCAGATATTATTGAAAGAAATAGAAACCTACGCAGATACAACTCAGTATAATTTAGCAAATATATTAAGAAAATTATTCATGGAATGTGTTTAAAGGGCCAACATGAGGATGCAAAATCTGGAGTAAAAGAAGAGTTTAAAGAGGTAACCTATATTAAGACCCTTGAAAAATGAGAGAGTTTATTTGATTAGATGTAGACAGATGGGGGACAAGGAAATATATCTCAGGCAAATACTCTTCAAAGAGTGGGATTGAATTAGTAAAAGGCAAGATAGGAAGTTGAAGAGAAAGGTAGGTATCAGACCATGAAAAGTCACCTAAGACAAGATAAGGAGTGTGTGTGTGTGTGTGTGTGTGTGTGTGTGTGTGTGTGTGTGTGGTATGTATGTGTGTGTTAGTGTGTCTATGTGTGTTTGTGTGACTATGTATGTCTATATGTGCCTGTGTATGTATATGTATGTGTGTGTATGAATTTAATTTGCAGAAGTGAGTGCAAAATCAAACTTTTTATAAGAAAGACAAATGTGGTACCACTTTGTGGAATACCTAGGAAATGATAATACTGGAAGCAGGCAGGTCAGTTTGGAAACAATTTTAAGAATGCATATAGGTTATATGTGACAAACTGATGACTAACCTAATATGCACATAGGAAAAGTTGAAAGCTGTCCTTCTAAGATCTGGAACAAGACAAGAAAGTCTCCTCTTGTTATTTCTATTAAACGCATTCTGGAAATCTTAGAGCAATTAGGCAAAAGGAAAATAAAAGGCATCCAAATTGGAAAGGAAAAAGTTGAATTTAACAGTCTGAAGTCCACATCATCTTAAATATAAACAGTCCACTGCACCAAAAAACTGTACAAAGTTCAGTCAAGTTGTAGGATACAAATTCAAGATACAAAAGTGCAAAGCATTTCTATGTGTTAACAGCAAACTATCTGAAAAACAAAGAAAATTATTTCATTTAAAATAGCTATGAAAAAATACTTTAAAATAAATTCAACCATGAAATGAAACACTGTATACTGAAAACTATAAAACATCAATGAAAGAAATTGAGGGAAATGCTTTGGATGTGGTGGCTCACACCTGTCATCCCGGCATTTTGTGAAACTGAGGTAGACATATGACTTGAAGCCAGGAGGTCAAGACCAGCCTGGCCAACATGGGAAAACCCCGTCTCCACTAAAAATACAAAAAGTTAGCTGGGCGTGGTGGTGCACGCCTGTAGTCCCAGCTACTTAAGATGCTGAAGCATGAGAATGACTTGAATCCTTGAGGTGGAGGTTGCAGTGAGCTGAAAATATGCCATTGCACTACAGCCTGGTCTACAGAGATAGACTCCATCTTAAAATAAAAAAAAAAAAAAAAAATTGAGGAAGGTGAAATAAATGGGAATATATCTCATGTTCATGGATTGGAAGAATTAATATAATTAAAATTTCTATACTATGCAAGTGATATACAGATTTGATAATATTCTGCCAAAATTTAAATGGTATTTTTAATAGAAAGAATAAACAATTGTAAAATTCACTTAGAACCACAAAATTACACCAATTAGCCAAAGCAATCTTGAACATAAAAAATAAAGTTGGAGGCATTACACTACCTCACTTTAAAATATACTGCAAAGCTATAGTAACCAAAGCAAAACAACATGGTAACGGCATTAAAACAGACACATAAACCAATGGAACAAGATGGAGAGTTCAGAAATAAATCCACAAATTGGCAGCCAACTGATTTTCAACAAAAGAACCAAGAACACACTATTAGAAAAATATATTCTATTCAATAAATTATGTTAGTAAAACTGGATATACACATGCAAAAGAATGAAATTAACCCGTTATCTCACACCTTAACTAAAAATGGATTAAAAATCAAAATATAAGACTCAAAATTATGAAACTTCTAGAAGAAAACATAGGAAAAAAAGTTCTATGATATGGGTCTGGGCAATTGTTTTATCTTATTTTTGATATGACTCCATTATTGAATGCATATTCTTATCCACAAAGTCTTGAGGCCACTTACTTTTCATGGTTTCTAACTGAAAGAGTTTCATCTTTCTGATATCACAAGTCTTATACTTCGTGCAATTTAACTTACAATAACTCCAGGAATAAGTTTTTTCTGTTGTATATCTGAGATCTTTGTCAAGATGCTTCTTCAAATGAATGTATTTCTTTCTAGGATGATATTAATCTTCTTTATGCCTGCACTTTTTGCTCCCTAATTATATCTGTAGTTCACCTGAAATAATTACTTAGCTTTTCGGGAATTTAAAACCCTCAGGAGTTAGGAGTTGGCCTGTGTATGCAGTCCACTTTGTCAGCTCCCTGCCTAAGGCAGTCACTTGTGCAGCACTTAGTCAATGCCAAACCCATTTTGTCCTTAGAATGATCGCTTTAGATCAGCCATTCTAGTTTGTGAGCCAGGTTGTCTTATGCATTTGCTTTAATAGTTTTCTAAGAGGCCTGATCCAAGTGATCACATTAGGAAGTATGAGGGGACAATTTTCATGAAGCCTGTGGGGTGTGAGAGGAGTACCAGCTGTGCCTATGGACCACCAGGGGCTGGGTGCTGACTCTGCAGCCGCCTAGATGTGGGAGCTTAGATGAGCACATATCCTTTCTTGCCTCCATTTCCATATTCATTAATGGAGATAACAAAATCTCTAAAGAACCCAGTGTCATATTGTTTTCATTCAGTTTTCATCTTCAATAAAGTAGAAAGAATATATATATGTGTGTGTGTGTGTATATATACATATACACATACATATATATGTGTTTATGCACATATGCACATTTAAATGTATATATGTATACGTGTGTGTAACCTCAAAAATTTACAATGTACACTAAATTCATATGTATAAATGAATTTGTATTTATATTTACATATAAATTTAGCACAGAACATAGCACAGGATAGCCATTTTAATTATAATTTTAATAGCAGTGATTTTCATGCTATACTGGCATTTAAATGACATATGAAAGAGATGTCTGTTAATTCTGGTTATTACTAATGATTTTCACTGTTCCAAAAATGCACACTTCAAACTGATTTTTAAAATTAGTTATATTGCCAGGGAATTTTAGCACCATACCTTGTTCCTAAGAGCACTAGGACCAAGAAGGGGTCATGCAGAGTGACAGTGGTGCCTACAACTTGACATCCAGACCACACATTTCCAAATATAAATAGTGCAGAAAATTCTGTTGCTTTTTTACCATATTTTGCTGTTGCATCTTTTCCTTGGAAAGGTTTTTGAATGTCTTGCACATATTTCTGCTTTTAAATATGCAAAGGTAATCCAAAAGGATAGGGAGTTTAAAAACTGAAGTGCCCAAATGGCAATCCCTTTTTTCCTGGCTTCTTGGTAGGCGGATGCACAGGTGGAAGGAGAAACATAACCACTCAGACCCTTGAAGAAGAGCATGACATGTGAAATCAGGTACTGCACCATTTCCCGTGTGAAAACGCTAGGTTGGCAGCATATTCGCTGAAAATGAAAATTAATCTGTTGTGAATAGTTGGCCATGAAGTTAGTTCATTTGTGACATGTATTTGATGCCTCTACCCTTTTTAAAAATAGTTAAAATTCAACTCAGTAGCCTCACAAGTAAGATTTGTAGAACTAGTTCCCACTGGCTTTGTAGTGACCTAGAAATTCTTTTTTTTTTTTTTTTTTTTTTTTTTTTTTTGAGACGGAGTCTCGCTCTGTCGCGTGACCTAGAAATTCTAAACCAAATAAAGCAAAGTGGAGCATGAAGAATGGGTCTGACATGTTGTTATGAATTTTCAATCTTAGAAAATTTAAGCAAAGTCTTAAAAAACATCTTTCCATAGAGTAAAGTAATTCTACAAGCCTTTTAACTGCATGACAGTGAGAAACATTTAGAAAATACATCTCTCAAAAAATAAAACAAATATGGATATTTATTTTGCCTTTTTCAGTCATTAGCACAAAAGGCAGCTATGTTGGAAGCTGACAAGGAAACAATTATTCACAGCAGAGCAAGGAAAAAAGGCACTATTTATAAACACATAGAATACATGTAATATAAATAGATGTAAGCAGTCAAGTATCTTCGCTTAAAAAGGTACACTTGCAAATATATATTTGTGTGTCTTAAAATTTCATGTCCTGATACAAAAGAACAGTGAACACAGCCATGAACTCCAAACCCATCTGCCCCTCCTTGGAGCCGCAGGGCTCTTGAGCAGTGACTGACAGTTCCTGTCGAGATTATCCCACTTGGGACAGCGAGCACAATACGCAAACTAGATGAAAAGGAAGTGCAGGCTGAAGACGATAGTATATAAAGACCTGATGAAGCAGAGAGAGAAGAAACAGAGAACAACCTGAGGGGGAAAATACATTTTCACAAAGGAGGTCTTGACATGTCACAAAAGTGTAATGGTCAGCAGATCCTTCATCTGTTACTCCCTCTGGAAGTTTAACCAACAGGAAAGTCAACACTCGACCACGCTGCACCCCACTGATACCAGTAATCTCCAGTGATCTATACTGGGGCAACTGGCTCTGCCTTCTAATCCTATCATTATGTGCAGAAGCAATACAGGAATATGTATTTCTAGCCTATTGGGTTGTTTTAAATTATAGATGGGCTACCTTTGTTTTCAGTCAAAACTCACATTTGCATTTTTACATGTTATGCTTAGAAATCTCGGTGAGGAGGCCGAGTGCCGTGGCTCATGCCTGTAATCCCAGCACTTCGGGAGGCCGAGGCGGGCAGATCACAAGGTCAGGAGATCGAGACCATCCTGGCTAACACGGTGAAACCCCGTCTCTACTAAAAATGCAAAAAATTAGCTGAGCATGGTGGTGGGCGCCTGTAGTCCCTGGTGGTGGGTGCCTGTAGTCCCAGCTACTCGGGAGACTGAGGCAGGAGAATGGCGTGAACCTGGGAGGCAGAGGTGTGAACCTGGGAACCTGAGCCAAGATTGCGCCACTGCACTCCAGCCTGGGCGACAGAGCAAGACTCCATCTCAAAAAAAAAAAAAAAAAAATCCTTAGTGAGCAAAGGGCTGGTGGGATTCAGACTACAGTCTGGACTACTTGATCTTGATTCTGTATGATTAAATGAGGTATGGAAACTAGAGGTCTTCATTTTTTGGAGGGATAGCCACTTATCAGGAATCAGGACCAGGGGAGAGCATTTCCTTCTCCTCCTATCTTCCCAGGAAAGAGCATTTTACAAATCTGTTACCAGTAATTCCTCTTCTACAACTAGTCTATTCTCCCAAATACATACAATAATCTAACACAGTAGCGCAATTTTTGTGTTTGTAAAACATTATAGCGATAACTATAGCCAAAAAAAAAAAGACCCCCCGAGAAACTTCTGTCTCAATATGTTTAAGAGTTCTCCAACATTCGGAGCAATTAAAAACTGGAAATGATTTGGTTGGACAGACAGCACTGCTACATAATTAAAGGTATTTGTGAAGAAGTCTGATTGGCAGGGGTTAATTAATTAATTAGGAAAATAGTATCTTCATTGTTCTAATTTCTATTAGCATTCTGAATTATGCTAATGACACTTTTAATGTTAATCCTTGCAAAAAAACTTTTTTTCAGTTGTTTGGCCTGAGTGGAATGACTTTCTCCAGTCTCCATTCCGTTCATGCAATCCCAGGGAGCCCTCCTACCTATATGGTGACAGGTGAACACAGTTAGGCTGAAGGATGTGCTTGTCATTTTCTGAAGATTAGAACAGATGAATTTAGATGACAAGCTCCTATATGTTTTTGACAATAAAAGTATACCATGTTCTTGTCATTTGACATCTCTTCCCATTTCTAGCCTGAACTCCATGGATCATTCTCTCGCCTACTTGATTTCTGTTCCTTTCATAGCATCTTTCCCATTGTCTCCCTTTTCTCAAGCTCTGGATAGACTCTCTGTTCTTAAATTCAGGAAACTGGATACACTGTAAAGATGTCAAACAAAGCATTTTAAATTTGACTATGAACAAAAATTTCTAGGAAAGTTTTTCTAAAAAAGGAATGAGCTAATTCCATCTGCTTATGCCCTCATGGCGACTACTCTGACATCTCAAGATGCTTCCCTTGTGGCACCTGTTCTCTTCCTGAAGTGAGAAGTTTATGTGAGCCTTTGTCTTATTGACCTGGGAACTGAAATGTGAATTTCCAAGATCTTATCTTTTCTACCACTAAAGTCATAAGCCAGAAAGAGGCCTGACGGTCCGCCAGATGCTGCTCAATATTTGGGGTGAGACTCTACATTAAAGCATTCCCATGACATTGCTATCACTTCCCCTAGTTCAGTTGCATAACTTCCACTTGTAAAGATAATCTCATTAATTTTTTCTTTCCTAAACTTTGCTCGGTCCCGTGCCTCTCAGGACACTATCCTTCAATAGTGCATTGGTGACTCTTCGTTCCAACTTCCCAATCTTCAAACTATGTTTTATGTGAGTGCATTTCCATATTGTACATTCAGAAAAAAATATTTAAATTGCCTTGGTCTGTCAGAAAAGCTAAATGTTCATTTTTCTACTGTTCTGTTAACCCTCTACTAGAAAATGTGCCCCCAAAATGAGAGCTGACCATTAACTTTGTAATGTCTTTCATTACAAAAACCTTTGGTCTGGGTGAATTCAAATGGGAGATTAAGTTTAATGTTATTATAGTAGAATGAATCACTTATTTCAATATTGGTCTTATTTTCAAAATGGTCAGTGGTTTTATCTATGAACACTTTAGAAAAATTCTTCTAGTTTCATGAGAAAGACTAAAAAACTTAAAAACTTACGTTTATTCTCAGTTTTATTAACATTATCAATTTAATATGAGAGGCTTATTTATGGAGAACTTCCCCAAAACTGAGAGTAAAAGAGCCTAAGAAACACAGATATGGATATATCTAATAAAATGAAAGATAAAAGCATTGACACATTCCGATCATCTAGTTTTGTAAAAAAAAAAAAAAAGAAAAAAAAGAAAAAAAAATTACTTTAAGGGACACATTTATTTATTTTTGAAAAATACTTATATTAGAACTTCAGACACATTTAAGTAAACTTACGAAGGCCAGTGAAGAAATGCATTAGGTGGCATTCTGTATATCTAGATATTATTTAATTTATATTCTTATTAATTCCATTGCATAGTATTCTGAAGATAAACTCTGAAATACTAAATCCAAAAGAGGTTATTCAAAATCAAATTCTATTTATAAATACACTTTTGAGGAAAGTTTTTTGATTAGTAAATATTCTTTTAATTTTTATCTAAACATACACCTAGATATTATAAATTAGAAAATATCTTTTAAAATAAGAAACAAAGTTTAGGTGGTAATCAAGCATAAGGGAGATAGATATTGCTATTCACCTATCAGAATACTTACAAAAATATTAGAAATTATAGTAGCAAAGACTTTTATTTCAATGTATTTATTATGAGGAAACTTTAGCCAAAAATAAAGAAAATTGTTATGTATTTTTAAACAAGGCAGATATATTAGCTATATAAGTCTCTCAACTTTATATATAAATAAGAGCTGTAAATAAGATTATGTGAAATACAGAACATGCAAGTTTTCAAGGTCACTGGAGTAATTCAGTGCTACATGGGATTAGTCTTTTTAAAAAGGCATTTCACAGTTCCTAGAGTCCCAGAGCTAACTAATCCAAACTTCGAATGCTCTCATTTCACTTGTTTCAGACGTAATAATAGACCCGAAGTTGGAAATAAGCTGTTTACAGTAAAATAGCAATACAAAAGTGTACCAATGTGTTGTAAATTATTAATGTATTGTAGAGGCATAAATTACTTTAAGTTTTGATAAGGAACATAATTTAAAGCTGTATTTGTATATGGTTATCCAAAAATAAGTCATTTTATGGAAAGGAAGACAAGTTATTTTCTAAACAAAAGTCAATTATGAGTCTATTCTTCTTTGGTTGGGCAATAAATATACCTGTCACTCCTTTGGCTGAATAAAAAGCTGCTCTGAGTCTACGTTAGTTTTAATCATTGTTATCTAATTTCCCATCTTGGTTGGCAGATGTTGAAGAAAGCTAAATCAAGACTTTGGGGAAAATTTCCAACTTCTTATTACCAACAAATTTCTTCATTATTATTTCCTCCAACTCTGCTTTCCTTTATGTATACCATATTCGTGAGATTCTCTGTATAGCAGACATCTGTGAGGAACCAATAGCATGCTGTTATGAAATTAGTCTGGCCTTTAAAATGTGTTAGAGGC
Source organism: Colobus angolensis palliatus (assembly GCF_000951035.1). NCBI lineage: Eukaryota > Metazoa > Chordata > Mammalia > Primates > Cercopithecidae > Colobus > Colobus angolensis. Next base: position 2,862,373 of record NW_012115211.1, on the reverse strand, counting down.
GAACTTGACTTCTCACTTGAACTTTTGATGGCTTGGTGACTTTAATCAAGTTAATTAATCTAATGAATCTTCAAATCCATCCACTGCTGCTTTGTAAGCTTACGGTGACAAATGTAGTAGAGGAAATGATGGTCTCAAAATTACATATGAGGTGGCTGCTATGGTGAGCTGCCAACTTTTATTGTTTGCCTTCCTCCTTTCAATTTATATATTTAAGCAAACCTAAAATTCTGTTTAGTATATTTCTAGTGTGAATGGTAATTTTTTTCCATTCCAGAAAAAGCAAAGAAGTTACATATATTAATTACATCTGGTTGCCTTACCACAGAAAAACCTTCCTATTTCAGTTATTTGTAAATTATTGTTACAAATGTTTCAAATACAAATTTTTTATAAATACAACTTTTGTTAGTAGTGGTTAAAAAAACTCCTATACTTATATAATGTTCACTCACAGGCCAGGTTCAAGGTAAGCCTTCAGGAAGTGCATGGCCATTTTCTCTCTACCTTGAACAAATCCATAGAACCTGAGTTGGAGACTCATATTCTAGATGAAATGACATCTTTTATTGCATGTAGCCTCTTTGCTGTTTACCTGAGCTATGTATTTTCCTCAGAATCTAAGTATGAGAAGAGTTCTGACCACCTTCATTTTCACCCTACTCTCTTGAGAAAGGACAGTAAATAAAAAAGCAAGAAAAAGGGAAAAAGCAAGGAAACAGAAAAAAAAAAAGAGAAAAGATGTTATTCTCTTGATGTAGAAAGAAGAAGAAGAAATGAAAACAGCCTCAGAGATCCTATGTTAGTACTGCATTTAATTTTGAGATGGAGAGATTATTCTGGATTATCCAGGTGTTTCCTAAATGCAACCATAGGTGTCCTAATAAATGGGAACAGACAGATATTTGACATTGGCTCACAGAGAACAAGATGATGTCAGAGAGATTTGATGGTGTTGGCCTTCAACATGGGAGTGATACAGCCAACCAAAGGAGGACAGCATCCACCAGCTGCTGGAGGAAGGGAAGAATGGATTCTCCCCTGCAGCCCTGGATGGAGTATAACCCCGCCTGCACCTTGATTTTGGATGATACTGATTCCAGATTCCTGGCTTCCGGAATTGCAGGAGGATAGATTTATGCTATTTTAAGCCACTCAATATGTGATATTTTGTGTGGCAGTCCCGGAAAACTAATAGAATATATAAATGCAAAGGAACGCAATAGCCAACACATGTATGAAAAAGAAGAAAAATGTTGTATGTTTAATAACTTCCCTTCTTTAAATAACATTGCTAAAATAAGAGCTACTATGAAAAAATATTTATAAAACACACATTTGATAAAGCACTTGCATCCAGATTATATGAAAAACTTTCAAAACTAAATAATGAGAAGATAACCCCTTTGAATGGTAAAAATACATAACCAATCTACCAAAGAATTATGTAGATTTTGTATAAGCACAGAAAAAAATATGCTCAATTTCTCAGGGTTGTGACATAAGTCTTGATTCTAATTTATGAAAAATATTTTCTTGCTTAATTTTTATTACATAATAATGCTATTTGATATGGAATAATTATCCATTATCAGATCATTAGGCATCATAATTATGATGAGATATCATACCCAAACTATAGAACAGCTAAAATACTGACAGTATTAAGTGGAGATAAGGATACGGAGAAACTGAAAGTCTTATTCGCTGGTTCTTGGAACAGGAAATAATACAACCATGTAAGAAAGTGTTGGGTAGTTTCTAATAAAGTTAAACATGCACCATAAAACTCAGTCCACTTATATATATTTATGCAAGGGGATGAAAAATATATGTCCATAAAAAGACCTCTACATGAATATTGACAACAGCTTTAGTCAGAGTCACGCAAACACCCCCCAACCCTTACTCCACACACATACACACACCATGAACCGGAAACTATCTTCATACCTATCATGGTTTGAATGAAGTAATTCATTGTCTCCATACTTATTGGCAATGAAAAGAGGTCCACTACTGATACATGCACAGCATTAATTTTCAAGACCTGGATACTAAGTGAAAAAAGCTAGAAACAAAATGTAAAAAATTACAAACTCTGATTCAATGTATATGGAATTCTGGAAAAGGCATAACTATTAGGATCAGAATCAGTTTAGCTATACTCAGGGAATGGGAGATGATGTAATGGTTGTCTGTAAAGGAACAAAAGGGAAGTTTTTGAGGTACTAATAAAAATACTCCATTTCTTGATTGTGGTGGTATTTTCATTGCTTTATACATTTGTCACAATTCACAGAACTAACCCTAAAAGAATGCACTTTTGTGTATGTAAATCTTATAAACCTGACCAAAAAAAAAAAAAAAACACCCTTGAAATGCATACAAATATTTACATAATAAGAGACAAATACTGAGTTTTAAAAGATGTGTACATTAATATGTGTATTCATGTGTTTGATGTCTATCTGATTGACAGTAATTCATTTTCTATTTGAAAACACAAACAAGGTAGAGAAAAAGTGCCTTATTTTAGGCAATACGCTAAGCTGGTATTTGGCAGCAGTACCACATAAAGTTGGCATGCCTTTGCCTGGGCATTTGACGTTGTGAATATTTAGTACCTTAGTTGTTATTGATGTTTTCTTAATATCTAAATTATTTCATGGCATAAACTGAATGTATATTTGAAAGAAGACTTAATCTTCTAACAATTCCAGTTGCCTCCTGATCCCAAGCCACTGGGATTTATTGAGATTTAGTAACTCGGACAGCATCATAGAGCTTCAAACGGGTGGTACAAGGAATCACACTAACTTCTTTGCTCTTAAGTCTGGAGCTGTTATGATAATGTCAGGACTTCCTCTTGCCTATATTGTGTGGTTTGGTGTTGGCTCTCTGCAGTAAGTTGATTTAGGATGACTGAGGCTAAAATTTCTCAGGCTTGTGACAGAAAAAAGTCTCAATTCTAGTTTATGAAAAATATCTTCTTGCTTAATTTTTATTGTATAATAATGCTGTTTGATATGGAATAATTATCAATTATAATGAAGCTCAAAGAAAACTGCAGCTCATATCCCACTCTCCTAAAGATCATTTATTAATGATTTGGAATTTATTTGTTCATACTCTTAAATGTCTATGTTTTTGGAAACTGGAAGTTTATTAAAGCTGTTTATTACTATTTTTATTGAACAATTACCACGACCTTACTTTCCACGTTAATAAATATGGGTTTTTAAAATAGATTTAGGGGGTACAAGTGCAGATTTATTACATGGACATATTGCATAAGTCTGGGATTTTGACAATACATGCTTGCCAAATGTAGTATGTCCATAAGGAAATGTATGATTCCATAAATATTTTTAAAGGGCACATAGATTTTTCCTTAAGATCGTAAACAATTCGATGAACAATTAGAATTCAAAATAGTAATAACAAATCACATATGCTAGAATAAAAAATAATGAAGTACAATGTAAATGACCTATCTGTGGAAAACCGATGGAAGAAATCAAAAGACCTAAAAAATAAGAGAGATCCTCCATACTCATATATTACGAGGCTCAGCATTATTTAAACTTCACTTTTTTACAACTTGAGGTGTTTGTTGAATGTACTCCCAATTAAAGTCCAATTTATATTGTAGTTATCAATAAACTGAATCTAAAATTTAATGGAGCAATAAGAACTCAAAAATATTTGATATAATATTGAAGAAGAACCAAGCAAAAGGATTCACATGATCTTATTTTAAGATTTGCTGTAGCCTGTAATCCCAGCACTTTGGGAGGCCGAGGCGGGTGGATCACGAGGTCAGGAGATTGAGACCATCTTGGCTAACACGGTGAAACGCCGTCTCTACTAAAAATGCAAAAAACTAGCCGGGCGTGGCAGCGGGTGCCAGTAGTCCCAGCTACTCGGGAGGCTGAGCCAGGAGAATGGCGTGAACCCGGGAGGCGGAGCTTGCAGTGAGCTAAGATCGCGCCACTGCACTACAGTCTGGGCGATAGAGCAACACTCCGTCTCAAAAAAAAAAAAAAAACAAAAGAAAAAAGAAAAAAAAGATTTGCTGTAAAACTATTGTAATCAAGAGAGCATAGTGTGGCAGAAATAATATATACACAAATAATGAACACATAAATGGACCAGAATAGACAGAAATAGATCCACACAAATATAGTCAACTGATCTTAGACCAAAGAACCAAGGCAATTCAATGGAAAAACGAGAGTCTTTTAAATAAATGAAGATGGAATGATTGGAAGTCTGCTTGCATAAGAAGGAAAAAAACAAAAAACAAACAAACAAAAGAAAACTCTAAACCCGATGTCACAGATTTCTCAAAACTGCCTCAAAATGAGTCACCTTACCGTGGAAAAATACTACTACCTAATCTACATTATCAAGATCAGTATCAATAGCAGTAAATCATGTTGATAATATGTATCTATCTAATAACAATCTAAATCATGAGGAAAACATCAGACAAATCCAAATTTAGATAAATTTTACAAAATACCTGACTTGGCATTCTTCAAAACTGTCATATTCATGTAAACAAGGAAATCTAGGAAACTGTTACAGTTAAGGAACTCCTAAGGACGTGATGACTAAATGTAATGTGGTATCTTGGATGGAATCCTGTAAGAAAAAGAAAAGAAAAATTAGATAAAACCCAAGAGAATCTGAATAAAGTATGGATTTTAATTAATAATAATGTATCAATATTTCCTTAATTGAGACAAATACACCATACCAATGCAAGATGTTAGACCTTGCAACAGATGTTAGGAAAGCAGATGTCAGATGTATGGAAATCCTTGCAATATCTTCACAATTTTCTTGCAAATCTAATAGCATCCCCAAATAAAATAAGTAATGCAAAACAAGGCAGGAATGAAGCAATAAAGGAATAAGGCACACATGGTACAAATTGAAAACAAATAGTAAAATACGAGAATAAAACTGACTCAATCATTAATTACATTTAATTAACCATTCTCCTGAAACTGTTTTTGTTTGTTTGTTGCAATTGTCAACTAAAACCGTCATCTAAGAATCCAGTGGACTATTCTGTGTTTATATTACTGAGTTTGTTTCAACAATATTTGACTGAGTTGACTTTGTTCTCCTTGAAAAACACATCTTTATTAATTTTTGTAACTCTGCTTTCTAACTTAGGGATCATTTTACTTTTTTGTTACTCCTTTACCCACGGTGCAATTATTGAATAGTAGCAGGGGCTGGCCTGAGCCTTATCCTCTTCTTACAAGATAATGTCCATTCCTATAACTTTCAATGTCATGCAAAATATACTCAGATTTATGCCACGAATGCAAATGTCAGCTCTGAGCTAACATACCTAGTTGTTTAGTTGATATCTCCATTTGAATGTCTTCCATGTATTTCGGGCTTCACATAGATAAAATTGACATTTTTATCCACTCCATTAGCCCTCAATCATGTTATTGCCTCAGATTCTTCTATCTTGGTAAATACAGTCAACATTAATTCAGCGATGCCAGGCAGAGATCTAGATGTTATTCTTAATCCCTCTTTCTTTTTTCACTTTTCATTTACAACTTATACATAAATCTTTAACGTTGCCAGACACACAAAAAAAATCTCACATCATTTTCTTTTTGTTTCTGCCCTCGTATCATGCTAAATCAAGTCACTGTCATCTCCCGTGGACCCCCACACTAACCTCTTAACTGTTCCAATTTCTTCCACTTTTGCTCACATCATCTTAATTATTTAAAGACAAGCCAAAAGTATCTCTTTAAATATAAATCAGATTATGTTAATCTCCTGCTTAAATCCCTTCATTGACTTCCCATTCATTCAAATAAAGTTCAGACTTGACAAGGTGCTGTATTATCTAACTAATTCTGTATTATCATACATCTACTCTTTTTCTTCCCACTGTTCCTCTTTCATTCACTTACTTTCCCACAAAATAAATATTAACTGCAGGGCCTTGGAATCCATCAGTAAACCAAGTAGATGATCATAGTTTTCTTTATGCACCTTACTTACATTGTGGAGAGACAAAAGGCACAACAAAAGAACAAGAAAAGCACAAGCATACTATAGGCAGAATCGCTTTACCTGATAGTGCCAACTCCCCTTCCCCTTACAAGAAAAAAGCCTCAATAATTAATATAAAAATGATTATTCAATTACCTTTAAAATTTTTGTCTAAACATTAAAAACTGTCTTACTGCCCACCCTAAATGTGTAGGAAAATAAAAAGTATAAAGTATAACATCTAGTATACTATAAAATATTAAAAACATTGAGAATTAATGTGCTTTGCTTTATTAAAAACTTACCAGAAGTAGTTTGAAGTGTTCTTTCCTTCAAGTTGTATAATTTACAAAATGGAGTGAACATGTTTCTACGCCTTAAAAAATTATCATGTTTCTTTCTAAGTTTGCATCATTTTCCATCAAGCTATCCTTTGTGTTTGCCATAATACGAAGTATCTCTAGAATTCCTTTAATGCAAAGTTTTAACTTTTTGTTTTTTGTTTTGCTGGCACCACTTCCTCTGGGACATCTTTATTCTTTTGGTCATAGCCACTTTTCTCACTTATGCCAATGAATTTGCCTTCACTAAATTCCTCTTGCTGTGTGTTGAGGGTCCCTGAAACAACTCAGCGTCAATATTTCCACTGTCAGCTATTTCTTCTATAAATCTGCTTTATTCTATTTCAGTGTCACTGATTTTGTGATTTATGCAATGAAGAGGTAGTGGTGAAGTTTTTATTTACGTAATTACTATCGGTGACTATCCCATGCAAACTGAAATTTGATCAGTGTAGTTGGGGCACTCATGTTATCTAAGGAAACTGTAGTAAGAAAAATCCATGCATATCAGAGCCATAAAAAGTGAAGACTACCTTATTATAATGCTATTAGTCTATGAGTACTAGGAAGAAAACAGTGGAGCAAAGCAAGAAGAAAGGAAGAAAAGAGGTGCTACTTTTGATAGAGAATCAAGTAATTTCTTTGTTAGCAGGTGACGTTTGAGTGAAGCGTGGTTATTCTGGAAAAGAGCATTTAATTATATTTAATCATCCTGCCTTCTATGCACTTCCTTGGCTTTTCCAAGCCTTTTTTCTGCTGATGAGGCTTTGTGCTTATTCTGTCTTTGAATGAATTCTCTTTTTCAGCTGATTTCTTCTCACCTGCAATTTTTGGAGAAATGACATTTAAGTCCAAGGAGGGTGATTCTAGGACTATTAAGTCTTGTATATAATATTTGTATCAAACATTTTACTAAAGCGTGTAATATGTGCATAAATAATAAAAGTACATTAAGTCAACAAACCCATATAACACCACAAATGAAGTAGGAAATTGTTAGCACCCCAGAGGCTGTCTTCGGTCCCCACCTACACTATTCCTTTCTGTCAAAAGAAAACCACCACCTTGACTTCTAACATCATAGTGCAGTTTTGGACTTTTAAATTTTCTGTGTGGTAAATTGCATAGAATGTATTTCTTCTAGAAGACTTCTTTTATTCATTCTATACTGTTGCATGCATTAATAGTTTCTTCATCTCCATGGCTGTAGAATATTCCATCATGTATATATTCCACAATCTTTTCATTCCACTCACTATTGATCGATATGTGAGTTGAGATTATTATCATTAATAGTGCTAGAAACATCCTTTTACACACTTTTGGAACATATATGCATGCATTGTGGGGAGTATATACATAGGAGTAAAGTTTCTGGATGAATTGTATGTATGTGGACATGCAAAATGACAGGCAACACCGAACATTTCAAAGTGGCACAAATATACACTCTCAATAGCAGTATATTACAGTTTCAAAGGTTCTGCATGCTCACAATCACATGATATTACCAGACTATTTTTAATTTTAGAAAATGTGATGGATATGTAGTGGTATTTTATTGTAGTTCTAATTTACATTTTCTTGTTGACTAATACAATCAAGCATCTTTTCGTATACTTATTGGCAATTTGATGTTACTTCTTTGTGTGACATGAGGATAGGTTTTTGTTTAAATTTTGGCTGGACTCTTTTATTTATTATATTTTAAAAATTCCCTAAATATTCTGAATATGAGATTTCATGTGTTAGAAATATTATAAATATATTTCACCAAGTTTTCTTTCACCCTCTTAAGGTAGATTTTTGATAAAGAAAACTTTTTGATGTTAACATAGTCCAGTCAACCAATATTTTTCTCTATGGTTAGCATTCTTTGTAGCTGAGAAAGTTTTGCCTACCCAAATATCATTAATTTCCATTGTAAGTCCCATAAGTTTCTTGGTTTACCTTTCACAGTTAAAACAAATAAAGTAATCACCTTTCCCTGTGTTTCTGAAAGCTCTCCGTATGTTATCTTTCTGAGTTAAAGTGGCCAAAGAGTTGTTTATGAGATTTGGAAGGTGTAAATAAGGTATCAGTCATCACGCTTAGAGAAATGTCATTCATTAGAGATTGTAAGAAAGGGACAAAGATCCTCTGCCTGGCCCCTGTATGTTTGCTCCATTTGCTGCATATCGAGCTCTCTGAGGGCTGATATTCCTGAGCAGGCGTCTCCAGACCCGCCCTGATTTTTCACCCTGAATGTCAACCACAAAGAGCCACTCCATCAGCTCCCGTGTGATAATGCTGACCTGGTGGCTGGAACTGCCTGTCTTCCAGATTTTTCTGTCATCTCTAACTCATTCATATGAGGGAAAGAATTTTCTTTGGCCTTTCAATTCCCCTTTCATACCTAATTTCCTCAGTTCCTCCCACATAGTGAGAGGTTTATAGTAGTTTAGCTACTAATCTGAGACTGGTAAACCTTAAAAGTTATTTTTATATGCAGTTTCAAACTGGGATTACTGGTGTGTACAACCATGCCCAGATAATTGTTTATTTTATTTTATTTTATTTTACTTTTGTAGAAGCAGGGTATCTGTGTGTTGCCCTGGCTGGTCTTGAACTCGCAGCTTCAATGATTCTCCCTACTCAGCCTCCCAAAGTGCCGGGATTACAAGTGTGAGCCACAACACCCATCCTATTTTAATTTTAATTTTTAAAAATTGTTTATTTTTTAAAGGAGCAAATATATTTCATTTAAAAAGAAACTGACAATTAAGTTATTGAAAGAAAAAATCCTCTCAGTTTAAGTCATATATTCTTGGTGACGTCTCCCTTTACTATCCTAACAAGGAAATTAAGCTCTCTATTTTTTCCTGAAGCTCTTGATGAAAGAAAACTTCAGCTGAATTAAATTTAAAGGAGCTTAATTGAGCAATGAACGATTCGTGAATCGGCAACCCCCAGAATCACAGCAGATTCACAGAGACTCCAGTGCAGCCACATGGTGGAAGAAGATTTACAGACAAAAACAAAAAAACAAAAAAACAAAAAAAACCACTGAGGGGGAAGTGACAAGCAGAAATTGGAAGTGAGGTACAGAATGGCTGGATTGGTTACAGCTCAGTGTATGCCTTATTTGGACACAATTTGAACATTCAGCAGTGTATGAATGGTTGAAGTATGGCCGCTGGGATTGGCCAAGTCTTAGCTATTGCTACAAGCGCATACTACTAAGTTAGGTTTTCAATTTTGTCTGCCTGTTAAGCTAGGTTACAGTTCATTCACAAGGACTCAAAAATAGGAGTACGGAGTCCTTCTCAGGCCGTATTTAGTTTGCTTTAACAATTCCCCACTTTTGGTCATCTGCTCAATTTTGAGAGATAGACCAAAACCTTAGTCATTGATGTCACTATCATCACCACAAATGTACTTACATGGTCTTGAAACCCACTAGGACTCAGTAGAACAGTGGATTTTGCAAGGAGGGAGAAAGGACTAAGTAGAGGGTATCTCTTTATGCTGGAATGTTATGTTTACGGGAGAAAACCAAAACCTGATCTGTTCCAGAATCTATATGTTTCCTTAAAGTCTTAGTTTGATTATATCACAGTTAGCACAAGTGACTCCATTTTGTTTGGTTTGGTCTGTTGGGGTCTAGTGTATGAACTCAGTCCAAAACAATGGCCTCCCATGATTTTGTTTTAAAAAAAATCCCTCCTTTACTGCAAGAGTCATATTTAGGTGAGAGTGTGACCTTAGGGTCTTAGCGCCACCCTGAGTTACCATGATTTTGGGTTTCCAGTCTCAGCATGTCATTCATAGGTTATGGTGTCTTCATGGTCACAAATTTCTTTCAGCTTTTGTCGTTCCAGTTGAAGAGAGACCATTTGACATTTTAGAGAGGGCTGCATGCGAACATTTAAAACCTTTGAGAGACTACAGCACGCAAGGGAGACTATTATTATGACTACGGGGAGGATAATACCAAGAATTTGGAGTATGCTCCTTACACAGCATCCCCATAAACCAAACCACCCAAAAATAAATAGATTAAAGAATGAACTAGATGAAGAGTTTACTCGCTTGACTAAGTAGTGTTTTCATTATTCACCTACAACTGAATTTTTATAATTTACATTTGATGTATTTCTTCGTAGGCCCCAAGGGCCAGCTGCTGCACAGGTACTTTTCTGTTTAGCTAATTCTATTATTCAGGATAACTTTCATGCGTGAATTTAAAGTCTGTTGTGTAACCATAGCCTTTACAGTAGAATTTGCTGTAGAGCCTGTTATGAGGGATACATTTCTAATTATTGTCTCTTTTATTCTAAACCATGGAAAAAGGACATAACGAATGGTGTCCATCTAGAGGAGTGAAGGTCACCTGGCAATGTTTTCTTCAACCCATGATGCAGGTTAAGAGGAGTTTTTACTGATTATGAGGTAACATAACTACCACAAAAGTTTCTCACCTACATTGAGCCTTCATCTTGTATCTATTAAAGTGTAAGTTTATTCATGCTTAAGGCCAGCTGCAAACTCCTTTACAAATAAAAGTGTACCCCATAAGTGCTCATAACAGACCCCTTTTCCACTTTTATTGCTCGTAGAGGAATAAGGAAGAAAAAAAATATTCGACAGTAGGAGTGTCATAATAGTAGGAAAGTCTTGATCTGTGATCTTGGGAAAAGCTGTTCACATCAAGGATACCATCTTCTCCCAGGGAAGTTTTACCTTCCCTGGTTAGGTTTACCTTAAGGTTCTAATGGGTGTACAGTTTCAAGAGTGTGGAGGGTCCCTTCTTAGTTGTGAGAATAATTATGAACCCAAAGTTCAAGTTTCAAAGTTTTGCTGCAATGGAGATGGCAAGGACAGTCTCTTCTCTGATGTTCTCAGAAGATACGATCTTCAGCTTCCAGACTTGGAAGGGGTTGTCCTCAGTGACCCATAAAAAGCTTTCTTTACCTGGTGAAAATACACTGTAGCATAATAATCTACTATTACAGCATCAGCCCTCTTGCATAGGAAAGCTTTTATACAACCAGAAAACATGGATTGAAAAAGAGAATTGAATGAAATCCCTTTATAAATGTTTAAATGGCCCATTCGGTAGCCAAATGTACCTGAAGCTTTGATTGTTTTCCCAGGAATGTGGAATCAAACATTGGTTTTAAACTATTTCCACAATGTGTAAGTCACCACATCAATATATTTAATTTGGATTATTTTATCTTTTCCTTGATGAGTCATGGAATGCAGAACCTTTAGTAACAAAAGCTTTAAGGACTCAGGAAGGACAAGGCGGCCGTCCTGGTTCTTCATGAGTCCATACTTAACATCGGACTTATGTCCTCTTGAACACCAGTTGTTTCTCCAACTTAGGTGCACAGCACTAATAACTGATGCATTATCATAGGTAATTTGACTTAGACCATGGAATTTAATCAAATTGTATACCTAAACAATTTTAGTATTGGCTGATTTAACATGATAATCTGGCAAAGTATTTTCTTGGTATTTACTTAATTTTGTTCCTCTTGGGTTAGCAGTTTCATAAACCAGTCAGTCTTTTCATTAAAGTTTCAGGAATTCTTACCCAGTCCAATTCTAGAGGAATTGGGAAATTCATGGGGAATTCTTACCTATGACAGGATAAGAGTGCTTTTCAGGTTCCTTTACATCCTTTCATGAAGGTTTTTGTTTCTTTTTGTTTGTTTGTTTGTTTGTTTGTTTTATTGCTTTGGTTTTGTTTGTTTGTTTTTGTCCCAGACAGAATCTCACTCTGTCACCCAGGCTGGAGTACAGTGGGGTGATCTCAGCTCACTGCAACCTCTGCCTCCCTGGTTCAAGTGATTCTCCTGCCACAGCCTCCCAAGTTGCTGGGATTACAGGCTCCTGCCACCACGTCTGGCTAATTTTTGTATTTTTAGTAGAGATGGGGTTTCACCACGTTGGCCAGGCTGGTCTCGAACTCCTGACCTCATGATCCACCCACCTTGATCTCCCAAAGTGCTGGGATTACAGGCGTGAGCCAAGTTTCATGAACCTTTTAAAAGACACCATATTCTAGGATTTTGTGTGCTTTTGAAGTTTTCAGAAACTGCATCAGCGTTAAACAATTAACTGTGGAAATCTTTAAATAGTTATAGTTAAAAACATAATAGACTAGGAAATTTGATTATTTCTATGGTCTAAAATAACTTAACATAATAACCTTAATTATGACCGATAGTACATACTCAGACATATTAGAATTTTAGAAATTCCATATAGTTTGGAACATATATTAATATCATTCACTAAAATATAATCTGAAGATTGAACATTATTTTTATTTTGACAATGCTTCCCATGATTGTTATACCAAATAAGCCAATATCACTGTTGCATTAGTGCATTATTGATGTTAAACCCAATTCTTAATGAAACGTTATAGATGAATGTATTCAATTTTAATCAGTTTGACCATAAGGTAAGAATTTTATAAACCTTTTATAACTCCTTACAATTTTTGTTAAAGAGCAGAATAGTGCTCTAAGGAAATCTATTGTGCTTTTATTTCAATGCTCAATTTACAGACAAACCAAATAATGCCCCCTTAAATTTATTCAATATTTTCACACATAGAAATTTTTACAAAGTTCATTTTTATAAATTCTTCCACAAGTTGTTTAAACTTTCACTTTATTTAATTTAATACAATCCTTTAACCTTTTAATCTAGGCAGAAAAAAAATTCACATTCCCATGATTTCTTATAATGCTTACCAAAAATACATTTCACTTTTCTTACACACCTTGCATGTAAAACTGTTTCTTCATTAGTCTAGATTACATGTTACAATGTTAACTTTTAGCCACTTTTACTTTTGGTGAAAACCTTGGAAGGTTCAGGATTTTAGAGTCATAGTGGCATTTTATGAAGCATTTAGGGGGCTTAATCACCTTTAAGTTATTCAACGTTTTTTGCATAAATTTCCTTTCATAAATTCTTTCTTTCTTGACTATACAGATCATCTAAGACACTCTTGGACTTTCTGACTTGCCCTAAATATCCCTGTTTTTAAACAATCAGTCATTTTACTTTAGGACAAGAATTAACCACACAAGATCCTTTCTTATATACAATTTCTTTCTTTCTAGCCTTCTTTGTATAGCTAGGGGACATAGATAATTCCACATGTCCCCAGGTCTTATCTAGAATCTAATGGCTCTGTTAGACCAGATGTCTAAATTTTGAAGACTTCTTAAAAATTTTTCCAATAGTTTTTAAAACTATCTTTATTTCCAAAAAATTGCTAGCGTCATGTGAGCTGATAGGCATTAGTTTTACTTTTTTTGACAAAATATTTAAGTGCTTATTTTTATTTAAGCCAATTAATTAGAACTCATTTATATAAACATTACATGCAACGCATATGTATAATTACACAGACAGAAGATTACTACAGTAGTTGTAAGAGTTTTCATTTGCCAATTTGTAAGTTTCCTAATTGGTTATTGGTTTTAGGGTGGAGTCCTTGGAAGAACAGGGGCAGGGAAAGTCCTCTAGTGCCTCTTGTTTTTCCCAAGGAGTACAGGCTGTTAGAGCTTGAATATCCACTTTTAATTAAGCTGATTTTTAACCACAGCACTCTTTAATAAAGTCCTTTTAAAATTTCTTATTACCTGACTTTAGCCAGGCCAAATGGCCAATATTTCTGGCTTTTGAACTTTACTAAAGGTAACCTCCCAGGTGCAGAGAAAGAAAAATTTAAGATAGTCTGTTGAGGAGAAGAGAATAGAACCGGTCATCCAGATATTAAACCAGAAAAGACTTACTTCCTGTTCCGGGAATCAAACCCAGACTGCCCCTGTGAAAGGGCAAAAACCACAACTACTGAGCTATAGCATAGGGCAATTGCCATCACACTTCCCAGAAGGAGTCTAGAATAGTTAATTTTGAGCTTCCAAAGGCTTTTAACTACTCGATATGATTTTTAGAGATAACTAATACATGAATCCTAAAATTCCTGTTCCTGTTCCCTGGAAGGCAGAGATCAACAGAAAGTATCTCCACATGGTTACAAAGTTGGACTCCCAAGGACATAAAACAAGATGGAGACATCATTCAGTTTTTTTTTTTTTTGTTTCAGGGACCTGCAGCAATGTTTGTTACTCACCAGATTGCTGGGCCATCTTGAGCAGTGAGCTTATGGGGTTCTAAGCGCATGTTTTGTCCTAAGGTATCCCTCCACACAGAAAAACAAATTCATAGCACAAAATACACCAAATTCATGACATCTTGAAACTAGCCTCAGAATTCTTTTTCACATTAGTGAAAACTTTACAGAGGCGGTACACAGTGACTTTTGCCATTTATTCAATGAGTTTGCAAAGAGAGAGAGAATCCAGAAAGTTGACTGGTAAGAAATTCTTACCCTTTGCCTGCACACCAGGTTTACAGGTTCTCTTTCCCTGAGCAGCCTGGTGACCCAGCTTGCTGCATCATCGCCCTGGGGTCACACTGCATCATAAAGGAAAGGATCTTTTTTTGTTCTGGCCAAAGCAAAACACATGTGATAAAGCATAGACATTAGCCACTCTGCTTAGCACTCAATATCAAACTGGCAAGGTTTAGATTTACCCTCAGATGGGCCCTGTCATCTTTAACCCAATCTCTGACTAGGAGTTTTAACATGTGGCCTTTGGGCAAGATGGCCACCCTGAGTAACAGAAAAGACAGAAAAGGAAGAGAAGAAAAAGGAAAATATTGCCTGTGGCAGGGTGAGGAAGGTGAAGAGCTCAGGGAGATCAGAGCAAGACCTATTCATTTCAGCAACACTGAAAAGTTCAGGTGGCCACTTGTTAGTAGTGAAGGGATCTTTTCCAGCAGTCCTATCAGCTCTCAAGTTTTCCCTCTTAGGGAGAAAAAAGTTCTCTATGTCCCACGATCCTGTATATGTCTAATTCTGTCACCCACAGCGGTCAGCAAAGAGTGCAAGGCAGATTATTTCAAGGAGAATAGCAGTTAACATCCCAGAGTGCCAAACCCATTTTTAGCCAAAAAGGACTTTACTGAGAGCCCTCGTTTAAAAATGCACTTCAGTGGTGCGTTGTTCATTTGGAACATTCCACTGTAAGTTATTTTTAGTAAGATTTTGCCATTTCTGTAAGACTTCACTACCTTGCAGGTCTAATGTATAAGCTGGAAGGAACTCAGTTTTCCAGAAATTAAGGATACTATGTATACCTAAAATATTGTCTTTGCTCTCAGATTTTCTCAATTAACTTAGCCAGTCATTTCTTTTCCTACCTAGCTGCACAAGAAAATGAAACAAAGGGGTAGAACACAAAAATCCCTGTGAATTTTCAAAAACCAAATTTTATAACCCCTGCCATATTACTGCTTACTACCAGTTCCCTTCTGACCCAGTCAGATGTAAGAGGCTTCTAACTGAATCCAAGCCAGTTAATTCCAAAACAAATCCATTCCTAGACCCTGTCTAGTTTCTGTCATGACTCCAAACCTAGTTTAGATCAGAAATTTGCTCAAAGAAACTTGGAGAACTCAAAACACAAATCTGTGGAACTCCAAAATCCAAGAGGGTGCTTACCCACAATGCCCAGCAGCTCTGAGATCAGTGGACCCAAGTGGGTCTTGCAGCTACCTTGCATGTTCACTCTGCACACCTGGGGGTTGCTGGCAGCTCCACTTTGGATCCCACTTCTGACACCATCTAATAAAAGAAAAAATTCTGCCGAATTAAATTTAAGGAGTTTAATTGAGCGATGAACGATTCACAAATCAGGCAGCCCTAGAATCAGAGCAGATTCACAGAGACTCCAGCACAGCCATGTGGTGGAAGAAGATTTATAGAAAAAAAAAAAAAAAGGAAATGATGTACAGAAATTGGAAGCGAGGTACAGAACGGCTAGATTGGTTACAGCTTGGTGAATGCCTTATTTGAACACAGTTTAAACACTCAGTAGTGTATGAATGGTTGAAGTATGGTTGCGGGGATTGGCCAAGGCGTAGCTATTGTTACAGGTGCATACCACTGAGTTAGGTTTTCAATCTTGTCTGACTATTAAGCTAGGTTACATACAGTTCATCCACAAGGGCTCTAAAATAGGAGTACGGAGTCCTTCTCAGGCCGTATTTAGTTTGCTTTAACACTCCCTATACATACATTTATTGGCATATGCATGAAAATATTTAGTGCTTGATTTCTGTATGCTTCCTCTCCTACTATATGATGAGGCTGTCCATAAATAAATAAAGTGACATTTCAGAGTGTGAAGACTTAGGGATTTTCAGAATCCCCAGTATTTTAACACTTGTTGAAATGGCATGCAACTTGGAGGGGGAGGCTGATGCTTTCAAAATTGGGTACAACTTAAAATCAGCTAAAAAAAAGTATTAAATAGCCCAATGTCCAGGATATACACTAGGCTGACAGAACCAGAAACTCTGGATGATGAAAGAACAACATCAGCATTTCTGAAGCTGTCAAAGTGAATCCAATGTTAAAGCAAAGATGAAAACCACTGAAGAAGACAGAATCTCTACTAAAATATATGATACAATATTTATCTAGAGTTGTTTTCTCTTCCAGAAACTTCTGTTAACGTTTTGAAAAATGATAATTTTTGGTCTGTAAATCACCTATTTTTCTTGCCCCTGTACATAATAAAAACTAGACACAAATAACCTTTTTAACATAATTTTTACATGTTTTTTACTTTTACAGGAACAATATAATAGACTCAGGAAGTGGACAAAAGATTTAAGTTTTAGAAAGTTATTGCCATGCTTGCAGAAGTTATCTGAACTTGGCCTAGGTCAGTTCTTTGTTAATGCCTTCTTTTCAGAATTCATGAAATAAATCCATGCTAACTAAAATTTGTGTAAATCTAAGTAAATACCTTAATACTACTTCAAAAATGTACCTTAAGGATATTTAGCAGGAATGGAAAGAACAATAATAACAGACATGTACTAAAGATAAAAGGCATATACAAAAACAATAGCAGGTGTATTCTAAAGAAGAGGAAGCAGGTCCAGACAAAATATTGTGTCATGTATCAACTAAAGGATTTAAACACATTTTAATTTAATTCTCACAAAACCATTTTTGTACATAGTTACGAAGTACATGTGATATTTTGATACAAACATACAATGTGTAAATGATCAAATTGAAGCAACTGGGGTATCCATCACCTCAAACATTTATCATTTATTTGTGTTAGGAGCATTCTAATAACACTCTTTAGTTGTTTTGAAATATACAATAAATTATCATTAACTATAATCTCCTTATTGTACTACCAAATGCTAGACCTCATTCTTTCTACCAAACTCTATTTTTGTCCCATTAACCATTTCTTCTTTCCTGCCTTCCCACTATCCTTCCAGCTTCTGGTAACCATCATTCTACTCGCTATCTCAGTGAGGTCAATTTTTTGTTTTCCACTTACAAAACCTTTTGAAGCAAATAATATGGTCTAGTTTCTACAGACAATCAAATTGAAGTTCAGCATGTTTAAGTAACTTTCTTAGGATTATGCAACTTGCAGTTGTTAAAGAAAGAATTTGAAGATTCATCTGTCTGTGATTAGAGTTTATCTTAAATCACTGCATTCCTTTCCCTCTGAAGTCACTTGTGATGGTGAATTATAACACAAATGAATGGATGATTCATTTATCTTGATAAAACATTTTAATAAAGAAAATACATCTTTTCTCCTATGAGCTCTTGCATGAGGAACTAGATTTGAATCGGAGGGTAAGATTAAACTCTTACAAGTATAAATCCCAAATATCTGAGACAAGCTTCCATCAATTTTTTGCCAAGGTTAAGGATACATTGATGACACAGCCTGAAAAAGTTCTGAGACATATGCCCAAGGTGATCGGGGGTGGAGTTTGTTTTTATACATTTTAGAGAGATATGAGACATCAATCAATATGTGTAAGATGTACATTGGTTCAGTCTGGTAAGACAGGACAACTCGAAGTAGGGGCTTCCAGTTTAGAAGTAGAGACAAAAGTAGATAAGAAACAAAGTAGATAAGTAGCTAAGAGACAAAAGGTTGCATTTTTTGGTTGATTCTTTGGTCAGCCTTGCACCGAATACACAATTTAGCCTGGCTCAATGAATCTGTATTTCCACATAAACAACAAGGGAGAGGAAGCAATCAGATATGCGTCTGTCTCAGGTGAACCTTAGAAGGATGACTTCGAATAGAAAGGGAGGCAGATTTGCCCTAAGCCATTCCCAGCTTGACTTTTCCCTTTAGCTTAGCGATTTTGGGGTTCCAAGATTTCTTTTCCTTTCACACAAGCATGTTAGAAGAAGAATTAAATATATTTAAATTATTGTTGATTTTTTAAAGGTATCCCTTTCAGCAAAGCTATAGAGCTTATAAAGCTGTGTGCAGCTTAAATAGTAAAAAATTCCACAAGGCTCACAGAAAAACAGCCATTCCTT
This sequence comes from Colobus angolensis palliatus, assembly GCF_000951035.1. NCBI lineage: Eukaryota > Metazoa > Chordata > Mammalia > Primates > Cercopithecidae > Colobus > Colobus angolensis. The sequence continues at coordinate 2,843,530 of NW_012115211.1, read as the reverse complement.
TCCCCATTCCACTTCCCTCTTGATTCCTATTAGAAAGGGTTTTGGTGACCTTTTGGTTGTACAGAAGTATGCCTCAGGCAGGCTTCAATCTTGAGTCTGATATGAGATGAGTTCTGGGAAACTGGTCAATGGTTCATCACGTCTTGCCACAAATCGTAGAATTGGATGGTGGTTATTTATGCAAGTGTTACCTGTGGCTCCTGGTGAAGGAAGGGGCCTGGCCAGAGACTCTATCTAGTATAGTCAGACAAGAAGATAGTACATACAGCTATAAAATCTCCCTTGAGAAGGTTAAAAGAAGCTTCTCATGAGTGATAGAACTCCCATTTTACATGGTTGATGTCATTCAGAGGTGCATTGCTTTCAGTTTTTAGTCTCAACAAAACAAGAGATACCCAATGTTGACATTAATTCTGTAACAATTATTTTCCTAAGCTTTCATAGTTTTCCAATATCTTTTCATCTGAATATAAAAATATATTTTAATTAGTCAGGAAGCATGGCTTATTTATTTTTGGCATTATCATGGTGCTTTGTTCATAATAAGAACCCAATAAATATTATATTTACTGGAATTATGCTTAAAATTAATTTTCTTAGTTTGCATTGAAGCCTGGAGCTGTTTCATTTGTTAATAATGTTATGTGTGGATTGATTAATAAGAGGAAATGTACAAAGACCATGCTTAATGAATGGAATATAATAACTATAACTTTTTTTAAAAGTTTCTGTTCTTTGGCTGTACTTTCCAAAATGAGTAGTTCATAATAAAAAAAAAAAGACCATTTATATATATATATATATTTAATGTTCCTTGGATTACTTTAAATGTTTAGGGATTCTTCTACATAATTTCCTCTGGTATTTTTACTTCAAATATAAGATTTACTGAAAAATAAAGTCTAATAATGGAGTGAGACTTCATAATCATTAGAGAGGCAATTTTAAATTTAAATAAATTATATAATAAAGAAAATTTAAATATTAAACAATCAATAATAATAATTTATTATGAAAACTTTCAGCCATTTCATCTCTAGTGAATTTGCATAGAGAAGCATCTATGCAAATTTGTTTGAGACAACTTAGTAAATATCTAGCCTCACCTAAACAGACTCAGAGGCATGAATTAAGACAGAGATTATAATGGTGGCTATGATTTTCAGTGGGGTGAGATTTTGCCTCTTAAGGAGTGTTGGAAGCTTTACAAACTTATGTCAGTTTTTCAGAACAGTGGGAGACTGCCAATTAGAATGCAGAGCATGGACAATCATAGCTCCTTCCTCTGTACACTCTCTCAAGTCTCTTGTCTCTAGCCTTGGACTGTTTTGCCTTCAAAATTTGCACTTTAGTGGAAATTTTAACTTACTTTTTTGTTGTTATTGTTGTTATGAATTAGTAGTCCTTTCTATCTGAAGATCACTTTGTTTATTTACTTACTTGTTTTGGGACTTGAGTGGGTGGACATTTTAACAGATCTTTGAGGGATATCACTAGGTTTCACCAATTGTAGTGACTCATTACCAAATCAACACTGGTAAACTCTTGTAGGGATAATGTGTCTCTAAAATCAGACTTTAAGTTACAGAATATGTGATTGGAGACTGCCAGTTTACTCAAGACAATTCGCATAGATGGTTCAGACGTGACACAACTCCAGGTCAATATTTCTATCACTTGCGGTTCATATCAATACAACACTTGGATCTAGAAGTTTTGAATCTATGTACCAGATTTGAGACACAGGATATATAACAATTATTTTTCTAATCATTATTCTTATTTTTGCCTATCAGAATGTAGTCAGTAGGGTTGAAATGTCTGAATATTTTCATATTAAAGTTATTGATGGCTTTACCATTAAATACATTTCCTGCATTATCATAAAAGTGGTTTAAACAAAATAGTGCCCATCTGATTATCACAAAATTTCACTTCTTTGCATAATAAGCTTCCTCTTTGGAGCTCAAAATACAAAACAAATGCACTATATATTTGGAGTGAGGGTGAAGAGAGGGAGAGAAGTGAATTAATTAGGAAAAAATATGAATTGAATGATTGTAATTTACCAAGTGCTTTGCATAAATCATAACATTTTTCTAGGTTGGAAATGATTATCTTCATTTCCAAAGATATACTTCAACAAAATGTAAAAGTACATATTAATGAGCAGAGAAAGTATGCAATTTACTCAGGGTCATATGATGAATAAACTAGTGTTTTAACATGTAACTGTTCAGTTAAATCCCTAATTGGAAACATACAAATAAGTAATTTACTTAGTGTTGGGCATAAATGCAATCACGATCAAGTTAGATATGGGATATAGAACTGATAAATACTAAAATAAAACAAAGGGGTTTATTTTTGTTATTTATTTTTCCTTTTTGACAGTGCAATCTTGTTTAGATCATTCATATATTAAATTTTTTTTCTTCAAGTGAAAATTGATTTTTCTCTTATAAAGTGTGTCTTCTCTGGTAGATAAAGCACAGATCTATTTCACAGAAGTACAATATTCTAATACTATATAAACTTAATGTTATATCTGACATCTTTTGTAAGTGATTTCTATTTTTAAACAATAAAGGGAAATGAGTTTTGTCCACCTCACTGACTTGTTGGGAGGAACTCGCTAGATAGTGCATGTAAGAGATGATATTTAATGCAATTTAATGGATTATTAAACCATAAGTCTCATCAAAGAAAGAGATATAGTATTTAAGTTTATTTATTTATTTTCAGGGCTTTTCACTACGCTGAAATTGACTAGTAAAGTTAGTTCAGAGGAATTTACTAAATGAATTCTGAGGTAACATGTATAAGTGCTGTATCATTTCAGGAAGAATGTAACATTCAGAATCTAATTTATCTATAATCCTCATCATTACCTTATGAGGTAGTTATTATCCATTCACTAAAATATGCATTAAGAAAGTCGCTGAAAAATCCAGTATCAATATTAATATTTAAGCAACAACCCAAAGTACAAAAATGCAGTAATTGTCTCACGAAGGAGAGGAAAGAACAAACACTTCAGTATGCAGTAAAACATTACAGAAAAGAATATCGATTCTCTAGCCAACGAATATGAGACCTGCCAGGATGTCTTCTTGCATCTGGTCTCCTGGCTGTAGCAGGAGAATCCAGGTGCAGAGGAGTCTTTAGCAAAATCAGAGATTAAGTCCCGAGATTTGCAAGAGCCAAAATGACAAAGAGGATTGTAAGCCAAGATTAGGAAATGTCACTTTAGATGGTGTTGGAATAATATTAAAGCTTACAAGCTCTTTAAATCACTGAAGTGAAGGAATTTGGAGGAAAGATTCTTCAAGTAATTTTCATTTTAAATATTTCTCCTTAGCATATTATATAAAATGGTCTATTATTGTGTCTTTTACTGTGCTGTAGTTTAGTGGAAGTAAAGATGAATGGGAAACATTCAGGGTCTTTTATCTGTTTATATTCTAATTGGTTTATACCATAATTCAAAAATAGTACAGCCTAGTTAGGCAAAATCTGGATATTAGGAGAGATACCTATATATACTGACACTAAAATTTGGAGGTGGACAGTCTAACATGACATGAGACTGGGTGAAATCACCCAGGGAGAAAATATTTCACTCAACTCAGTGACATCTACCCATTTGGAATGAGTAGTCCAACAGCTTTCTTTTGTAACTTTTAGTTTGAGATTCTAATGTTATAAATGACATTGATTTGAAAAAGTTGGAGTCATGATAAAGATTACAAGTTTCAACCATTAAAACTCTCAAAATCCTGAGAAGATACCTTTGTTATTTAACAGTTTCTGAATACATGCTAGTCATGAGTCCAAAGGTAAATTAATATTTCTTCAAAAGAAAAAATGTTGGGAAATCATAGAAATCAACAAAGGAATATTGTCTCCTATAAATTCCTTATTTTAAAATAACTTTGTACACTTCTGAATGTCTCTTCTGCAGGAAGACTTAAGTGTGCACATACATAGCTGCAAAAATTGAAGGTATATATAAAAAAAGTTATATTTTGGAATGAATTTAGCCAGAAGGGGGTGATTGGATCAGAAGATAAATAATCTGTTATTATTTTTTGATAACAATTTTATTGATATATAATTTATATACCATAAAACTTGCTGTTATGATTGAGAATGTATTGGATATAACTATATTAACAGAATTATGCCAGCTTCACTGATACTTCAATTGAGAATGTTTTCATTACTTTGAACGGATACCCCACACCCGTTAGCAGTAATTCCCCATTCCCTCCTCCCCATGGCCCTTGGAAACCACTAATACATTTTCAGACTTTATGAATTTTCCTGTTCTGAACATTTTATATAAATGGAATCATACATTGAGTGGCCTTTTGTGACTGGCTTCCTTCACGTAATATAATGCTTTTATATAGGTTGTAGTTGTATCAGTACTTCATTTTATTGCTGAATAATCTTATTAAATTAATAAACCAAATTTTGTTTTGTTTAAATTTATAAATTTAGGTTGTTGGCACCTTTTGGCTATTGTGAATAATGTTGCTGTGAACATTTGTGTAAAAACAATTTGTGGGCATAAAGTTTACTTCCTTTAGGGGCTATACTGAGATATGAAACTGATTTATTATATGACAACTCTCTTTATTCTAATGAGGAATTGCCAAACTGTGTTTCAAAGTGACTGTTCCATTTTACATTCAGACTAGCAGCATATGGGGAATTTACGTTTTAACATTCTTCCCAGGACTTGTTAATGCTTTCTTTTTAATTACAACAATCTTAGTGGTGTGTGAAGTAGTAATTTATAGTAGTTTTCATTTGCATTTTTAATAGCTAATAATGTTTAGCATCTTTTCATGTGCGTATTGGCCATTTGTGTATCTTTTTTGGTGAATTATCTCTTCAAATTCTTTGCTCGTTTTTTGATTGAGTTTTTTTCTTATTGTTTAATAAAGAGTTTTTAAAGTATTCTGGAAACCAAAGTTTTACTATCAAATATATGATTTTTAAATTTAATTTTTAAATTAAATTTAAAACTTTTAAATTAAATTTTTAAATTAAATTTAAAACTTTTAAATTAAATTTAAAATTAATTTACTTTTAAATTAAAGTTAATTTTTGTCTGAGGAGTGAGGTGAGGGGTCCAACTTAATTAAATTATTTTTTTTATATGTGGACATCCAGATATACCTGCAACAGTTGTTGAGATGATTTTTCTTCCCCCATTGAATGGTCTTGGAACCCTTGTTATAAATTAATTGATCAAAAATGTAAATATTTTTATCTGACTACTTAATTCTATTTCTTTATTCTGTATTTTGATCCATATGCCCATATATCATTATCTTAATTGCCATAGCTTTGTAGTAAGTTTTGAAACGTGGAGGTATGACTTCTCCAACTCTATCCTTTGTCAAAATTACTTTGGCTATTCTGTGCTTCTTAAGTTTTGACATGAATTTTAGAGACAGCTATCAAATTTCTGCAAAAATTTCAACTTGGATTTTGTCAGAGACTGTGTTGAATCTGTATAAACTTTGGCAATATTATCTTAATAATATTTTTTCTGAATAATGAAAATGGGATGACTTTCTATTTCATAGGCCCTTAACTTATTTTGATGATTATTATAGTTTTCAGTGCACAAGAATTAAACTTATTTTGTTAAGAGTATTCAGAAACATGTAAATCTCTTGAAACCATTAAAAATGGAATTTTTTTTAGTTTTATGTTAAGTTGTTAATTGATTAATATATAGAAACACAATTGATGTTTGTATGTGTATCTTGCATATTACAATCTCCTGGAAATCATTTATTCTAATATGTCTGATAGTATTACTTCTAACACACTTTTTGTGGGTTTTTTAGGATTTTCTATGTATAAAATCATGTCATCTGCAAACAAAAATAGTTTTACTTTTTCCATTCCACTATAGATGTATTTTATTTCCTTTGTTTCCTAATTGTTATTTTAGTTGTCATGTAATGGTTAGTCAATAATGTTTTTAAATTTCTTGACCCAGTAAGTCACCTAGCCCTTGTTAAGGGGCTCTCTGTGGATGCTGGGGCATGCCTTCAGTGCTCCGGCAGTTTACAATTCTTTAACCTTCACTTCTTGTGTGAAACTCCTCAAGTCAGCCCATGGTGAGGGATTACAGCCTCCTAAGGTCTTTCCAGGACACGCACACACCTGTGCCCCTGTGAGCAGTCTTCTATAGTCTCAGGAATATGTCAGACATTATTCAAAGCCCTCTGTGGACGCCTCATTCTTCAAGTTTTAGTTTGAAGTTTTACGGCCAATGTTTCATCTGCCCCAAGAGGTTGCCATTTCATTAAGTTACAGTATTAAACAATTGCCACTGATTTTTTTCAACAAATTTCCTGGGAATAGGACTGTTTGCACTGGGCAAGCACTGAGTTAAGATAAATAGAGATAAGTCTTATGAATGCCATTGTTACAGGAAGACTCCAGAAAGGATTAATAATCACAACTCTTTAGTGTTTTGGCTTTTGGAGAAGGTGCATATGGATTCTAGTCCCTCCTTTGGCTTCTAGTATGCTCTTTTTGCAAGCACTATCATTGCAAAGTTGTTGGCTTTCAAAACTACCCCAAAGCTGAGGAGAAGGAGCTGGCATCAGGGCAAGTTAAAACACTAAAAAGCAAACTGTTTCTACTGAAGTTCAGCCATTTTTCTTAAATAAAGGCTCACTAGATTATTGCAAGTCTTTGTTAATTTACAGAGTTCTGAAGGTTAATTTTGATATTTTTTGCTAGTGTTCTCATTGCTTGTAAGTCAATTGCCCTTACTATATTATTCTGGAAGTGCTTCTAATCCATTACTTTTAAGATAAGCATGCATCACAACCTTAATTAACTTTATTTTTAAATGTTACAGTATATGGAGAGCGTAATTATAGCATTAAGTAGTATGACTAGAATGTTTAGGTGTTTGAAAGCAGAAAAAAATATCAGCTTGAAATGTAGAGGAGGCGTAAAGATTACTTGGATGTGAAAGTAACTGAAGGGTATGAGACGCAACGTGCATATTTGGGGTTGAAGAAATTATATGAACAATTGCAAATAGGTGAGCTACTGTAATATATGTTAAGAAAAGTAATGTGAATGTAGTGGGATCAATTATTTTTACTTTGCTGGTGTATTAGTCCATTCTTGCTTTGCTATAAAGAATTACGCGAGACTGGGTAATTTATGAAAAAAGGTCTAACTGGCTCATAGTTCTGCAGGCTGTACAGGAAGCATGGCTGGGGAGGCCTCAGGAAACTAACACCATGGCAGAAGGTGAAGGGGAAGCAGGCATGTCTTACATGGCTGCAGATAGAAGAAGAGAGAAAAAGGGGAGGTGCCATACACTTTTAAACAACTAGATGTCATGAGAACTCACTCACTATCATGAGAAGAGCAAGGGGGAAATCCTTCTCCATGATCCAATCACCTCCCACCAGGTCCCTCTCTAAAACTGGGGATCACAATTCAACATGAGATTTGGGCAGGGACACAAATCCAATCCATATTAGCAAGGTATTTTTGTTTATACTTTATCACTATAAAATATATTTTTCTACTTACTATAACAGAAAACAAGCTCAGAGAAGCTTAATAATTGTCCGTGGTCACAAAGCTATTCACAGACCCAGTAGTCAATCCCAGCATTGTCTACCTATTTGGGGGCTCATGTCACAATGCTACCTACCATGTTAACTGTACTAGATCAGTATATATTGAATGCAGTGCTATATGCAATAGAGTTGGAAAGTTGATATTAATATTGTTTAGAATCTAAAATTCAGATCCAGTACTGTACTAGGTAACCCTAATTATGTCAGATAAATATATTCCATCTTTTTACTCAAAGGGATTAAAATCTAACTGGGGAGGAGTTGGTATAAAACTTAAGTCATGAAATAAGTAAATGAAGATGTAAGATGGAATGTACTTATGTAACTAAGTGTTTGTAACAGGCTGTGATATAGTTTGGAAATGCAAAACAAAATAAATCTGGGAGAGTCAGTATGTTGGGATTACTTTCTATATCCCTTATAACACAAGCAGAACGTTAAAGAATCCAAGTGATTATCATTGAAGCAGCCTTACCCACAACATTTTCTTAATGCATATTTGTTAAATCATAGGATGATAAAAAGTGTGGCTCGTAAAACACATGAACAATTATAAAATGTGTTTAGTTCTTACTACATGACAAACACTTTGCATTCATTTTCACTAATACTCAAAACTATCCTGTTGGAAACTACAAAAAAAAGTGAAGAGTTGGTGGCCACACACTTTTTAAGACTGCTCCTGTGAAGAATTTTTCTGCCTCATTTCTGCTCAGTCCTATGACTTACTTCAGCCCATGAGATTTTAGCAACCCTGATGGAAGCAGATTGCTAAGAAGTGCTTGCACATTAAGGCCGACTCACTTTTGCCTCTGGGAACTTTTTATCATATGTGTAACCATAAGTTAACTCCCTGAGTGACAGGCCATGGAAACAAGGAGTTCAGCTTTCCCAGACACCCCAGCTGAGGCCAGAGATATATGACTGAGAACATTCTAAGTCATCCAAGCCCAAACTAGTTAACCCAGGCTAGAGAAACCACATGGTTTACCCATAGAAAAAAAAGTGTATTAAATAATTGCTGTTTTAAGCCATTAACTTATGGAATGACTTTCTTTGCAGCAATATTAACTGATAAATTAATTGTAATCCTAGGTGTACACTAGGAATTATCCTAATTCACCAGTTAAAGCAACTGGATTCCAAGTTATTGCAGTGACTTGCTCGATGTTACTCAGCTAGAAAGAAGAAACACTGAATTTCAAAATCATAGTTGTTTCAATAGAGAAGTTTTTCTCAGTTGTTTCCACATCATTGACTACACTCTGGTCTATCTAGTGATCCAAAGTGTAGCATAGAAGATTCAGCCTTTGTGACATCTTCAGTTAGTCACATCTAGAGCTCTCCCATTCTACTCGGAGGCCTACCAAACAATGAAGGGAAGAGTATTTAGATTTAAAATTACTGTAATAGATTTATTTAGTGTGTTGGTTTTCTCAAATGCTGGTTATGCCAGCAGTGAAGTTGTCAAAAAATACACAATAATGTAAGTGCTATAATGTAATCATTCACAATGTGCTTTGTTAAAATCTAGTGAAATTCAATAAATAATTTTAAAGTCCAGTAGAAATTATTTCATCTAAAATACTTTTATTAATACACAAAATTGATCTTGGAATAATGCATTGTAAAAAATGGAAAAGAAAAAAATTGACTCCTAGAGATGTTTAAAAGCAGGGAAAAACAGCGCTTTAGCATTTTTAAATATTGATGTAAACAGTCAGTGGTTATATTCCGCTTCTTTCCTACTGAGTGGTAAGTAAAGCTCAAACTTAGAACTGACAGAGATTTATTGTTCTTATTGATGGAAGGTCCAATGTTAGATTTATTAATTTATCAGTTCAAAAACACACCAGAAGTCTAAACTTCAGTAATTTCGGTAAAAATATATGGCTATGGATGAGAGTACTGTAGGCTTTCTTAATGGGTCTACCACTGCTAAATCTGTATATTTTCTTAGACTCTCTTAAACTTTCTGAACACCAGTTTCTGGTTTTTTTTGTATTTAATACATTGTTAATAAGTCTTTAAAAAGCTGTAAGTGCAAACATTTGTACTCGTTCCATGAAAAATATAATGGATTAATATTTAAATGTTGTTTTGCTTCTAAACGCCACTGTCCTTGTGTGACCACAGTTCTGTATCCCATAGACACTTCCTGTGAGATGGCCACTGCTAACATATTTGCATGACCCAGAGAGGGGAAACTTCATTCTCTAATAGTCAAAAGTTTGAATGAAAATATGATGTAGGCATACAAATCTGATAAATGCTTTCTTATACTCCTAGAAATGGTCACTCTTGAAGCCCGTTTGTGTAATCTGTGATCTGGAGATCACACAATCTCTAGCTCCTTCTGTATATCTTGATGTTACCAATTTGAAAAGACCCACCTCCAGCCATACACCTGGCATCTCCATATTGCTAGGAAGGAGTCTAAGCCTTATAGATATATAGTTGACAGGGAGAGAAACATGAATCATTTTCTTCTTCTGCCCTACCTCGCTATGAACTTCTTCACAGAGTGACTGATAATTGAAGTCTTGTTGCTAGGAAAAACCTTATCATGTCTTAGGGTGCATGTGTCAGCCTCACAGATACTAAGACAATTTCAACATGTAACAGTACACTTTCCGTGGTTGGTTTTCAACTTAAGGTACTACCCCATGTTCAGTAGCAAAACTTGTTTCACATTATGCTGCATAAGGGAGAGTACTTTTTGTATAGTCTGTCTTTCAGTACATGTACAGAAAGGCCCTCCTGTCAAAATCCCATAGCCTCAGAGCAACGACTTGAGCAAGACATAAACACATAGACACACAAACACACACGCACACACCCCCCCCCCATATGATCACAACACATATACCAAGTTTCCCAATGTAAACAGTAATCTTCAGGATTAGAAATATCATCATCATTTTCATTTACAAAGTATCTGCTTCTCTAGGGCAGTATTCTCTTTGTGTCTCCTTTTCATATGGAAGCAGTAAGTGAAGACAATAAGTGCCATATTGCCCAGGAAGAGATCTTTATTCTATGATTTATTCATCATATGAATTTGGAAGTATTAAACTTTTATGCCTCGTTATATAACTCATAGGTTTGTGATAAGGACTAAATGAAAAAAGGCACACAGAAAATGAAATGTCAATGCCTCACAGAGTGACTGTTAACTTTTAAACAAATTAAGTAAAATAAATGTTAATTCATATTTGTTTTAATTAATGATTATCTATGTAAAAGACAGCATTAGTATGTGCTTAGTAAATAAATTAATTTATGCATGTTTAGTCAACATTTACTGTGAGACAGAGTTGCTTCTATTAATTTTGATGACATTCGAAATTTGAGTATGAGAATGCACAGTAATGTTTTCCTCTCACGTTTGTATTTCTTCAAGATGAATTTGAGAGACAAAAATACTTATTTAAAATTGTACTTCTCTGTTCAGTAACTGAATAATTTGGTTTCTGATGTGTCTTGCACTTTAGTCATATCTGATCACTTTCCTCAAAAATATGTTGTTACTATTGTTGGCTGCAGATTCTAAGACAGCTGTGGCCAACTCACTTGTCAACACAATTTTAAGCTAAGTTTATATTTCAAGTGTTTAATTGCTTATGATGTTAGAAGGTGCCAAGAGAACACTATTGATTTCCAGATTGCAGACTGTAAGTGATAAAATTTGCGCCTCAAAAAAAAAAATCATCTGACTGTAAATTATGCAAATGTAGCAGGAAACCTGTAACAGAAACTCACATTTTTTAAAATATCATTATCATTATACTTGTAATCTTCACTATATTTTCAAAGCAGATTTAAAATAAAATTTCATGAATATTCTGTGGTACTGTACCCATATCTTTACTAAATTCAGGGCGCTCACAGTGTGTCACACATTCTTATGTTATAAATGAAGTTGACAATTACAAAACAGATATTAGACATGGAGTTATGGCAATGGAGGCCTCTACCTCAATAACTCCAGGTGTCATTGGACCTGAATAATCACTTAAGAAGGTTATTATAACAAATTTTGCCAACTCTTATCCAAATACACTTGATGTATATTACGAAATTCATATTGTGACAAGATAAATCTATTGAGACTTTGGAGAAAAAGGCATGTCTGAAATGTATTAACTTTCTTGATTTGCCAATTATATAACACAATTCACATTTGGTAGTTACTTACTGGTCACTTAGTATAAATACAGGGAACAAAATTTTTCATAAATAAACTAACTTTTAATGAACTAATCTTTATGCTTCACCTTGTTAAATTTTATTTATTTATTTATTTATTTATTTATTTATTTATTTATTTATTTATTTATTTTTGAGACGGAGTCTTGCTCTGTCGCTCAGGCTGGAGTGCAGTGGCCGGATCTCAGCTCACTGCAAGCTCCACCTCCTGGGTTTATGCCATTCTCCTGCCTCAGCCTCCCGAGTAGCTGGGAATACAGGCGCCCGCCACCTCGCCCGGCTAGTTTTTTTGTATTTTTTAGTAGAGACGGGGTTTCACCGTGTTAGCCAGGATGGTCTCGATCTCCTGACCTCGTGATCTGCCCGTCTTGGCCTCCCAAAGTGCTGGGATTACAGGCTTGAGCCACCGCGCCCGGCCTATTTATTTTTTTATTATACTTTAAGTTCTAGGGTACATGTGCATAACGTGCAGGTTTGTTATGTATGTATACTTGTGCCATGTCACCTTGTTAATTTTTACAACAGTTCTATTTGGTTAATATTGCTATCTCAATATTACAGATTAAGAAACAGTGACTCAAAATATAAAATAACTTTCCTAATATTTCTCACACACAGAATTTCTATGTCTGGCAAAATCATTGGCAAAATAACTTGAAAACCCCTGTTACAAATACCTAGAAACACTAGATAAAATTCAAAGAACAATCTTTTAAAAATATAGATAATTTCACAACAATTTCACAACAGCATGTGAAAAAAAGAGAATGTTGTAATTTTTGAAAAGATACCACAACTTTCCAAGGAGAGCAAAATATATATGTATATTTCCAGGTTGCAGATTGGAAGTGATGCATACACACACACACACAAATATATAGCTGGGACTACAGCTGGGGTGCATAAGATCTCCTCCACATGGTTTCCATTTATAAATAGCTTGAGTATTCTTACAAACTGGCAGTCTCCAGGCAATGGTCCTAAAGTAAGCATTTGAAGACCATCAACATGCATTCAAAAATCTCTTAAAACACACCTTCAAAAGCCAGAAATTATGAATTTATGAAAAATATGTCAATTTTTCTCATTTATTTTATAGATTCTGTGACACCATATTCAAAATTACAGAACAGCCTTTTCAGATATAAAACTTTTGATTTTAAAATGTACGTGGAATAGCATCAATAGTGGAATAGCCAAAATAATTCTTAGGAGTAAGATTAAAATTAGAGACTCATATTATCTGATTTAATAAATGATTGTAAAGCTAAAATCATCAAGACCATGATATTGGACAAATGAGAGACATATAGAGCAAAGAATAGTGATAGAGAACCTGGAAATAGATAAACATATAGGCAAGTGAATTTTCTAAAGGTATAAGAGCAATTGAATAAAGGAAGAATTCTTTCAGCAAGAGGTATAGAAACAATTTGATAATTTTTAAAAAAGCAAAAGAAAGGAACTCCACGCATAACCTACATCTTAGCATTGAAAAAAAGTGATTCATAAAGCTAAATGTAAAATATATTCACTTCAAAATGTCTATAAAAAATCATGAGAGAAAAACTGTGCAATTTTTGGTTTGGCCATTAGTTTACAGACACAATATCAAAAACATAATCTACTAAAGAAAAAAATGTTATATTGCACCTAATTAAAATGAAAAAACTTATACTCTAAAAAAGTTATTCATGAGAGAAAAAATACAAGCCACAGACTCTGAGAAATATTAGCAAATTACATATCTGATAAATATTTTACATACATAATATCTAAACAACTTTTAAAAGTCAGCAATAAGAAAACACCCCAGTAAAATCATGGCAAAGTACAAACAAATGCTTCGAATAATATAAATAGATGACAAATAGCATATGGAAAGTTGATCAGTACAATTTGTCTTTGGAAAAGTCAAATTAAAATAATGAGACAATACTAGAAACCCATTAGAATAGCTATTTTTTTAATAGCAATACCAAATACTGAAAAGAATACAGAATAACAAGTACTTTTATTTTTGGTAATGAAAATGCAAAATGGTAGTCACTTTTGAAGACAGTTTGGAAGTATTTTTATAGTTTAACGTAGACCTGTCATACAACACAGAATTAACACCTCTATTTATTCACTTTCTTTAAGTTAACTGAAAACTTATGATCACACCAAAACATACATGCACATTTTTATAGTAGTTTTATTCATAGTCAACAAAAATTGGAAGCAATCAATATTTCCTTCAATAAGTGATAAACTATAAATCCATATAATTCAGTGATAAAAAAGAATGATCTATTGATTCTTACAACATGGATGTCTAAAATGTATTTTGCTAAGTAGGAAGAAAATCCCATGAGACTACCTATTGCATAATTCAGCTCATAGAACTTTCCAGAAACAGGAAAATTATAAAGACAGAAAACTACTTAGGGCTCAGAGAAGTTGCAGAGGTTGACTACAAAAAGGACACAAAATAGTTTTCAAAGATGGAATTTATCTGCATGGTATCAGTGTGAGAAACACATTTCTATAAATTTTGAAAATTCGTAGTACTGTATATTGCAAGGAGTTAAAACAAATCTAGGCAAATATAAAAAAATTAACCACCATGTTGGGAGATCATGAAATGGAATGCAGATTTTCACAAATAAATCAAACTGTATTACAAATGTGTGACTTAAAAATGAACTGACCTCATTAACTTTAGAAACTATTGCCTTGATTGGAAACTATAATGTTAAAGACAGAAAGAATAAACAAAAACTTTACTCTAGTTGATAAATTTGTTTCTCATAGTGACATAGTAATATATGCAAAGAATTCTTAAGGTGCTTTAGTTCTCCACTTGTGCAGGTAATAAATTGTAGATAATGGGATCCAGATTTCTCACTGTCAATGAAAGAAATTACAACCAAGTGGAGAATATGATAATATATACTTTGATATTGGATTTTGAGTCCTAAATACCAGTTTTATGTATATACTGCTAGATAAGTGCAGAAATAGTTAGTTATATGTATATATGTAGGTTACTATATTTCCTAACTCCATGCTGAGAGATTCTAGAGAGTGTTATCACAGTAGCAGTAATCTCAGCACCTTGCTCTTGGTTTCCAAATATCACTTTCCAAAAAAAATGTATTAGGACTCCTTGGAAAAAATGGCTATTTTTTTCTTTTCTTTTTTTAAATTTTAACTTCAATAGTTTTGAGGGAACAAGTGGTTTTTAATTACATGAATAAGTTCTTTGGTGATGATTTCAGAGATTCTGTTGCACCTGTCACCAGAACAGTATACACTATACCCAGTATGTAGTCTTTTATCCTTCACCCCGCTACCAACTGCGTCCTCAAAATCCATTATGCCAATCCTATGCCTTTGTGTTCTCATAGTTTAGCTCTTACTTATAGGTGACAATGTAGGATATTTAGTTTTCCATTCCCGAGTTACTTCACTTAGAATAATGGCCTCCAAATTCATCAAGTTGCTGCAAAGGGCATTATTTTGTTCTGTTTTATGGCTGAGTAGTATTCCATGGATATATATATATATGTGTATATATGCATGGAATATTACTATTATATATATATACATACTATAATACATGTACATATACGTATATGTAACTATACATGTATGTGTACATATATACATACATATGTATATATGTGTATGTATATATCCATAGAATGTACATCTATATATCACATTTTCTTTATTCACTCATTGGTTGATGGTCATTTAGGTTGGTTTCATATTTTTGCAATTGTGCATTGTGCCACTACAAACGTGCATGTGCATGTGTCTTTTTCATGTAATAAATTCTTTTCCTTTTAGTAGATACCTGGTAGTGGGATTGCTAGATTGAATGGTATAAGAGTTCTACTTTTAATTCTTGAAGGAATCTCCATACTGGTTTCCATAGTGGTTGTACTAGTTTACATTCTCACCAGAAGTGCGAAAGTGTTCCTTTTCACCAAATCCATGCCAACATTTATTATTGTTTTCATTTTTAAATTATGGCCAATCTTGCAGAAGTAAGATGGTATTTTGTTGTGATAATTTTAAAAATGGCTATTGTTAAGGTTTCTGAAGGAAAAATAAACATGTTTAATGCCAGAAACAAGGAAGTAATTAAAAGAATAGAATGAAGGCATGTCAAATGAACAGAGAGGGCAGCCTGAAAGACTTCTCAGTTGCCAAAGTTGGAACAATTTGAGCAACAACAAAAAAGTAGTTTTAGATTTTAAACCAAATTACAAATTATGCATTAGTCGATACGGATATTAATTAAATTTGTTAAAAAGGTTTTCTCGCACACAAATTCTGAATAATATACGCAGATATTCCCCTGCCAGAAATGTAGATTGATCTCCTCCCCTCAAGTACAAGTTAGCTAGATACAATAACACATTTCTAAAGAATAGATTGTGGAAGAGAACTTTACAGTAGAGAAACCTGGAAAAGCCATATCATAACCAATTAATCAAAGGGAACATCACCAGTGATAATTCATATTGATATTATGTGCCCTACTATATAATGTGATTTGAAGGACACTTCACCTCTGTGGTCTTCTTACCAAAAACCCATGACTCCAAACTGAGTATGAGAAAAGCATCAAACAAATGCAAATTCAGAAACATTCCAGAAAATATTTGATAGATACTTCTCAAAACCGTAGGTCATGGAAAACAAGGAAAACCAGAAATTATCACAGACCACAGAAGACTAAGTAGGCATAATAAATAAATACAATATGCTATTCTAAATGAAATCCTGAAAGAGAAAAAAAGACATTGTGCAAAAACATGAGAGTTGAGTAAAACCTGAGGTTTTGTTAACAACATTGTACAAAGTTTAATTTCTTAGTTTTAAAAAATGTATTATGGTTATATAAGATGTTAACATTGAGAAAAGTAGGTAGAGAGTGTTTGGGAAGAAATCTGTATTGTCTGTAATTTTCTGCAAGTTTAAAATTATTCCAAAATACATAGTTTTAAATGTAGAAAAGATGTGATGAACCTTGGTTGGAGCTATGCAGTCCTCACTTCCCCACTGAATCAATTTAGCACAATTCCCTTAATAGTACAATTTATTGTAAACGTACCAACAGTTGGCAGCAGTAGTATCCTGACACTTTCACTAAAACAGTACTGTTTCATAGTAAAATATATACCAGCATGTGAAAAGATTAGTAAAAATGAATAAATTAATAGATATTGTATTGCCATGAGTTCTCCAGTTGTAAATTGTTATTTACAATTTTGTTATTGTAACAAAATTGTTACATACTTCATTTTGTTATTATATTTGTCTTTATTTTGGTGGTATAGTATCTTTCCTTGTCATCATACTGTAATAGTGTATAGTAGACATTTTTTATTTTTATTTTTTTAGCTCCAAGAGAAGCGTGGTCATGCTATGTAAAATAAACTTCCTCATTTATTTCTACTTGTCCAGAAATCAGAAATTTGTCAAAAACTAACATAAAAGATAAATATAACATTATAATAATTGTTAGTTGTATGTATCTAATATTGTTATAAATATTATTGTAACAAGTTATATGTGTTAAGATGTCACTGGGGGAAAAAAGTGAAACAAACAGAACAAAATATACAGACTAATTATACTGACTTGTTAATAATAAGAACATAGGTCTTTAGTACTCTTTCTAAAAGCTACAAAAATAGCAGTAAGGAATTGTAATTATGAAACTGATGAGAGAGGGAGAGGAGAGAGAGAGGGAAAGACTGGAAGAGTCGGTGAATAACAAATGACTTAGTAGCTGACTTAAGAAGCTGGAGGGCCAAGAGCAGTGACTTAGGCCTAAATCCCAGCAGTTTGAGAGGCTGAGATAGGAGGATCACTTGAGACCTAGGAATTTGAGACTAGTATGGGCAACATAGCAAGACAGCATCTCTACTTTTTTTTTAATTAGCTAGATAATCCCCTCAAGGCTCAAGAATGACTGGCATCAGCTATCTCTGGAAGCAGATGAGTGAAGATGAGCTAAAAATTCAAGGATTAATTGAACGTTTATTAAGATTGACTGAGACTCCCAGACTGCTTAGCCCATGTCGTGTAAATGAGCGTGTCCTTCCCCACTGCTATAGTTTGAAGGTCCTCTCCAAAACTCATGTTGAAATTTAACTGCCATTGTAACAGTATTAAAAGATGGGACATTTAAGAGTTAATTAGGCCTCGTGAGTGTAATTGATGCCAGTATAAAAGGGTGAGTTCTGGCTCTCTTACCCTCTCCAGTCCTTTTGCTGTCTGGCATGTGAGGAACTGTGTTCGCCCTGCTGAAGGATGCAGTGCTCAAGGCACCATCTTGGAAGTTTGAATAAGCCCTTACCAGACACCAAACCTGTCATGCCTTAATATTGGTTTTTGCAGCCAACAAAACTATAGGAAATAAATCTGTTCTTTATAAATTACCCAAATGTTAAGTATAATATTATAGCAGCGCAAAAATAAAGTAAGACACCCACTGTGACTGAAAGGCAGAAGGTTTATTCTTCATGGAAAATTGTTCAAAGTTGGCAAGTTTAGGGAGAGGGTACTATGTCAATACTGAAGATTAAGTAACAGTGAATATACTGTGTCAAGAGTTTGAGTTCCCCAGAAACAGACACTGGAATGACAGGAACATGAGAGTTCCTGTGAGTAAAACTTGAAAGAGATCACCTCTTAGCAGAGAGCAGACGGAAGACAAAGACACACGGGAACTTCCAATTAGCTTTCAGGTGTCCTGCCTAGCATATGAGGACATAGCCAAAGATGATCAAGTTCTAATAAAAATGACATAAAACGCACCCAAACCATAATAAAATAAAAATAAAAACTCATTGAAAGAAATGAGGACCGTTATAAAACACAATTTAAAAATATGCAGTGTACATAAAGCAGAAAGTTGAAGTAAAAAATAACGAGAAAGAATTACTTTAAGCACGTAAAACAGATAGGAAACATTCAAGAACAACCAGTCTTGACTAAAGCCCATGAGAAGGCTCTAGTCAGAAGATAAAATTGATAGAACACATAATGAGTTTGGAAGAGTAGAGAGAGATTTACACAATTGGAGTTCAATTTAAAGTAAATATATGATGACTGCTAAAGCTAAGAAAGTTAAAAAAAAAAAAAAATCAGCGAAAGCTATCACAACTAAGAATCAGCATAAAATTGTGGTTAAACACACAAGTGGATTCTGGAGCTGAATTCTTGTGTTCCTGTACCGTTATACTATTTTCTAGCTATGTGACTTTGGACAATTAATCAAGAATTATTTTCTTCATCCATAAGGTACACATAACAATATAACAATACCACCTCATATAATTGTTATGGGGGTTAAATGAATAATTATACATTCAGCTACTAAAAGTGCTAGGGGAAAACTAAAAGTTTGAAAAAATGGTAAGCAAAATACAATGCACCTAATGGAGTAATAGTAATTCAATATTATTTTAAAAACATGTTATAATTACATTAGAAAGTTGGACTGGAGTGTGCGTGTGTGTGTGTGTGTGTGTGTGTGTGTATGTAATTGAGACAGAGAGAATAACGTTGAGGTAAGAAAACATAGTTCAATTATTATATTCTACGCTACAAAGTTCATAGATAAGGGCTAAAACTGAAAAATGATTAAATGCTTATATAAGCATGCCATTTATCAAGATAGAGGTAACACTAACAGAATTAGTTCCAACAGTTGAAAGTATTTGATTCTGTACAGAGTTCAAGGGTTAGGATCTGCAATATTGTATTAGCTTTGCAGGATGAAATGACTATTTAAACTTATGTGTTACTTTGATGGAAAGTTAAACTATATTTAAAAATTAGTATTGCTATGAATATATGCGTACATTCACATGCTTGCTAATGTTTTTATGTCTTTGCCTATTGCTTTTTCTCTGCTTATAATGTCCAATATCTGCTATGTTTTATCTGGCTTTTTTCATCAGTAAGCATGGGCCAACTCATATTCTCGGGTTGGAGATCATTACTGACCTACTCATGCAGATTCGATCACTCATTTATTTGTGTCTTCACTGAAGTGTGAGCATTTCTCCCTAGTACACTGCATTGAAATATCAGTTATGTGCCTGCTTTCATTTCTAGGCTGGATGCTCACAATAAGAACTGTTCTCTAATTGTCTCTGTGTTTTACACTTCAGTACAAAACATAGCAAGTACCGAACAATTAGTTTTCAACCAAACTGAAGTAAGTTAATACTGTGGATTGAGGTCCTTGGAGAGGTATGGTGTCCAATGAAGGGTATGCCATACTATTTCCTGGTTCATTCCTTATAATGGATGTCTTAGTCTCCTCAGGCTGTTACCACAAAACACCACGACCTGGGTAGCTTAAGGCCTTACCTTAAAATACCCTCACATTGGGGGCCAGGGCTTCAGTGGATGCATTTGCAGGAGATACACAGATTCAGCCTTTAATGGGAAAGGATGTCAACTTTGAATTAAAAGTCTGCATGTTATTAATTGGTTATGGGTATTTGGCCTATCCAATATGCCAGCATCTACCAGTAGTCATAGAATTCCTGAAAACTGCTCCACATTTTCCTGAGAGGCGAAATCTTTCTCCTCACTCTTATCTGCCTTTACAAGCGCATGCACTCACGCATGCGTGCACACACACACACACACACACAAACACACACACACCATCTACATGGTTACCATGAATGTTAGCATGTTATGAAATTATGATAACTCATGTTCATGGCACAATATTGCCTTAGTTGAATGGTTCATGGATATAACTGTAATTCTGGCACAATAGGAATTCCTCCTTTGGAATTTTGAAACTGAAACTGAAGGAGGAGATTTGTTTCTCCAGGACTGCCTGAAGGTTATATCACCTGCAATTCAGAAGTTTCTATCAGTCATGTTTCATACTGCGAGAGATAGAGAAGTGCAGAAAGTCCATCTTAAGATGGAGAATAAAGAACAAAACAGATGCATGAAGCAGAAAAATAAGACCAGAGAAAACGTTGTTTCCATTTATTCCTAGAACTGTGTTCTCAGTCCTAGGTTTCTCCACACACCTTAGTGTGATTCCTTTTTTGATTTAAGTTGTTTTAAATTCGATTCATGGTATTTGTAAACAAAATACTACTAACAAATGCAAAATTACTGAAGAAAGAATTACATATGATAGTTTGGAAAAGTATTACCAGATAAGTTGTGTTAGAGATAAGGAATTTAGGAGCTGGCTTGTTGAAATAATTATATGTTGCATCTAAACAACATTTGTATGCTAGTCTCTGTTTTTTTTTTTTCATCCATTTTCTGAAATTAATCAGAATACTTTTAACATATATTCACTTGGCCTAAGTTATAATAAAAGTATTATGGGTTAGTCTACTCTAAAATTTGGATTGAATGGCAAAGGAAACATTTGAATGAGACACCAAAGTGTGTTGGCAGTGGTGATAAATAATAGAAAAAATTATGATAAACTGTGGAACAATCACAAATAGATAACAGAAGCAAAAGAATAATAAAATGGCCTGATGGGGAAGTTGTACCAGTGGATATTGAGGTACCTGAGTATTCTTAAAAATATCTGGGAATAAGCAAATGTCTGAGATTTGTCAGTAGAAATTATAGCTTTAAAATATGATTATTTTAGCCTTAGTATGGTACAGACTAACTTACTTCTTTCTTATAAGTATCTAAAATTATATATAAAATGCATTTGGACAGGGTAGACACAAGTACTCACTCAGAATATGATAGCTAGTAGTAGTTCATCAGTGAAAACTGAAATAATATTGACAAGATTTAAGGAAAACTGAGAAAAGTCAGCTGACTTGAATTAGTTTTCTATTGCTACTTAATAAATTACCATAAACTTATTGGTATAAAAGAGTAATTATCTCACAGTTTCTGTTGGTCAGGACTCCAGGCATCATTTGACTGGGTTCTCAGTAGAGATCTCCTAAAGTTGAAATCCAGGTGATAGGGCTGTAGTTTTCATTTGGAGCTTGAGGTCCTCATTAAAGTTCATAGAGGTTGTTGGCTGAATTCAGTTCCTTGTGACTGTTTTTGTAGGACTAAGGTGGGTTTTTTGGTTTCTTTTTTTCTGTTATTATTCTTTTTTATTTTTAATGCCAGCTCTCAGTCATAGACTGCTCTCAGCTCCTCAAGTTCTCATAGATTGAAACAGCATTGTTTGTTTCTTCATGGAGAATGGTCAGAGTGTGTTTCCCTGATGCCTCAAAATTGTGATGCTCTTCACATCCTTTGAACATTTATCATGTCACAAACAATGCTTACTTCCATAATTCCATTATGTTCTATGTTTCCAATAGAACATAGTTTTGACAGTAATAGTGTATGATTTATCTTTGTGTGTGCTTTATTCATGAATATCTTAGACTTTAAGGACATTAATTAACATTTAGAAGAAAGGAAAGAATGAATAAAAAAATAAAAGAAGGAGAGCCAGGATTGATTATGACATTAATAGTAATGTATTTAAGTTAATTATATATCTATACTAAATAACAAAGTAAGATATTCTTAGTGTTGTCCATAAGTGGTTATAGTACTGTATTAGTCTATTCTCATGCTGCTATAAAGAACTGCCTAAGACTGGATAGCATATAAAGGAAAAAGGCTTAATTGACTCAGTTTCTCATGGCTGGAGAGGCCTCAGGAAATTTACAGTCATGGTGGAAGGGGAAGCAGGCGCTTTCTTCACAACGCAGCAGGAGAGAGTGTCAGTGTGGGAAGGAGGAACTTTCAAACATTTATAAAAACCATCAGATAACATAAGAACTCACTATCAGGAGAACAGCTTTGGGTAAACTGTCCCCATGATACAGTCACCTTTCTCTTTCAACACATGGGGATTAAAGGTTCTCCCTCAACTTGTGGGAATTACAATTGGAGATGAGATTTCAGTGGGACACAGAGCCAAACCATATCATTCCACCCCTGGCCCCTCCCAAATCTCATCTTTTTACATTTCAAAACCAATCATGACATCTCAACAGTCCTCCAAAGTCTTAACTCATTTCAGCATTAGCTCAAAAGTCCACAGTGCAAAGTCTCATTTGAGACAATGCAAGACACTCAATGTCTATGAGCCTGTAAAATCAAAAGCAAGTTAGTTACTTCCTAGATACAATGAGGGTACAGACATTGGGTAAATACAGCCAAATGGGATAAATTGGCCAAAACAAAGGGGATACAGACCCACACAAGCCTGAAATCCAGCAGGGCAGTCAAATCTTAAAGCTCCAAAATGATCTCCTTTGACTCCAGGTCTCACATCAATGTCACACTGATGCAAGAGGTGAGCTCCTATAGTCTTGGGCAGCTTTGCCCATGTGGCTTTCCAGGGCACAACTTCCTCCCAGCTGTTTTCATAGACTGGCATTGGCATCTGTGACTTTTCCAGGTGCATGGTGTGAGCTGTCAGTGGATCTACCATTTTGGCATCTGCAGGAGGGTGGCCCTCTTTTCACAGTTCCACTAGGTAGGGCCTCAGTGGGAACTCTGTGTAGGGACTCCAATTCTACATTTCCTTTCCTCATTGCCCTAGCAGAGGTACCCCATGAAGGCCCCACACCTGCAGCAGAATTCTGCCTGGACATCCATGGTGTTTCCATACATCCTCTGAAGTCTAGGTGGAGGTTCCAAACCTTAGTTCTTGAGTTCTGTGCACCCACAGGCCCAATACCACATGTAAGTTGCCAAAGCTTAGATCTTGTACCCTCTGAAGTGATAGCCTGAGCTGTACTTGGCCCCTTTTGGTACAGCTGGAGCAACTGTGATGCAGGGCACCAAGTCCCAAGTCCCAAGCCCATAAAACCATTTTCCCTCCTAGGCTTCTGGAATTGTGATGGGAGGGGCTGCTTTGAATTTCTCTGACATTCCCTGGGGATATTTTCCCCATTATCTTGGTGATTAATATTTGGTTCCTAGTTACTTATGCAAATTTATTCAGCAGGCTTGAATTTCTCCCCAGAAAATGAGTTTTTCTTTCTTTTTTTTGAGTTGGAATCTCACTCTGTAGCCCAGGCTGGAGTGCAGTGGCACGATCTCAGTTTACTGAAGCCTCCACCTCCCAGGTTCAAGCAATTCCATGCCTTAGCCTCCTGAGTAGCTGGGATTACAGGTGCCTACCACCATGCTTAGCTAATTTTTGTATTTTTAGTAGAGATGGGGTTTCACCATCTTTGCCAGGCTGATCTTGAACTCCTGACCTTGTGATCTGCCCACCTCGACCTCCCAAAGTGCTGGGATTACAGGCATGATCCGCTGCATCTGGCTGGGTTTTTCTTTTTATTGTATGGTCAGGCTGCAAATTTTCCAAACTTTTATGTTCTGTCACCTCTTGAATGTTTTGCTGCTTAGACATTTCTTCTGCCAGATACCCTTAATAATCTCTCTCATGTTCAAAGTTCCACAGATCTCTAGTGCAGGGGCGAAAAGCCACCAGTCTCTTTACTAAAGCATAACATGAGTGACGTTTACTCCAGCTTGCAATTAGTTCCTCATCTCCATCTGGGACCACCTCAGCCTGGACTTCATTATTCACATGGCTATCAGCATTTTGTTCAAAAACATCCAACAAGTGTCTAGGAAGTCCCAAATTTTCCCGCATCTTCCTGCCTTCTTCTGAGTTTTTCAAACTATTCCAACCTCTGCCAGTTACCCAGTTCCAAAGCTGCTCCCATATTTTCAAGTATCTTTATAGCAGTACTACACTGTCTGCAGTACCAATTTATACAGAGTATCTACTAATTTTTTAGGTTTTAAGAATATTTAGTTGAACAAGACATATGTGGCACCTATACTAAAGCTTATATTTTTGGTGAAACAAAATAAGCAAGTGCACAAGTAAATTAACAATATCATTTTAGATATTTATTAATATCCTAAATAAACATAAAGGAAAATATGATAAACAGTAACGTGGCAGATGGTGGTGATGACTACTGTATTTAGCAGGAGAAGCATAAGAAGGTTTTTCTCAAAGTTTGTTATTCAATCTGAGACCTGGAGTGCAAGAAGTAGTAACTATGAGAAGGTTTGAAACAAGTGGGAAAAAGAAGTGCTAACAAGGTTGGTACATCTGAAAAATCTGGAGAAAGTGAAGCGTGGCTATACCTTATTAAGTAAGAAAAGAGTGGCAAGAAATTAGATGTGAAAGAAAGATAGAAATCAGATTCTGTGGGAAACTATAGGACACAGAAAGGAGGTATTGTTATTGTTGCTGTTTATTCATTTGAGTGTTTATGATTTGAGGGGAGAGTCTAATGGGAAACTACAGAACGGAGAGAGGTAATTTATGTGGTATAATTTAAACATGAAACAGAACAAGTTGTAGGAGAATTCCAATTAGAAGAATATTGGAGTGTTCCAAGCGGTATATAATGATGGCCTTTAGTATAATGAAGTGGTGGCAGCGACAATAAATAGACACGGAAAGAAAAGTAAGATATTTGACTGTAGAAAAGAAAAGAAAAAGAAAGAAAAAAGAGAAGAGAAAAGAAAAAAGAAAAGAAAAGAAAAATAACAGTAACATCAGCAAGATGTCTGACTAGAGGTGCTGGGTGCTTGCTTCATTCTTCACAGAAAAGGACAAAACAATAAATAAACAACTAAAACTTTACTGGATTGTTTGAGGAAGAACACTGGAGTGCAACAAGGGAGTAGCAAGATTCCTATAAAGCATGAATGCTCGGTACATCAGCATAGAGACATGAGTGAGGCTTCTGCCTCTTCACGTCTTCACTGCACCCCATCTTCACTGCTGAGACTGGCTCAGGTCTGGGAGACACTTCGTTTTGCAGGGAATAGGTCATCGGAAGGCCCCCAACAGCCTCCATTATTACCACAAGTATTTGCAGTCCTTACCCCAAGAAAATCCCACCATCCTCACAAGTTATGAGCTGAGTTTGGGAGCTGCCTGGAATTTATATAGCTGTACCACTCCAGAGAAGTAGCACATATTGGACACTCTCCAATGTCCATGGCTCAAGCAGCTGCATCATGATGCTGTCTTGAAGCTGGAGCCACTGCTGGAGTGTACCCTGTTCTGCATGTCAGTAGCCACTGTGCCTCTTCAGCCTTGAGGCTTTGCTGCTATACAACTAGTCTCACAGGCGCATCTGTAATACCATAACCCTGGCTCTCAGAGCCTAGGCCCAAGAAGAGCCACGACCCTGGTTCTACACAGTGGAGAAGCCAACCCTGGGTGAGACGAACTACTGCATGCCCACATCCCCAGCCAGAGAACCAACTTGGAAATTATATCCTCAGTGTATCCACCCTCCAACCACAATATACGTATACAATTAGCTGAGGAGACAGCTTGGTGGACCTGCTCCCAGCAAAGCCACACCACCATTGCTAAAATCTCCCACAGCTTAGGCCACCAAGGTACTCATAACTATCTTTAATGTGGAGTATGTCTGATGAATGTGCCTAAAAATTAAATTGCTGGGTCCAAAGGAAGTGCACTCTACTCAACCAACACCATGGGACCCATTTATGGTAATAAGCCTCTCTCTTTAGGAAAGCTGCTTTTGTGTTTCTACATTTGCCCCTGCACGTGTGGTAGAAAAATTGCTCTTCCAATTTTTTTGTTTGTTTTTTGTTTTTTGTTTTTCTGAGACGGAGTCTCATTCTGTAACCCAGACTGGAGTGCAGTGGCGCAATCTCGGCTCATTGCAGGCTTCACCTCCCGGGTTCACGCCATTCTCCTGCCTCAGCCTCCCAAGTAGCTGGGATTACAGGCGCCCGCCACCATGCCCAGCTAATATTTTTGTATTTTTAGTAGAGACGGGGTTTCACCTTGTTAGCCAGGATGGTCTCTATCTCCTGACCTCATGATCTACCCACCTCTGCCTCCCAAAGTGCTGGGATTACAGGTGTGAGCCACTGGGCCCCGCCGCTTCTTTCAGTTTTTTAACACATGTGCAGGGGTAAATGTAGAAACAGAAAAAAAAAAAAAATGGCAAAGGAAGAAAACCTGACACCTCCAACAGAACACAATAATTCTTCAGTAACAAACCACAAAGAAAAGAAATATAGGAAATGCCATATAACAAAGATAACAACTTAAGGAAACTCACACAATTTGAGAAAATAAAGACACAATTCAGTAAAATCAAGAAAACAATTCCTGATAAATGAAAATTCAACAAAGAGATAAGTAATATAAAAAATAACCAAACAGAAATCTTAGAAATGAAGAATGCAGTGAAATAAAAACTACAATTGAGAGCCTCAATAGCAGACTAGAGAAAGCAGAATAATTTCTGAACTTGAAGGCAGGTTCTTGAAATGATCAAGGAGACAAAAAATAAATAAATAAAAATAAAGAATAAAAAAGGAAAAATAAATTCTTTTGGACTTATGGGAAACAAACAAATTTTTGCATTATAGATGTTTCTGAAGAAGAAGAGATGAAAAAAGCAGATTTCTAACCACAGATTTCTCATCAGAAATCTTACAGTCCCGGAGGGAATGGAAATGTATATTTAAAATGCTAAAAGAAAAATCTGCTAGCCATGAATACTATACTCAGGAAAGCTATTCTTCAAAAATGAAGGATAAATAAAGCCTTTCCAAGATAAGTAAAAACTGAGCGAATTCATCACCACTACACTGGTCTTACAATAAATTCTTATGACAGTCCTATATCTGGAAATAGAAAGATAATAACTACCATCATAAAATCACACAAAAACATAAAACTCGCTGCTAGAGCAGATACACAAATGAGAAAAGATTCAATCCTTATCGCTAAAGAAATGCAACCAACCACAAAGATAAAAGATAAGAAAGAAAAAACAATGTAAGAAGAAAATAGCAAAATGACAGGAGTAATTTTTCATCTATCAATAATAACCCTTAATGTAAAATCCCCGAAAAAAGAAAAAAGAAAAGAAAAAAACACTAAATGCTGCTACAAGGAATTTACTTTACCTGTAAAGACACGAATAAGACTAAAAGTGAATCGATACAAAAATATATTCTATGCAAACAGAAACCAAAAGTGAGCATAAATAAGCTAGCCATACTTACATGAAACAGAGTTTTATATAACTCTAGGAAAATACACAGAAGGTCATTATATAATAATGAAACCATTAGTTCAGTAAGAAAATTTAAAATTGTAAATAAACATGCACCCAAAACTGAAGCACCCAGATATATAAAGCAAACATTATTAGATCTAAAGGGAGAGATAGACTCTAGTATAGTAATGGTTGATGACTTCAGTAACCCACTCTTAGTAGTGTGGAAATCATTTAGACAGAAAATCAACAAGTAATATTGGATTCAAACTGCACTGACCAAACAGATCTAACAGACATTCACAGAATATGTTATCCAAAAGCTGCATAATGTACAATTTTTTATCATCAGCACATGGAACATTCTCCAGGATTAAACACATTAAGTCATAAAACAAGTCTCAATAATTTAAAAAACTCAAAATTATATCAAATATTTTCTGACGACATAAAATTATAAATGGATAACAACAGAAACTTTGGAAACTGTACAAATATATAACAGTTAAACAATGTAATCCTGAATGACCAATGAGCAAAAAAAATTTTTAATTAAAAATAATTAGTGAAACAAATGGAAATAGAAACACAACATACTGAAACCTATGGGATACAGCAAAATAAGTAATAAGAGAGTTCATAACAATGAACACCTATATCAAAAACATAGAAATATTTGAAGTAAATAATCTAATGATATACCTCAAAAAAGAAGAAAGGCAAAAAAAAAAAAATAGTAGAAAGCAATAACTAAGAAACATCAAAGCAGATGTTTAGTTATTTATTGCCTTCCTCTAATTTTCTACTAAAACAATATCACAAAAGAGCAATGAAACAGAAAGTTGTTTGAAAAGATAAAATTGATTAACTATTGGCACTAACAAAAAATGAAATAAAATAAAAGCCCCAAATAAAATCAACAATGAAAAGGAGACATTAAAACTGATACTACAGATATAAAAAGATAAAATTAACTAACTGTGGACTAGATTAACAAATATTGAAATAGGATAAAAGCCCCAAATAAATAAAATCAGTAATGAAAAGGAGGCATTAAAACTGATAGCACAGAAATGAAAAGGATTATTTGTATCGGCGGATCACTTGATGCCAGGAGTTTGAGACCAGCCTGGTCAACACAGTGAAACCCCGTCTCTGCCAAAAAAAAAATGCAAAAATTAGCCAGGCATGGTGTTGTACACCTGTAGTCCCAGCTACTCAGGGGGCTAAGGCAGGAGAATCTCTTGAACCCGGGAGGCGGAGGTTGCAGTGAGTCGAGGTCATGTACTGCACTCCGGCCTGGGGGAGTCCCTGTCCCCACCCGAAAAGAGAGAGAGAGAGAGTGAGAGATAATAATAATTTTTAAAAGACTCTTTTGGCTTAGGCAACTAAGTAAATATAGATGTCATTTACTGAAATGAAAAAATGTTGATCTTTGAGGTTGATAATTAATCAGACCTCCTCAATGTCCTAAAAGTCCAGGACAAACAAGTAAACAGGTGTCAGACAGGTGGAAAGCATTATTACTGATAAGCTGAATTAGAGAATAGAGCTTGGCTCACAACTGATTTGTTAACAACACCGTGAATTAAATACATTAACTGGATAAGGGCTGTAAAATTTAACTGTAGAGTAGCTCCATTGGAACAGGCCATTTACCATGTTTCAGAGCGAAAAAGAAAAAAATATCTATATGCTGAGAATGTGATTATTAAAAATAACAAGGGAGGGAGGGAAAGACAGACAGAGAGAAAAAAAGAGAGAGAATCCAAGAGAGAAATCAATTAGAATTATAATTCACCAAATATAAGATTTACCTTCTTTTACTGGGTAGGAGTGCATAAGTGGTGGAATTATTGTTCAGAAACATTATTTAGCAGGATAATATATATGGTAACTTGAAGAATAAAGAAAAAAATATGTTGGGGTGGAGTTAGGTGCCTCCACAACACACACACAAAAGTTCTGTTTTTGTGAAGTTTGAAATGGATATGACGCATCAAAAAAAAAAAGTCAAATAGTCAAATACACAAGTTTAAAGAGTGGATATATCACATATATTGACAGGAAAGCAGATGTCAATGTTGTGCGAAACTATGTGGATATCCAAAGAGCAGTTTAGAAAAAGAAGATAATATAGAGCTAAATAGAGAATTGTAGGGTCCGACGATATTTAGATGCACAGAAGATGGTTCTAGAACAAAGGGGACTGAGAAGGAACAGAGGCAGGACTAAAACCAAGAACTTGTGATATCATGGAATCTGAGAAAAGAAATCATTCCAGAAAAGAAATGTACATGTACAGAATGTTCCTGAGAAGTGACTACAGAAGGTAATAACATGAAGGCCTTGATATATCTGATATATCTTGGTAAGTTTCAGCAAAGCAATAGCGACGGAACATGCTTCAAGGTGGATGACTATAGAATGAGAGGTGAAGATGTAGAAACAGTGTAAGCAACTCTTTCAAAAATGTGCAAATGTGTATGTGTGAGTGTGTAGGTTACTTACACTTTAACTGCAGGGGAATATGAGTAATGGAGGCTAATTTTATTAGTAGTTTGTTTTTGCAGAGGGACTTGGAATGTAGTGGCCATATTCTTCTACACTGCCTACTGTTTTTTTAATTTTTAATTTTGATGGGTAGATAGTAGGTGTATACTGATTGGATACAAATATATTTTGATACAGGCATACAATGTATAATAATAATATCAGGGCAAATGGGGTATCCACCACCTCAAGCATTCATCACTTCTCCGTGTTACAAACATTTCAATTTTACTGGCTCAATGATTCGAAATTGTACAACAAATTGTTGCTGACCATAGTCACGTTGATGTGCTATAAAATACTAGATCGTATTCATTATATCTCACTATATTTTTGTACCCATTAACCATCTCCCTCCCCTCCACCCTCCAACTACCCTTCCCAGCCTCTGGCAACCATCATTCTACTCTCTGTCTCCATGAGTTCAATTGTTTTAATTTTTAGTTCAAACAAGTGAGAGCATGTGAAGTCTGTCTTTCTGTGCCAGGCTTATTTCACTTAAGGTATATAATATCCTCCAATTTTATCAGTGTTGTTGCAAAGAACAGGATCTCCTTTTTTATGACTGAATGAACTCTATTGTGTATATATTCCACATTTACTTTATCTAGTTGTCTGATAATGGAAACCTAGGTTGATTCCAAATATTGGGTAATAAACATGGACGTGAAGGTATTTCTTCAATATACTGATTTCCTTTCTTTTGATTGTTTATCTAGCAGTGAGATTGTTGGATTATATGGAAGTTCTACTTTTAGTTTTTGAGGTAATTCCACATGGTTCTCCCTAGGGGTTGTACTAATTTGTATTTCCGTCAAGAGTGTATGAAGTTTCCCCTTTCTCCACTTCCTCACCAGCACTGGTTATTGTCTGTCTTTTGGAGAAAAACCATTTCAACTGGGGTGAGATGATATCTCATTGTAGTTTTAATTAGCATCTCTCTGATGATCAATGATGTTGAGCACTTCTTCATATACCTGTTTGCTATTTGTATGTTTTCTTTTGAGAAATGTCTATTCAGATCTTTTGCCCACTTTTTAATCAGATTATTAGATTTTTTCATATTGTTTGAGCTCCTTGTATATTCCGGTTATTAATCCCTTGCCAGGTGGAAAGTTCACAAATATTCTATTCCATTCTGTGGGTTGTCTCTTCACTTTGTTGATTGTTCCCTTTGCTGTGCAGAAACTTTTATTAGTAACTTGATGTGATCCAATTTATCCATTTTTGCTTTAGTAGCCTAAGCTTTTGGGGTGTTACTCAAGAAATCTACAGTCAGACAATGATCTACAGAGTTTCCCCCAAAGTTTTCTTTTAATAGTTCCATAGTTTGAGGTCTTAGATTTAAATATTTAATCCACTTTGATTTTATTTTTGTGCATAGCAAGAGATAAGGGTCTAGTTTCATCCTTCTGCATATGGATATTTAGTTTTCCCAACACCAGGTATTGAAGAAACTGTCCTTTCCCCAATGTATGTTCTTGGCAACTTTGCTGAAGATGAATTCATTGTAGATGTATGAATTTATTTTTAGGTTCTTTATTCTGTTACATTGATCTATGTGTCTTTTATGCAAATACCATGCTATTTTGGTCACTGTAGTTCTGCAAAATAATTTGAAATAAGATAATGTGATTCCTTCAAATGTGATTTATTTTGTTCATTTTGCTCAGGATAGATTTGACTATTCTGGGTCTTTTGGGGTTAGGTACAAATTGTAGAATATTTATTTTCTTTTCTGTGAAGAGTGTCATTGGTATTTTGATAGATTGCATTGAACTTGTAGATTGCTTTGGCTAGTAAGAATATTTTGATATTGATTCTTATGATCCATGAGCATGGAGTATCTTTCTATTTTTTGTGACCTCTTTAATTTCTTGCATCATTGTGAAGATCTTTCACTTCTTTCATTAAATTTATTTATTGGTATTTTATTTGTAGCTATGGTAAATGGGGTTACTTTCTTGATTTCTTTTTTACATTGTTCACTGTTGGTATATAGAAACACAACTGTTTATTTTGATTTTGTATCCTGCAACTTTACTGAATTTATCAGTTTGAATAGTTTCCAGGTTTTTCCAGATATAAGATCATATCATCTGCAAACAAGGATAATTTAACTTACTCACTTTTAGTTTGAATAGCTTTTATATCTTCCTCTCATTTGATGCTCTAGCTAGGACTTCCAGGACTATGTTAAATAACAGTGATGAAAGTGGGCATCCTGTCAGGTTCCAGATCTTAGAGGAAAGTCAGGTTTTCCCTGCTCAGTATGATACCAGCTGTGAGACTGTCACACATAGCTTTTATTGTATTAAGGTATGTTGCTTCTATACCCATTTTTTTTAATCATGAAGTGATGTTGAATATTATCAAATGCTTTTTCGCATCAGTTGAGATGACTATGGTTTTTGACCTTTATTCTGTTGATACGATGTATCACATTGATTAATTTGCCTTGCACACTTGCATCCCAGGGAAGAATTCCACTTTTTTATGATAAATGAACATTTTAATGTGCTGTTGAATTTGGTTTGCTAGTATTGTGTTAAGAATTTTCACATCAGAGTTCATTGGAAATATTGGCCTGTAGTTTTCTTTTATTGATGTCTCTTCTTTTGGTTTTGGTGTCACAGTAATACTACCTTCCTAAATGAGTTTGGAATTATTCCTTCCTCTATTTTTTCAAATAGTTTGAGACAGATTAGTTCTTTTTAAATAAAACTAATTGATAATTCATTGGTAAAATTCAGCAGTGAAGCCTTTGGGTCCCAGGCTTTTCTTTGCTGGGAGATTTTTTTTTACAGCTTTGCTCTCATTACTTATCATTAGTCTATTCAAGTTTTGGATTTCTTAATGGTTTAATCTTGGCAGGCTGTATATGTCTAGGAATGTATCCATTTCTTGTAGGTTTTCCAATTTATTGGCATATAGTTGCTCATAGTAGACTCTAATGATCCTTTGAATTTCTGTGAAATCAGTTGTAATCTCCCCTTTACCGTTTTTTATTTTATTTATTTGAGTTTTCTCTATTTTATTCCTCAGTTAGCCTGGCTAAAGGTTTGTCTATTTTGTTTATCTTTCCAAAAAAGAAAACTTTTAATTTAGTTAATAATTTGCATTTTTATTTCAATATTTCAATTCTGTTTTCATTTTGATATTTATTGCTTTTTTTTTACTAATTTTGTGTTAAGTTTGCACTTGCTTTTCTAGCTCTTTGAGATATATCATTAGGTGGTTTGTTTGAAGTTTTTGTACTTTTTTGCTACAGGCACTTATTGTTATATACATTTCTCTTATTACTATTTTTGCTGTATCCTGTAAGTTTTGGTATGCTGTGTATCCATTTTCATCTGTTTCACTAAATTTTTAAATGTTCCTCTCAATTTTTTCATTGACCAACTGGTCATTTTGGAGGATATTTTTAAATTTCCATGTGCTTGCATAGTTTCCAAAATTCCTCTTGTTATAGATTTCTAGTTTTCTTTCATTGTGGTCAGAGAAGACACATGATATAATTTCCACTTTTTTGAAAATGTTAAGACTTATTTTGTGGCCTAACATATGACCTATCTTTGAGAATAATTCCTGTTCTGAGGGGAATAATGTATATTCTACAGCTGTTGGATGAAATGTTCTATAAAATTGTTACATTCTCTTGCTAAATTGATACCTTTATCATCATATAATGACTTTGTCTCTTTTTCTAGTTTTTATGTTGAAATCTATTCCTGGAACAAGTATAGCTCATCCATCTCTTTTTTTGGCTTCCATTTGCATGGAATATCTTTTTCCAACCCTTTATTTTCAGTGTGCGTATCTTTATAAGTGAATTGTGTTTATTGTAGGCAACAGATCATTGGGTTTTGTTTTTTGAAATCCATTCAGCCACTCTATGTCTTTTGACTGGAAAGTTTAGTCCATTTACATTCAATATCATTATTGCTGAGTAACCTATTCCTGTCATTTTGTTATTGTTTTCTAGTTGTTTCATGGTCTTCTCTTCCTGCCTTCCTTTTAGAGAAGATGATGTTCTTTTAGAAAATCTTTGTTTCTTTTAGAGAAGATGATTTTTTATAGTGGTAAATATTAATTACTTGATTGTTATTTCTTATGTATCTTTTGTAGTTTTGTTATGATTATTATGAGATTTTGAAACAACATCTTATAAAAATCCATTACAACTTAATTCTTATTGCAAAAACAGTCTAACAAGCAAAGGAAAAAGTATTACAAACTCTACACTTTAACTTCATTCTCTTCATTTTTGCTATTTTGTGTTGTTTCTATATACTTCTTATATTGTCTATATCATAAAACATAGCTATCATTTTGATAGGTTCATCTTTCAGTCTTCCTACTGAAGAGGTTATTAGTATATGTATTATATATATACTATATATTAGTAGTTTACACACAGCTGTGACAGTATTATAATATTGTTTATTTGTGTACTTATTGTTACCAATGAATTTTATGTTTTTAGATGATTTCTTGTTGCTCATTAACATTCTTTTCTTTCAGGTTGAAGATCTCCCTGTAGCATTTTTTTTTTTTTTTTTGTAGGATAGGTCTACTATTGATGAAATCTCTTAGCTTTTGGGGGGTGGAGTAGAGGAGGGTCTGGAAAAGTCATTATTTCTCCTTGGGGTTTGAAGGATAATTTCACTAGATATATTATTCTAGGATAAAAGTTTTTCATTTCAGCACTTTAAATATATCATGCCACCCTCTCCTGCCTGTAATATTTCCACTGGAAATTTGCTGCCAGACATTTTGGAGCTCCTTTATATGTTATTTGTTTCTTTTATCTTACTGCTTTTAGGATCCATTTTTTATCCTTGGCCTTTGGGAGTTTGACTATTATAGGCCTTGAGGTAGTTTTGTTTGTTGTAAATCTGCTTGGTGTTCAATTACTTTCTTTTACTTGAATACTGATATCATTCTGTAGGGTTGGAAAATTATCCATTATTATGGCTTCAAATAAACTTTCTACCTTGGTTTCTCTAACTCCTCTTTAAGGCCGATATCTTCAAGAGTTACATTTTTGAGGTTATATTCTAGATCCTTTTTTGTGCTCTGTTCTTCTTTATTCTTTTGACTTCTCTGTCTGTTTTCAAATAGTCTGTTGTCAAACTCACATTTTTTTCTGCTCAATAAATTCTGCTGTTAAGAGACTCATGTGTTCTTCAGTTTGATTCTTTTTAATTATTTCAATCCCTTTGTTAAATGTATCTGATAGAATTCTGGATTCCTTCTCTTTGTTGTCTTGGATTTTTCTGAGCATGGTTAAAAGAGCTATTTTTAATTCTCTGTCTGAAAATCCACATCTCTCTGTCACTCTGGAATTGCTCACTGGGGCCTTATTTTGTTGTCACCGAAATCATGTTTTCCTGGATGGTCTTGATTATTGTTGATATTGATCACTCTGGACATTGAAGAGTTAGTATTTACTCTAATATTCTTCAGTCTGGGCTTGTTTGTATCCATCCTTCTTGAGAAGGCTGTCCAAGAATTTAAAGGGAATTGAATTTTGTGATCTAAGTCTTTGGTCAATGCAGCTGTATGTGCATTAGGGGTCACTCCAGTCTCAGTAATGCTGTGACTTTTGTAGATTCAGAGGCACCACCTTGGTAGTCTTGGGTAAAATCTGGGAAATTTCTCTGGTTACCAATAGTATTTCTTGTTCCCTTCCCATACTTTCCCCCAGACAAACGGAATCTCTCTCTATCCCTGCTGAGCTACCTGGAGTTTGGGGATAGGTGATACAAACACTGCTGCGGCCACCACTGCCATGACTATGCTGGGTCACACCTTAAGTGAACAAAGTATTTGATCTTGACCAAGGCCTGTGGAAACTATTTTCTGGTGATTGCTGATGTTTATTCAAAGTCCAAGGACTGTTTAGTCAATAGGTTATGAATCTTGCTAGGACTGGATCTTTCCCTTCAGTACAACAGGTTCCATTCTGGCCCAGGGTGAGTCTACAAATGCTGTCTGGGAACTGGGACCTGGGATTGGCAACTTTAGGAATCTGCATGGTGCTTTCTTTTAGTGGGACCGAGCTAGTAACCAGGTTGCAAGACAAAGTCCTCTTTATTTTTCTTCTCCTTTCCTCAAGCAGAAGAAGTCTCTGTCCATGGCTACCACCAACCCAGGCACATGGTGACTAGAGACTATAGCCTGGCTACTGTTCATGTTTATTCAAGGCCCACAAGCTCTTTAGTTAGCACCTGTGAGTCCTGCAGGCCCTTCAGGGCAGTAGTTTCTCTCCTGGCTTAGGGTGGATCTAGAAATGCCTTCCAGTAACTAAGATCTGGAATCATGGACTTTAGTAGTGTGTTTGATGCTTTATTTTACTTTGGCTGAGCTGGTAACCAAGATGCAAGATAAAGTCGTTTTTGTTCTTTATTCTCCTTTCCTCAAGCAGAAAAAGTCTCTCCCCAAAGCCACCATAATTTTCAATGTACTGGGTCACACCTGAAGCCAGCACAATACTGGGTGGTGACTGCTGTCTGGTCACCACTGATATTTATTCAAGGCCCAAGGGCTCCTTAGTCAGCAAGTCATGAATTCTGCCAGGAATGGCTACTTCCCTTCAGGTGCCCCAGCTGGTATCTCACCAGCTCGTGTGTACCCCAAGTCCAGTGGCTCCAACCCCAGCACAGCATCTGGACTTGCCCAGTGATTGCAGCCCTTCTGTCCCAGAACGCCTTTCAAATTAATTTAGAACCCCAGAGCACTTTATCCTGTGGTGTGGTGGTAGGGCTAGCCTGAACTCAGGTTCTGACCACTAAGCTGGAGGATTCCCCTAGGGCTAGGGCTGGTCTACATGCTACCTTCATGGGTTCCAGCTGAAATCTGCCTTGTATTACTTTCTGCTGTGACAGGAGAGCACTGAGTTCCAATGCAAAGACCCACAATCACTGTGTTCTCCCTCCCCCACTGCACAGATTCTCTCTCTGTGCCACACTGCACTACCAGGGAATTGGGAAGGCGGGTGTCAGTGAATCAAGACTGTTTTTCATACCTTCCTTGGTGCCTCTTTCCTTGACATGATCTTAAAACCAGGTACTGTCATCGCTCACCTGATTTTTGGTTCTTATGAAGGTGTTTTGTGTGTGGATAGATGATCAATTTGGTATTTTTGCTGGGGGATGATTGCTGATGGACTCTATTAGGCCAGCTTGCTCTGTCTTGCCATATTGCTCATTAATTGAGAATACATACACGTTTTTCTAATGTTCTGGAACCAGTTTGTTTTTACACACAATAGAAGTATTACAACTATCATGGCTTGTTGTGAGAAGTAAAAGTATTAACACACATAAATCACTTAGAATTTCTAAGATATTAAAGGGACCCATTTATCCTTAACTACTGTTATTTTTGTTGATTACTATTATCTTTATATGCCTTTACACATTTCAGTATCAACAGGAAATAGATCCTCTGAAAGTATTGTTAATTAATAAGTAAATGACTGATGGAGTATTTTTCTACCTCTAGATCCAATTTACAAAACGTCAGAGGAATCAGCTTAATCTAAATTCAAAGCTATGGTACTCTGGAAATTTACTAGAAATCATTCAATTGTACACATAAAAGAAGTTATTTATGCGATGTAAA
The DNA here is from genome assembly GCF_000951035.1 of Colobus angolensis palliatus. Taxonomy (NCBI): domain Eukaryota; kingdom Metazoa; phylum Chordata; class Mammalia; order Primates; family Cercopithecidae; genus Colobus; species Colobus angolensis. The sequence goes on along the minus strand of NW_012115211.1, from coordinate 2,805,432 downwards.
ATATACTTAAGCTGTTAAAAATCAACTTAAATGAGCAAGACCTATTTCCTATGCAGCTATAACTCTAATCGTGGAGCTACTAAAGCAGAGAAAGAGGTGTTGTTTCCAGATTCCAAGCAAGCAATTCTTTTGGAAGATAAATGATTCTCAATGAAATTATTTGCCTGGCATGCAATTCAGTATTTTAAAAGCCTCTTCTTCTTCTCCTTCTCCTTCTCCTTCTCTTCTCCTTCTTTCTCCTTCTCCTTCTCCTTCTTCTTCTTCTCCTCCTCCTCCTCCTTCTTCTTCTTCTTCTTCTCCTCCTTCCTCCTCCTCCTTCTTTCTTCTCCTTTCTTCTTCTTCTCTTTTTAATTTTTATTTATTTTAGTTTTTTTGAGACACAGTCTCACTCTGTCACTCAGGCTGGAGTGCAATGGCACAATCTCCACTCGCTGCAACTTCTGCCTCCCAGGTTCAAGCAATTTTCCTACCTTAGACTCCCACGTAGCTGGGATTATGGGCGCCTGCCACCACGCCTGGCTAATTTTTCATATTTTTTTTAAGTAGAGATGGGGTTTCGCCATGTTGGCCATGCTGGCATCAAACTCCTGACCTCAGGTGATCCACATGCCTCGACCTCCCAAAGTGCTGGGATTACAGGCGTGAGGCACTGCTCCCGTTCCTAAGTAGAATCATTAATGGTTGGTAATTCTTATAGATTACTAATGTCTACATTTTAGTGAGTAGATTCTATAAATTTATGAAATCACAAAATGTTATTTAAGATATACTATAATATGCCCAAGCTCAACTCATTCATAATTTTTAAATAAAGTATAATGAAAAATATTAAATGTACATGTATGAATAATAATTGTGGTAATATTTTTATAGGCTTATGTGGTCTTAAAATTGGCAAAGTCCTTCACGTTAGTCTGGGAAACTTAGAGGTTTTACAGTTTTCTTTTTTTTTTCTTTAAATTTATTCATTTATTTATTTTTATACTTTAAGTTCTAGGGTACATGTGCATAGCGTGCAGGTTTGTTACATATGTATACTTGTGCCATGTTGGTGTGCTGCACCCATCAACTCGTCAGCACCCATCAACTCA
>NW_012115211.1:2800598-2800971 GCF_000951035.1 Colobus angolensis palliatus | reverse complement strand
TATTTTGAGCCTATGTATGTCTCTGCATGTGAGATGGGTCTCCTGAATACAGCAGATTGATGGGTCTTGATTCTTTATCCAATTTGCCAGTCTGTGTCTTTTAATTGGAGCATTTAGTCCATTTCATTTAAGGTTAATATTGCTATGTGTGAACTTGATCCTGCCATTATGATATTAACTGGTTATTTTGCTCATTAGTTGATGAAATTTATTCCTAATCTCGATGGTCTTTACATTTTGGCATGTTTTTGCAATGGCTGGTAGTGGTTTTTCCTTTCCATGTTTAGTGCTTCTTTCAGGGTCTCTTGTAAGGCAGGCCTGGTGGTGACAAAATCTCTAAGCATTTGCTTATCTGTAAAGGATTTTATTTCTC
>NW_012115211.1:2793447-2798488 GCF_000951035.1 Colobus angolensis palliatus | reverse complement strand
TGCTACAGTTTTCTTTTTATATCATTTTTACTTAACCCTATTGATGAAATTCTCTGGGCTACATGTTAAGTAGATTTATTTGGAGCTCACTTGATTCCAAGAAGGATATACAATGGTTGCACCTGAATACTGAGCCATAAATTCTGTTTCTAAATGACATGTTATTGAACCATTCTATACCAATGCCATTTCTGAATGAAATTTGAATCATATCAAAAGCTTAAAATAATTTCTAAAGGAATGTACTTATTTGACAGAGTAAACTTTTTTTGGCTATAGTTGACATTCCTGATGTATAATTTTATAACCTTTTCTGTAAAGAAAAAAAAAAGCCAAAGTCCACAGAGTTACAGCTAGACAGGAGAAATACTAATAGTTCTTATGATCTATAACTGTAGGATGATCATAATTAACAATAATATATCATTTCACACAGCAAGGAGGATATTGAACATTTCCAACACAAAGAATTATAAATATCTGAGATGACGAATATACTAATTACTCTGATCTGATCACTATACATATGTGTATTGAAACATCACCATGTAGCCCAAGAATAGGTACAATTACTATTTGTCAATTAAAAAAAAATGAAAAGACAAACTCCAGCCATTTATTTCTCAAAATTTACACGACACATATGTTTTGTTCAAAAGTAGTAGATACAGGATAGTAAATTAGCAATGGAAACTACACTTTAGATATCCAGTTTTGAGATCAGAGCCAATTCCATTTACAAGCTCGAATGCACCATTAATTAGCTCTGTGAGGCTGGACAAGTTATTGAATTGTTTTAGTCTCTTTGTAATATCCTGCTTTTAGGGCCTATAAAACCTAAATCATAGGATTATAATAAAGATTAATTGAGATACGTAATATAACACACTATACAGGGTAAAGTACAAAGTAAGTGCTGAAAGTTATTTTTGATAATGATGACAGTGATTAAGAAATGAGTAAAACAACAGTATTTTCAACCTAGTAATGTGGAAAACCTATATTCAAGTGATTACAAAATTAATTATCTATTTCTGTATAAGCTCATCAGTAATTAAAATTTCAAAAGAAATAACTTGAGTATTTGATAACATTCTGAATATTGAAAAGATACAGAAAACCAATCCCAGACCTATTACAGAATTTAAACTGGGCATTTTCACCAGATGATATCTTTCAGTTTCTCAGTTGAAGCTTTTCATGTAAGAAGATAAAAAGACTAACAGGGTAACAGCAGTGGTCTAGAGAATAATACACTCTTACTATGTTTTTGCCATAATATGGCAATAAAAGAGAGAAATGGAGGAGAATGATGGGATAAAGGGGCATGTTGTCATAATCTTTAATCTTTTGTCCACTCCAACCCATTCAGTTGTAATGTTCCAATACGCATGTTAAGAGACAATCAATTTAATTTGTGGTATTATCAAACCAACTTTAAACTATCAGATTAATCTTTTTCTTGGATTTGAAAATTAATTTAATTTAGCATGATCTTTATGATGGTATAAATAAATAAATCTGAGGACAAAATAATATTTGCCACATGAAAATCGTAAACACATATGCACAGAGACAACTGTGCTGTAGTGATTAGGTAAATTTAGCTACATTGGGAAAAGCTTTAGGCTTTTGAGTTTGTGAAAGAATTATCTGCTCTAGCTTTTGTACATGCATGTGAGGTGATCAAGTAAAAATAGAACTAAATTCACATTCCTTTTTAAAGTCATATTGGAATTATTTCTTTCTTCCTTAATTATGCCAGTCAAGTGTGCTATTTTTATTCTAACAAGAGAAAGAGGAAGAACCTTGAGAATATGAGAAGGTATGGGATCCAATTAATAAGTAGAGTTATGGATCATTGATAGAGGAGAAATACAGACTTCACTGAGAGGAGAGAAGAAAATTTGAGTCAAGCATAGAAATATTAGTATATTTGGTGGTTAGGAACTTGTTACCTGATCTTTTTTTCCCATTGAATTTGTATCTTGACGTCACAAGTATCATGACGTCACAAAATCATATATCTAAAGAGAATTGATTTTTGATTTGTTCTATTTGCTTACTTGTTCTGCAAATATTTATTGAGTTTTGCTAGTATATGCCAGGTGCCATGGAAATTGCTGGAGTTAGGGGAATGTAAAATAGGAACTTACAGCCTAATAGGGTATACTGACATTAAATAAACTGTCAAGCAAATAAATGCATAATTAAAATTTTATCTCTGTAAAACAGAGCTCTTGGAAGAATTATTTGAGCAAGTAGAACTTCAGATGACACATAAAAATTTTAGGTGTAGTCACCAGTCAAAAAGTAGGCAAAGAGTGGTCTAGCCAAGGCAATCACATGTGAAAATTTTAGGTGCAACAGTTTATGACAAACTTAATGCAGGGAAAGACACCAACCTGAGAGGTAACTTTAGTAGATAAAGGCCCAGGATGGTGTTTCTAGACCAGGGATAGACCTCAAAGCAATGTTTAAGATTTGAATTTTATACCAAGGGTATGTGAAGCAATTTAAGGATTTATTTGTTTAACATAGTGCAGCACACCAACATGGCACATGTATACATATGTAACAAACCTGCATGTTGTGCACATGTACCCTAGAACTTAAAGTATAACTAAAAAAACAAACAAACCAAAAACAAAACATAACATTAAATGCTAGACATGGCTGGTAGCAACACAATAATGATATTAATGATCCAATCTTTTTGTTTTCCATTCAGCCACCTTGCGTATATATATTTTACCTTCACATCTCATGGTTGACTTTGGGTTCTCCAGTTCAGTACCCTCCATCGAGGCAGCTCAAAGACACAGGGGGAAAATGGTCAAAGGGGCCCTGAGGTTCTCTCATGAACTCAAGAAAAAATCGTTTCTCAATAATTTCATTTTCCACTCATCAGAAATGGTGACAAGATAGGTTAGGAATTAATAATTTATGCCTTTAGCCTTTCTGATAGGACAGACCAAGGGCTAAGGATATATATGAGAGGCTTTGTATAGCAGATCACATTATCTGCCACTATCATTCCTTTAACTACCCAATATTCCTTCTTTCAAAGGTGACAATTTATGTGGAATGCCATCATCACCTCACTAAGAGAAGTAGTTCCAAGGTCTCAGGATTGCATTCAACTCAAAATTTAGGATATTTTGTATGACTTATGGTTTCCTATGTCATGGTAAGACCCTGATCCAAAAGGAGCCCTTGATCTTTTAAGTTCAATAAACTCATCAGGTAATTGAGGCTACACAGGTCGAGTTGTTTTCAAGATGACCACCTGTGGAGAGATGGCAAGATGATCTCTTAGAAAGAGTCTGTTCTTACATGATAGTATTCTTTTGGACCAGTGATTTACAGCATCCACGTAGAGCAGTATTCTATCTATCTGCCTTCTGAAACCAGAAATGATTTTAGAAACAGTTTCCATATCATTCTTTTCATACCACCTCCTCCCTATATAGACAGCTCAAATGACATTCAGTTACTCGCCTTCCATATGTCTGTGATTTAATTATAATTCACACTGCCAGAGAGGGATGCTAAATCACAGAAATCTGCCAGAGCATGCTGGCACAGCATGGGCATTTTCCATGTTCATCTTTTCTCTGACTTAAAATTGATACTAACAGCCATCATTCTTCAGGAAGCTTTTCTAAGAAGTACTGACCACCAAGAATGAAAGAGAAATAAACTATATATTGCCTCAAGCAGAAAATGACTGCTGCTAAACTGCCTGAATACAAACTTAAGATGCTCAGTTAAAGCCTCATATGACAAGATCTTTTCCATTTCATCAACGAATCACATATGTCTTGTCTAACTTATCCTGTGTGGATAAGAAGGTGTTAGCTATTCTAACACAAAGGGAAAAAAAATCAGAAATAGAACAAATTTACATGAGACAAAATAACTAAGAACAAATTGATAAATTAAAGCCACCAAGAATAGACATTTTAAGGTCTACAGATTTCGTTGAGGTGAATTATATGGAATAGACCATAAGATAAGGCACTCGTTTAGGTAAAATGGAAGGTGTAGCACATTTAAATAACAACAACAAAAAAAATTCTCAAGACAGCGTTCTCTAAGAGGTTTCAGTTACATGATTTCTCTGACTTTCAAAATGAGATTCTTGATCTAATCCAGGTAATCAGGTTTAATCTACTTGTTCAGGCTTTTAGGAATAGATTAAAGAGATTAGCTAGATGGAAATAAATTCAAACCATATAACGGGGATGATATAAAGATTATATTTATCCATCCCTGTTTATACACACAAACACATCGAACCATTAGACTCTATACAAACTCTAAAGTCACTAGACGGGCCATGAGATCTGCTCAATGTGACCATAAGAACATCCTTGATTATTTCCTGGTCTGGATTTCTATTCCTCCAATTCTACTGACCCTACTGTGACCCTACTGCTTTCTGCCCTAAAAAATCAACTCCAGTGTTGTTAGTGTGTTGCCTGTCCCTAAATGTCAGTTTGCGTGTAAGAATATTCTCAAGTTTTACCAACACTGTTTTGTTACAAGAGATTATTTGCTGGCGGCACTTCATAATCTGACAGTTTCTTCCGAGCACTGCAGGTTTCTCTCTCACCCGCCCCCATCCCACCCACCCCCACCCCAACAGCCTGTCTATTTCTGTGTAGAGAGTTTTCTGCTGTGCTATGATAAAGGAAGGAACTTAATTCCTTTAGTGGCAGAGAACAGTTCTAATTGGGATCAAATTTGAAAGTGGTTTTCCCATTAAACAGACAAGTATATTATTAATCTTTCTGTGAAAAGCTCGTTAAATATCTACACCCAGGATTTTGGAACGCTTTTAGAAATGTTTTCTTTTTCTTTTTAAATCACTAAATATTTGTTTTAACAATTGTTCTCAGGTACCAAGACAAAGATGCATTACACATTACGCATGAGCAGAGTCACTAAAATATTTATCATATGCCACTGCTAGAGCCTTATTTGGGCCTTGTCACTAATGTTTATTAAGTTGAATTAATAAAATATGACAAATTGG
>NW_012115211.1:2720593-2792495 GCF_000951035.1 Colobus angolensis palliatus | reverse complement strand
CTAATGTCTGAAGAAGAGTTGATCAGAACTATTAGTGAGAGAAAGGCATTCTGAGTTGTGGAAACACTGAGATGCATGACAACAGGCTGGAAATCAAATATTGACTAGAAAGAGACAAGACGACTGCTTGGGTGGAAGCCGTGTAGAAGGATTCATGCACCCCACGTAAGTCTTTAGGTTTTATGCTTTAGACTGTGCAGAGGCATTGAAAATTTCAAGAGGAGATGTCCATGATATTATTACAGTTTAGAATCATCTCTCTGTAGCACTATAGATGGTGTATTTGAGGCAGTTGAGCCTGGGATAGGCAAATAGGTACAGAGATAATTGCGATGTTTCAAATGAGAAGTAATAGCACAGTGACAAGTTACAGAATTCACAATTATTTCAGAATATGGACTTAACAGTTGGGTGGATTTTCTTGAGTATTTGAATGAGAGAGAGAATGGAATCTAGGATGATTGCTAGATTTTTGCTTGGTGTACAGTATAATTACTAAGGAGAGTAAGACATTTTGGGAGTGGGATGGAAGGCAAATTCAACAAGGCTATACACTCCCAAGTATTGTGAAACTAAATAACTACTCTGAGTTAGTAGCACAGGTCTAAGGATGTAAAATGTCTTACCACATTGGTAAACATCTTTTCTCTTACACTATGTTATGCTTATGAGACAGCAGTGGATAATAGTGAATTAAAGTTAAAGAATAATCGTGAGACGATGTTATAGTGAAAAAAAAAGACAGGTCTTCATATTTGACTCTAAGACGCATAACCTACTATACAACTCTGGAGAAGAGGTATACATCTCAAAATTTAATTCCCTTGTTTTGAGAATGTCACTAAAATAATAGCAATCTTATGACACTGATGTAAACATGAAGTAGGAAAATATAAGTGAAATTGCACAACCCAGTATTGTCCACAACCATTGATTAATCTTAATTTGTCTAATTAAACATAGGAATATGTTTGATATGAAGGATGTTAGCCTTTCTTTTCCATGAGTTTTAGTACAGCTAGAAATAATCAGAACAATTTCCATTTATTGGATTGTGACGGTTAATACTGTCAACTTAATTTGATTGAAAGATACGAAGTGCTGATCCTGGATGTGTCTGTGAGGGTCTTGCCAAAGGAGATTAACATTTGAGTCAGTGGTCTGGCAAAGGCAGTCCCACCCTTAATCTGGGGGGACACAATTTAACCAACTACCAGCACGACTAGACTAGAATATAAGCAGGCAGAAAATTGTGAAAAAAGAGACCAGCCTAGCCTCCCAGCCTACACCTTTCTCCTGTGCTGCATGCTTCCTGCCCTCAAACACAGGACTCCAAGTTCTTCAGATTTTTGAAATCAGACTGGCTCTCCTTGCTCCTCAGCCTGCAGACAGTGTATTGTAGGACCTTGTGATCCTGTGAGTTAATATTTAATAAACTCCCATATATATTCATATGTATATTTACATGTATTCATATATATATTCATATATATTTTTATATACTCATATATATTTTTTATATATATTCGTATATATATATTCCATTAGTTCTGTCCCTCTGGAGAACTCTAATATACCGGGTGAGTAGAGTAGGCCAGTAATTCTAATGAATTATGGGTATTTTATACCTTAATTTATATAATCCTCACAAAAGCCCTGTTGAGATAAATATTATCACTCCCATTTTGCTAATTATTCAGATTATGGAATACATTAAATACTAGCACCAAGAAAAGAACCCAGATGTGCCTGACTCTAGACCAAATCTGCTAATTATGTCTTGTCAAAAGTAAGGTTATGACTTTTATATCCTGAGTATCTAGGCAGAGAAAAAAAGAACCAATAATCCTGGGTATAGAACCATGGAAACTGCAAAATATCTTTACAGCAAAAACCCTATGCTGCTAATGTCATTTTATTTTTGAAGTCGCCAGCTGTAAATGGCGTCCAAAAATAAATCAAAACAACAAAAAACTCTTATTTTGTTGTCACTATGTAACAGACTTCTAAAACTTACATTTACTTGGATATCTTTTGAATTTTATTAAATGCCACCTCCTTTTTCCCCCCCACTACTGTGTCCCTCTCATCTATGTTTCATCATTAATAGCACCATTTTCAATGGTATTTATTATACAGGCTTACTATATTTAATCTTTTTTTATTCTCTGCTGTACCATATAATTATTTTTGATATCATACAGAAGCCATTAAAATTATATGAGACAGAAAGAATCTAAGAAACCCCAGGTTGTTTTCTGTGGTGTCTTTCTATACAGATAAAACCAAGAAACTGAATAGAATTCACAGAAAACTCACAAACATAGGAAAGATAAGCAGCATCTGCTTTTAGATGAAAATGTGTAAAGATAACAGCTATCTCAGTATCAGCACCATAATCCAATGTTTAAAGGACACTGGATTTGGTGTTCTATATGTAGGATTTACTTTGTGTAGTATTTTGGGTTATTTACCTAGTCTCTTCAAATGTTATCTTCCTCATCTGCAAAATAAAACACCTCAAAACAAAACAACAACAGAAAAAGGATCTGAATTACTCTCTCATAAGATCACTGTGACTATTACATGAGATGATGTATACAAATCCCTTGACATAGCCATTGAAGTTCTTTCCATTGAAAATAAATTCTTTTATTTAAATGAAAGTAAAACATTTTTGATATGTGCTGACTTAAATGAAGAAAGTATCTTTGTTTCCCTAAGGTAATTAAAATATATTGTCATTGTGATAAAATTTAAACTGTACCGTAGTCTCTCTCTCAGGCTGCATCACAATAAAATATAAATAAGTTGTTAAAATATGACTGATTTAGTTGAATTGATCACTGGATTTCTATGCAAAAAATTTATTTATTTTGTTGAATTCAGTTGGTGTGGGTTTAGAGTTTGGTTCTTAGACCCGTATAGACGAAAGCTTAATCAGTAAAGCTCATCCATCTATTCCCTCTTCTTGGAAGCAAAATATCCGAGCTGGTACACTCATTTCAGGCAGGTACCATTTATCCAGCTACAAAAGTTGACTCCTCCAACAGTTCCAAGAAGGTCAAAGTACTAATGCCTTATGATCAGAAAGCCTCTGTAGCCTGGCCTCTGCTTAGCTACTAAGCATGATAACTATGGGCTTGCCTTCCCACCACTTTCCTCAGATACCCCGTGTTCTAACACCACTAAAGTACTTTGCGCTTCCAAATGATTCTTTCCCTTGTCTTTCCTCTCACTGAGAAGTCCAGTTCTAGGCCAAATCCTTCTTGTGACCTTTCAGGCCCAACTGTAAGAAATTACAAGGCTTGCCATGGTAGGCATCATAGAAAAAGTTGTTCTCCCATCCTAGACTTGGTGTTCACTGCAGTTCCTGGAGACAGTTTCAGACAAGGACCCACTTTCTCTGGGCTGGTTCATGCACATGTATTCCCAGCCCAAGTGTCTCCATTCGGAAGGAGACACTTGGCTGAGGTACTTTTCAGGCACCTCTGTTAGGGTCTCTTTCTAAGGGAGTCTTGACTAAAGCACTCTTCTGCTCTCCAAGTCAGTATTTTTGTTCTCTTCGTTTTTTAATGGACCCACAGAAATTTTTTTTTTTTTTTTTTTTTTACTGCTCCTCAGGAGTGAAATAATTACCCTCACCTGCACTGCTGTATCATCTGAGTGACCCTCATTAGATGTGCTGTTCTGTGGGGGAAAAATGGAACACTAGGGTTTCTGCTTCTTGCATATAATTTTTCAGTACCTGAATAAAGGCATGATTGTTATTTATTTAACTTTATTGACTTAATTGGCCAGCTGGGCAATGAAGTTGATCAATTAAGTCAATGAAGTTAAATAAACAAAGGACTTTTCTAGACATATGAAGAGTGCCATAACTGGCAGCTTTGATAATCTTCATATGTCTAGAAAAGTTCTTTACATGCTGCCAGGCACAGCAAAGTATTCTCAGAATTTTCTGTTCTCTGACCCATAAGAATTTGAACTAATCCCTACTTTATAAATGTTTATCTTCATCCTACATATACCTCTACATTTATATTACTCTCATTTTTATGTGGCTTTAAAATTTTCTGCTCTCTTTGCTTTTGTTCCTAAGAGACTATGAGACTTTTGAGGAGACACTGTGGCATATTCATTTTTTCCCTATATAAACTATGACAATACGTGACACATTCCGGATGCGTGTTAAAAATGTTCAATGAGTCAATCTTATCAAAGTCTAGTGAATGTTTCAACATTAGCTTCTTATAAAGACATATTTTCTTTGCTTTATATAATCTTAAAAAGAGATTTACAATGTAAAAACAATGTAATGTAAAACCTAATATCTTCCATTATCAGAAAATGAGATGTTAAAAGAAAATAATTTCCCAAGTATCTAAGGCCTGCATCATTAAATGTCATTTTCTTTTATTGGTTTTAAGCATTTTTGCAGTGAGTGCCATTCACATTGTATTCCCTAATTCCCCATTTTTTTACCTCACTGCTATATATGTAGATAACCATCAATTTACATTCACATTTACCTTCTCACATAATTACAGTGAAATAATGTTCTGTAGAGTTTAAAATATCTCCAATTCTGAACTCTTCATAAATATTCCAATTGCTGCTGTGGTTATAAAAGACTGGTTATTACAATTAAAATATAATATTTAAGCTATGAAGATACAAAATGAAATGGAAATAATTTACTCATTATTGTCATATAAGAATACTATTCAAAAACATTCTTCCAAGTATTAAAATATTGCACTTAAACTTTTGCAAGTCTATAGTCACCTAAATAAAAGCACTACCTTAATCTAATAAAGAAAGCTAGTTAAAAAAATCTTTTAAGAAATACCAAAATTGGCTCAAAATTCTTGGTGTGACTGGATATTCAGCAAAATCCCTTTTTTATTGTTGAATTACTTCTAAAGACCCTTCCCTTCTATTCTTAGTATATGGACAATTGGATAATTATCCAAGCCTGGAAGAGTAATCGTGAGTAAAAGCCCTTGGTAAATAGGAAAAAAGTGATAGGCTAAGAAACCCCCCAGATGGACGCTCTGAAGAATGTGTAGCTACACCAAGTCCCTGGAAGAAGTTCTTTTCACAAACAGTCCCCTTGTAGTCATTGTAAATGAAGGAACTCAGATTGAATAATAAAAAGAAGAAATGAAACATTATAGCACTGGCTACAATATTAATCCAGAGGAAACACAAGTTCTTTTTGAGAGTTGTCTAACCCATTGGCAGGGGAATATGTGGGAAGCCTTTAAGCAAATGGTCTGCTGTAAAAACCATCTTATTTGATGGATTGGTTTATTCTTCTAATGACTGTATTCTTCATATTTTGCTATCCATCAACTTGTTTTGAGCACTTTTCTTCTTTAGTTTATATTGTATTGTCTTGTCTTTTAAAATAAAGTTTACAGATTAAGGTTATTGTTTTTTATTTTGGTGACAAAGTAATTACAGGGATATTTTAGTGTAATCTAAAAATTTAAAAATGCCTGTTCTCAGTTGCTTCTGAGTAGGATGTAGTAGTATTTAGTAGATGCAAGCTACTATCTAATAAAAACAGGCAATGTGAAATATTTATATAGAAATAATGTTGTGACCTATTGATTAAAAACATCAAATGACTACAAAGAAGTAATGAATACAAAGAAGTTTCAACAAGTTAAAAATTTTGCAGAGTGAAGAGCACTTTCTAAGTGAGGTGAAATGTTTAGCAATTTCTTTCCTTGGACACCTTCTCTAAGTCTGTTACAGGTGGATAACTTGTCTCTCTTGCCTTTGTCAGAAATTTCTAACAGGGAAAATAGAAAAGAGTGAAATTTGGGGTATAACTTAAGGAGTTATAACCAGAAGAACACAGAAATCACAGCTAGTTTTCCCCACTAACCTTTACCAAACTTTAGAGGTGTGCATGAATATGGGAAATTGAAACAGCAGAATAAAATATTCTACAGTGTTTTGATGCTTAAGAAGCAAAGCTCTACTAACAAAACTTCTACTGCTCATATCATTTATGATATTTTAACCTGAATAAGTTAAAGAGATAAGCTAAGTTCAAAACATCTGAAAGTACAAATTTTCAAGCTTGCCATATGAGAGAGAAACACACACAGAGAAATACTTCAAGAGGGAACTATATATGAGAGAAAGAGAGAGAGTTAAAGAGAGAGATAAAGATTGATATACAGTCTCACAAAGACAGAGAGAGAGAGAGAGAGAGAGATTGACCTAGAGTCTCAGAGTACTAGAAATAATGTTTTTGGTTCCTTAGGTTTCCATAACACTGGAAACTTTTTCAACCATTATTTATTCAAGTGATTTTATGTCCACCTCCATCTGTAGGTTTCCATTATGTATGGTAGATAAAGTGATATTTTCCACATGCCATTGTCTCTCTATTTTGTTTTTAGTTTTGTATTTTTCTGTGCTGCAGTTGGCAGTTTCTATTGTTATGAATTCAAGCATACTGTTTACATTTGTTGTTTTCTGTAACATCAGATCAATTCTTGAGCCTATCTGTAGAATGTATGTGAGAGGTTTTATTTTTTAACTCAAAGTGTTCTATTTCATTATTTCATATATCTTGCATTGCTCTACCTACATATACTCATGTGAGTTCACATGCATATATAATGTTAATGTGACTGAATAAGTTTTTGATAGTTAGATTAAAATTCTTACCTGCTAATCCTAATATCTCTTTTAATTATGGACCCACATCTTTTGTCTGACCTTTCTTATGTGCTATTGAATCATAACTTTTTGCTTCACCATAGTTCTACTAATTTTTGATTAAATGCTTGACATTGTGACTCTGAGTTGTTCAGTGGTAATTTTTGTGTGTTTTTTTCTTTGAACATTGCCACACTTGGTTTGCCAGCAGTTAATTATTGGTAGGTTGCTTGATTATCATAGCTCTCTTAAAGCTTTGTAGAACTCATTCCTGAGCCACTTCAGCCCTACTATTAAGGCATGGTTCCTCTGGAGGAATCTCATGACTCAACCTGGTGTTTAATAAGACCTGTTTACTCTTGCTACTTAAAGCACAATTATTTTTTAGCAGTGTGCCAAGTTCTAAAGATAGTTTAGTTTATAACTCACCAATACTTCTTTGTCTGGTCTTGTGGAATTGCAGCTTTTATATAAGCAGTTTGGTATTCAACAATAGTATCAAGGAACCTAAATAATATGTATAATTTTTTCTTATACGGTTCCATTATCTCTTCACTTTACTCCACTGAATCAAGTTACTGCATCCTTCACCAAATCCAACCTCTTTTGTCCTCCACCAAAATGTATTTCTATATTTTCAATTAAAAATATATGTTTTTTAACTGAGCTTGTAGCAGCATTGACAATGAAGTCAACTGTTTTGTTTTAGAAAGACAAAAATTCTAAAAGTGATACTTGGATTCCATGAGTCATTAGGAAAAAAAATTATTAGAATTAACTATTTACTTTATTTCAACCATTCAATGACACTGTTATTGTTTAGCTGTTTGTAAAGTTCCTCTTCTGCTAAAAGAGGCAAAATTTAACATTTATGATATCTACTTGAGACAGCTTGAAATTTAAAATGAAAAAAGTTTAAAAATGCACATACTTGATTTAAATGAAAAGACATGCTTCATGGAATAAAATAATATACTTCTAATGTACTATATGTTAAATCATCATCTTTCATACAATCTTGCTAACACTACTAATTTTGAAGTAGATGCTAATGCTTTTTCAGCAGAGCTATGTCTGAGGAAATTCATCTGATCATTTATGTTATTATAACGCCACAATGGAAAGTACACATTTTGTGCAAGTTATATATTCATTATGTGCTTTCTTGAGGAATGAACATGTAAATGTAATTTTCATTAAACATTACTGTTTTGATCATTGCTGCTGAAAGTGTTCATTGCAAAATACATAGGCAACTCATAAACAAATAAAAATGTACTGCCAAACAAAATGTATTACTTCTAATACATTTTGTATTAGTTCTACAAAATGTAGAACTTCCAGACTACTCTGTGTAGGTTATGGCTGTATTGCTCGGACTACTTGCCACACGTTTCCTATATTTGAAATCTCTAATATTCTACGTTTCCCACTGAGCCCACTGACTTGAAGTCTTAGCTTTATATGAAGGCTGTGCCATAAGCTATGGTAAACCTAGCTGATACATCTAGTATCTGGTAGGGAATGCTATTGAATACTTCCTTGTATTACTTCCCAAGACTACAAGGAATAACTGTCTATAATAATGAGCATCTAAGCACACTTCACATGTTTTTGCTTTAAATTCTGCATGCTGTCTAGAAGAAAGTGTGTAGTAGGTTAGATTTCATATAAAAGTGTTAATGAAAATAGAGATCAGTTACCACTGGTCATAATTCAGATTAAACTCTGTGTTACAAAGAGTAAACCTTCTTTAATGAACACAGATTTCACAAGTAAATATACGACAGAAACGACAGGTACAAAGGGAAGCCTCCAAATCGACCTTGCCTTACTTGAATGAAACTTTTAATTATAATGTGTTACTGTTAACATTACAGCTCAGGAACAAATTTCAACACAGATTGAATTCCAGTGCAACACGCCTATCTTGGGACTTCCCTAAGCAAAGAAGACATATAGTCATCCTGTCTTAGGGAGGTGCCCCTCCTTCCATGTATCTTAGTCAATTGTTTGAATTATTATCCCTAGTTCTATTATTTAATTTTTGTATACCTTCTCCACCAGACAATGAAAGCAGAGACTGTTACTTATTGGGTATTGCTAACAATGGACAGTATACTGAGTTACTCTAAAATTTTAATAAATATTTGTTGAATGGCGGACACTTCCAATAAAATTTACGTAGTCTCACGATTTATGAGAACTATATGAAGTTCTGGAAAATTGTTTGGTTAGCAGTATCAACCTTACAGTACAATTTGCAGTTCAAACAAATTCTGAAGAACACAAATGCAAATTTAAAAATTAATACAAAGAAGTAGTTGTGTATATAGAATGGTATTAGGTGAAATGAGAATAAAATATGATAAAATATACAGCTCTTGGCAATAAGGATTGTATTATGAAACAGATTTTGGTTCACATCAAGTGGCATGCAAATAGAATAGGAGTTATATATTTGGAAAAGAAAGGATTCATAGTGAACACTAGAAATGCATTAAAGAAATTTTATAAAGACATTAGTGAGATCTTCATACATGGAAACTTGTGTTAGACTTTGAAAGAAGAAACTCTTAAGGAGGTATTTTATATAAGAAGATCATGTACAAAATGTTGAGATGGGACTATGTCTGACATATGTGGAGACTGCAGGAACAGTTGAGATGAGACAATTTTTTTCCTTTGAGACAGGATCTTGCTCTTTTTCCCAGCTGGAATGCAGTGACATGATCTCGGCTCACTTCAACCTCCACCTCCTGGGTTCAAGCTATTCTGCTTCCTCAGCCTTCCGAGTAGCTGGGATTACAGGTGCCCGCCACCATGCCAGGCTAATTTTTGTATTTTGAGTAGAGACAGGGTTTCACCATGTTGGCCAGGCTGGTCTCTAACTCCTGACCTCAGGTGATCTGCCCACCTTGGCCTCCCAAAGTGCTGGGATGACAGGCGTGAGCCACCTCACCTGGCCAAGGCAAATCTTTTCTATTAAAGAGCAGGGGATGGATAACTAACTAGACTCAAGTTGTAAATTATCTTATAAATGTTCTTGGAAGGAAAGTTTCTAATTCTATACCCCGATTCTTTGAAAGCCATGAAAATAATAGAGAAAGACAATTAGAAAATCCTTAAAGGGCTTTCAAAATAAATTTTTGGAGAGGGTTATTTATCAAATTTGAGCTGGGTCAAGCCACTAGACATTGCAAATGTCAGAACATCAAAATCAAAGTGGATTAAAGAATAAGTTGATTTATTACATTATTGTCAACAGAAACTCCAGAGGCAAGACTTCCTTCAGGCATGGCTTAATAAAGAAATTAACTCCAATTTTGTAATATTCTATGTCCTGTTACCTTGGCTTGACCTTTTAATGTGTATAGCTTTCTTAATGGTTATAGCACAGCTACTGTTAGCAACTGGCGCAATGCAGTTCCTTGTTTATATTCAAATATTAAACTTTGCACCAATTGGTCTAACCTGGACCAGTAGCTATAGAAAGAAATTCTATGGTTAGCTTAATATTAAGTTATTGGCTATTCTTAAACATATTTTGGGCTAAAAGATGTGACTTTATTTGTGAGCTTAAAAAAATCAAACCACAAAACTATACTCTAAAAATAAACCTGGGTATCAATATTAAAAAGACACTAGAAAAATGTGGGCAATTACTGGCATCCATCCTTTGGGTACCTAGTGAGAAGCAGGATAAATTCTGATTCTTTTTCTATATTGTCTTGTGCTAGCAATTAAAGTTTAACAGTTACATATAGTCAGGCCTCTGTATGCACGAGTTGTGCATCATGGATTCAATCAACTGCGGATTTTAAATGTTTGGGGGGGGTCATTGCCTTCAGTACTGAACACATACAAATTTTGTTTCCTGTTATTATTCCCTAAACAATATAATGTAACAACTATTCACATGGCATTTATATAGTATTAGATATTATAATTAATCTAGAGATGATTTAAAGTATATGGGAGGATATCTGTATGTAAAATGCAATTACTATACCATTTTATATAAGGAATTTGAGGATTTGTGAATTTCGGTAGCTGTGGGGTTGAGGCAGTCCTGGAACTGATTCTCCATGGATACTGAGAAACAATTTACATTAAGTTGTTACAATTCCTAGAAATCAATGTACTCAGAACTATCTTTTAGTTTTATGACTATAGTATAAGACTTCATGATAAAGATGAACAAAAATAAAATTAATCTTAGTTTCTGGACCTTTGTACCTATGAATAAGATTAGCTATTTTCTGACCTATGACCACAAATTTTAATTAAATTACAGTGAAATAAACAGACAAATGAAATCTTTGACATAGGTACTAAAACACTAAAGTGCGCCTTTCCCCAATATGACCAAGAGTGCACTAGCAGGGCATTGCTTTCTAGTAGCAGAAGAGCAGACCTCTTAAAACTTTGCTCGTGGCCGGGCGCGGTGGCTCAAGCCTGTAATCCCAGCACTTTGGGAGGCCGAGACGGGCGGATCACGAGGTCAGGAGATCGAGACCATCCTGGCTAACATGGTGAAACCCCGTCTCTACTAAAAAAAAATACAAAAACTAGCCGGGCGAGGTGGCGGGCGCCTGTTGTCCCAGCTACTCCAGAGGCTGAGGCAGGAGAATGGCGGAAACCCGGGAGGCGGAGCTTGCAGTGAGCTGAGATCCGGCCACTGCACTCCAGTCCGGGTGACAGAGCGAGACTCCGCCTCAAAAAAAAAAAAAAAAAAAAAAAAGACTTTGCTCGTTTGCTTCATTCATTTATATATAAACTCAATTAAAAAATAAAATGATAAGGAACTGTGAAAGTGGTAAACACGATTTGATAGGCATGCTTATGTGTGATCTCATTTAATTCACCAAACAAGCATGCCGATTGTTACAAAGGAGATAACTAAAGCTCAGAGAGAAGCTAAATACTTCGTCACATTGACACAAATTAGCAAGTAGTGGATGTTAGGTCAAATGGGATACTTGCGAAGGCAATTCCTACTTTACTTTGTTGCTTTGTCTCATTAACATTTAGGATTTTCCAGCAGATATATTCAAAGTTAATTGAATTTAGCCTAGTTAATTTCCTAATGAAGGAAGTCCAGATGATTGCCCTTTGGATCTACTTCTTGGTACATGTCTTCCCATGAGTAGAATTGATACATATTGCCTGCATTCTCTTTACGGTAGTACGGCCAAATCTCTGTCTTTGTTGAAGGGATGACTCTAGATCTGCTTTTCCCACTTAAAAAAAAAAAAATTTCTTAAAATTATTATATCTAAGAATTGATATTTTCACATTCTATCTCACCATTCTTTTAATGGATTCTAGTAGTCAGTTGAGTTCTTTATTCTACAATTAAGAAATATTAAAATGCCAACATTTGGTAAGAGCAACAAGAGCTTGGTTTATATTCATAATAAGGATTACATGATTGCCAAATTTTTTCCTGAAACAGTATTTGGACAGGTTGTATGAATCAAAGAGTGGTAGTAAATTAGGGGAAAAAAATAAAGGAATGTTAAAGTTTACTACAGAAGAAGGAAATTCTCAAAGAAAGACAGGAAATGGTAAGATAGTCTTTGCTGTTGCCTCTAATTATCCTTTATGCTGGAAGCACAATTGGGAGGAAAATGCAAGAATTCTCTGATTCTTATGTCTAATTGCCAAAGTCATACTACAGGAATTACATTCTTAATTCAGGGTTTTGTCTCCCTTTCTATTATGTATATATAGTTTAAACCTATAAAGTCTATTCCTCATGCCTCTTTTTTAAAAATAAATTTCCATACAATGTTATTTCATAATAATTTCTGTTTCAAAATTATTGGTTTTAGTATTTTTCAAGAACTTATGAGTTTAACAAATTATTTTTTTCTTTTCTTAAATACCTATACTTGGGAATGCAGAGCTATGTGTGCCCATGTGTTTCTCTTTAGAGAATATAGCGCTCATGACTGTTCTGTTTTCAGTTGTGAGGAAAAAATGCTAAAAGTTTCTCTGACTAACAAGGTCACCTAATCATCCCTAGCAATCAAACTATCTGTAAATGTCACTGCACTTGTTCACAAATTTCCAGCTGCTAAGACAGCTATGAAGACTTTGCAGGAGTTTTAAATTTTTCTTTTCTCTGACCTCTAATACATGTTTGAAGGCCACCAGACAACTAAAAGCTGAAATTTTCACCAAGGAAGTTGCCTAATCAAAGTCATTCAATCTGTTCATATCTATATAAACAGTTGAATGTCATGCTGTCCTACTTTTGAAATACATTTTTCTTATTTATTTTTTAAGTTGATTGAGTTCTTGCCAGCTGGAGTAGGAAATCACAGGATCTGCTTGCTAATTACATGACAACATTCAGGTAAGTTTTTTCCAGCAGGAATGTATTAAATTCAACACATTCAATATACCACATTGGCCGAACGTAAGTGCTTATTCAGGTATCTTGAGGCATCCATACTGAGGTTAATCAGATTTCTATTGTTGTAGGAACCTCATGAGTCTCACTAAAGGCACAAGATAGGGACAGCCTGATATGTCTGACCAAGCATACAAACAGTTTGTATACAATGGTCAGTCACAAGCTTTCATACCGTGGTGTTAGATGTGCAAATAAGTCATATTAAGAGAAAAAAGATTCAAGAAACACAACTTTGTTTGGTGAAGAGGAGTAATCTTGGTGTCTCATTGTGTGATGTTGAGAGGTGAAGCCGTCTGGGCTTCTGGGTTCAGTGGGGACTTAGAGAACTTTTATGTCTAACTAAAGAATTATAAACACACCAATCAGTGCTCTGTGTATAGCTAAAGGTTTGTAAATACACCAATCAACACTCTGTAAAATTGCACCAATCAGCACTGTGTGTCTAGCTAAAGGTTTGTAAACACACCAATCAGCACGCTGTAAAAATGGACCAATCAGCACTCTGTAAAATCGACCAATCAGCAGGATGTGGGTGGGGCCAGATAAGGGAATAAAAGCTAGCCACCTGAGCCCGCAGTGGCAACCTGCTGGGGTCCCCTTCCATGCTGTAGGAGCTTTGTTCTTTCACTCTTGGCAATAAATAGTGCTGCTTCTCACTCTTTGGGTCAGCACTACCTTTATAAGCTGTAACACTCACTGCAAAGGTCTGCAGCTTCACTCCTGAAGTTAGTGAGACCACAAACCCACCAGGAGGAATGAACAACTCTGGACATGCCACCTTTTCTTTTTTTTTTTTTGAGATGGAGCCTGGCTCTGTTGCCCAGGCTGGAGTGCAGTGGCGCAATCTCAGCTCGCTGCAACTTCCGCCCCTCCAGGTTTAAGCAATTCTCTGCCTCAGCCTCCGGAGTAGCTGGGATTACAGGCACCTGCCACCACGCCCAACTAATTTTTTTGTATTTTTAGTAGAGACAGGGTTTCACCATCTTAGCCAGGCTGGTCTTGAACTCCTGACCTCGTGATCCACCCGCCTCGGCCTCCCATAGTGCTGGGCTTACAGACGTGAGCCACCATGCCCGGCTGACATGCCACCTTTAAGAGCTGTAACACTCACTGCTAGGGTCCGTGGCTTCATTCTTGAAGTCAGCAAGACCAAGAACCCACCGGAAGGTACAAATTCTGGACACAATGTCATTAAAATTGACCTTTGTCTTAGTTTCTAGGAAACTTACACTAATGTCACATAGTGAACTAAAAAAAAAATTAATGATTGAGTAAAATGTTTAGACTCATATTGGTATGTAATCATAGTGATGGTGACCTTTTAAGGTTTCATTCAACTGAAAGCATACCTGATAGGAATAGAGGGCCATATTAAAAAATACAATTTGGAAGACAGGCATAAAACAGAATATTCTAATGTATCCAAGACTTAGATGCACCCTAAAATAAGTGAGATTAACAGAGATGAGAAAATATTCTGTTTATGCTGAGCATCATTCTTAGAATAAATCTCCTTCCACACACCTACACACTTGAAAGTGACTACTTAGAAGCACATATATGCATATAGCAATTAGAGAACAAGCAACTAGGAAGTCCCATGTACAGTGGCAACACTAACTGAAGGAATCTGATCCCACATTGCAGAAGAGAACACACTGGGTTATTTATAAACACTTGCTTCTTTAGGCATGGTTTATTTCTTATTTGTGTTTGAATTAGTATGGCACCTGGTGTAAACTTTGGTCATGTTGGACTGAAAAGTGCATGTTTACTTTAAAAAATGTACATTGTCTAAATATACACATTAGCTCTTGGGGGAAAAGTGATAAAGACTACTTGACATGAGGGACAGTGGGCTATTGGCTACATTGGTTATGGAGGCTAAGTGAGGAAAAACAAACTTTGATTCTGTTTGTTAATTTGATTCTATTATGTTAGCTTCTTTTACTTTGTGTCATGGGTGGCAGTTTCAAAGGTAGTAATGTTTGTTCTTGTGCAATGTAAGTGATACCACTATTAGTGCAACCAAATCATCAAACCTCACATTCACCACACTCTGAGAACTGAAACCACATTTCATTCTCTACCTTTACATGATTTCTCTATTCCTCTGATTTCATTAGCATGACTTCATTGTTCTAGCAGTTTCCTGGAAACAACCAAACAAATGGTTTGATTGTTCATTACGAAAACTTACCAAAAGATCAATTGACTTTGCCGTGAAAAACTTCAATAGTTTTCTGTGCCATAAGATTCCCTAAATCCTTTGTGTCAAATTCTTCAAGTTAGTGTTCCCAACAATTCTGTACTATTGTGTCTTGATTTGAATCCAATCTTCTTTACATCCTTACATTGAAAAACTCACCTTAAATCAAACTTCCAATATCTTCATTTGATATACTGCTAAACTTTGTGAGGTAATGTTCCCCATGACCCCATGACCTAGGTCTGTAATACACACAACTTCGACTTTTCAACAGGTTTTGTTGGTAACATTGGGGGAGTCAGTTTCTGACAGTTTTTGAGGCCAATTTTTTTTTTTTTTACAATTATTTACCACAAAAAGCAATTCCACTTGTGTTTCTTATTAACAACGTCACCTTTCCTTATCTTACCTTGAAACAGTTGGCATTATTCACTTTCATAGGACTAAAGTTTCCTGATACACATCACGTAGATGAGACACCTGGTTTTCTCTCTCTCTCTCTCTCTCCCTCTCGGGAAAGAAGAACAATTTTTGAAAATGTAAATTTTGACAGTTAATCTTTTTTTTTTTTTTCTCACGAGTTACAAAGGAGATATTACTGTTTGTCTGAAAAGTTAATTTCAGAACTTCTGGTTCCTAAATGGCAAAGTTCCTCATGCATCATCCCTCCCAGAGATAAGTATTATAAACTTTGTGGAAAAATAATAGAATGCAAGTATATCTGGAAGGAAACAGATATTTATAAGAAGGGAAAGGCACAAGGTGAGTTTCTAGAACTAATAGCAGAAGCCTTAGAAGTGACCAAATTTAGCACCACATAGCATGGTTAGAATTTGAAAGAAAACACACAGTCTTTCTAACATGAAGAAACATAAGTGTTTCAGGCAATCAACACTACTTAAAAGTGAGAGGGAATCTAGTAAGGAGAAATCCAGAGAGGAAAGCACCACATGCTGTGTAGCTGTGTATGTATATTCTCTGCCAACACTTCTGACTGACTACTAAATCACTACATACATGCATGGTCCAGATTTCAAGAAATGTGCTGAAACTTGAACTGCTCTCCAAGAGAAAGGTCTTACATTTGAGTTGATCTAAATTAATTGCCTACTAAAACAAACAAATGAACAAGCAGCAATACCAATACTTTTCAGAGAACTACAACATAACTTGACTTCCATAACAAAATTTTCACAATCGACTGGATAAAAATTCACAATTATCCAACAATAAAAACAAAACAGAAAAATATGAACCATTTTCAAAAGAAAGTAAATGGAAAGTTTGTGAATTTATGACTATTGGAGGCTTAAAATGTCTTTAAACTCTCAAAATTCTACAGGGATGAGAAAACTGAAGAAGCCACTCTGATAGCAAAAAAGGGCAAATTATTTAATAGCCACATGTGATGAAACCAAGGAGGTAAAAACCTTACAAAGACACAGGGCTTTGTGTTTGATATTGTAACTGGCGAGGAATTTTGAGTCCTTACTCTTGTGGAATGACAAATACTCTATTTTTATTTAGGAAAATAAATGAGCTAAATATTAGTAACCAAAAGAGTGAAATACAGTTTACCAATTATTTCCAGCTCTCTATTTTCTGAAGACATAAAACAATTTCACCTCCTGGAGCATTTTGTGGTTGGGTGGGACCATACACTGAATTAGTAAATCAGTGGTAGACAAGTTAGTAGCATGTCACTGAAGAGACATATTATTCACATATATATTGACCAGCCCATTTAAATGCAATGTAAGATCACCCAAGCAGATTTTTATTTTTCTCTCTAGCATAGAAACTAGGAGCATCCAAATGAGTGGTTACTGTTTACTAGGTTTCTAAAGGATTACAACCGAGCAGAAGCCCTCCTGTAACCCAAATGGCTAAGAATTTATAGTGAGAAATAAATATTTGTTTCTTAAGAATATGAAGTTTTTGTAAAAAAATCACACATGATGTTTTTGAGGTTGCTGGTTATTTTAGAGAAACATGGATGGCCTATGCTGACCACTGAGAAAACTCAACTAACTACTTTAGTTTTCCCTGTTGGCTATGATGAGTCACTCAGCCAGGAAGCCTCTGGTGTGTGTGATGTACTTGATCTTCCATAGCTTTTACTGAAACTTTGAACATTCTGTCAGTTCTCTGTCCTGCCTCATTTGCTACAGAAAACTCCATCTCTATCATGACTGTCTGTCAGATTTTCTTTTCCACTTTTAGCTTTTCTCATTCAAATTTAAAGAATCTACTGTCTAGATTTTCTCTCAGTATTTCTAGCTATGACAAACTCTCTTCATCTCTAAATAAGGGTAATAACAGATCATGCATTAGGGAGTTGTTAGAGGGATTTAAAAAATAGATGTTAAGAATGTAGACATGTCTGTTGGCATTATGATCACCACCATCATCCCATCACTACCAGCATCTTTATCTCTGCAATCTTACAACAGATATGCGGACAGTT
Source organism: Colobus angolensis palliatus (assembly GCF_000951035.1). Taxonomy (NCBI): domain Eukaryota; kingdom Metazoa; phylum Chordata; class Mammalia; order Primates; family Cercopithecidae; genus Colobus; species Colobus angolensis. Next base: position 2,774,711 of record NW_012115211.1, on the reverse strand, counting down.
GAAGTGATTTTCTATGTAATGTCAAGAACTATTGGATCACCTCAGCATTATTTCCTTAAGTATCTCACTCAGATATTGGGGTTACTCTACCCTAATTTTATCAATTTTTCATTATCTGCGGGTCTTACCTTATAAACAAGGCACAAACTTTATCTGTTCAAAGATACCTTCATACTTACCGATGCATTTTCATTCACTCATCTTTCTTTGGATTTGACCCAAATGGATCAAAGTAGGAAATGGTAACTGTAGAGACTCAACATATCTACATTTTAGTCAAAGCCCATTTGAATTTTACTCCTTTGATACATGTTTGGTGATAAAACTCTTTTCTCCTTTGGATGAGAAGAAGATATTTAGCATTATGCATTCTCAGCTCTATAGTTTGAGGACTATATACTCTGAGAGCTTCTGACTTTCATCCTAATAAGTGATGCTCTGCTTTTTGAACTAAAAATAAAATCTCAGTTATCCACCATAAATAAAGTTCTAGAGATCTGCTAATGACACTGTACCTATAGATATTAATACTTTATTGTACACTTAAAAATTTGTTAAGAATGCGCTTATCTCATGTTAAGTGTTCTTACCACAATAACAATACTTTATTATATACTTAAAAATCTGTAAAGAGGGTAGATTCTCATGCTAAGCGTTCTTACTACAATAAAATTTTTTAAATGCAGCAAATAACAACAGCATTTTAACAATACTCCTGCAAAATGTTTAAAAATATCCATTGAAATTCACAACTGAGATTATTTTTTTTCTTTAATCAGACTAGATTGTCTCTTTTCCTGGGGCAGTAAATGTACTGGTTTGTTAGAGGAGAGACTATGGAAAGGAAGGATCAATGTGAACAAGTAAAATTTCAGTTTCAAATCTTCATGTTATATTTTACAACACTAACAATATAATAAGGCTGAAATTTTGGGCTAGATAAAATATTAAATTAACACTCTACGCTTGACATTGCTTATGTGTTGATAAAAGCACTCTGTCCTCTACTCTTTCTGTTTCTAACAAACAGTGGTTCTATCACTTAAGCTCCACACATATCAGCTACAGGCCAAAGCATTTCTGACCCTCACAGACTCCCTTCTTTGTATTTCAGCCCCTTTCTCCCTTCTCTGAAAGAGAAAGGACATGCAGTTCTAAAGCTTCAAGTTTTGCTTTTGTTTTTTGTCTCAATTTACCTTTTTTATTTTTTAATGAGTACTGATATTCTCTGGCTATGACCAACAATACTCCTCACCTCTGCTGTTTTTTTTTTTTTTGCACTGATGTATGATTATTCTTTTTTCTATATAACCTATATTTTAAATGTGATTCAAGTTGTATACCTTAAATATCATATTTATCAGTAAATTACTTATGGAACTCTTTGTATCCTTGAATATAGAGATGGTATCATATAAGTTGGTAGCCCAAAAAGTGTCCAGATTCCTAAATTAACATAAAAATGTTCAAAAACGTTTATCATAAGAATTTTTCAATCGACTTTAGTGAAAATGTTTGGAATATGTTACATACCAATAGAAAGCTACTAACAAGAAGACTTTTTCCTTTTCCCCCACTCCCTTATGGTATAATATGAATATAGTTCAAAAAACACATAACAAATTCACACTTTTGTGTTTATCCTTTTGAGAATTTACAATTTTCATACTATGGGTTTTCAAATTTCTTGATTCCCTTCAGCCAGTCTTCATATATAAATGCTGGATTTCCATAGATAGTTCCTATTGCAACTAATGACAGCTATATAAATTAATCTGAAAACTGCTTCTGTTGGCCTATTACAAGCCTTCCTTTTTAATGATAATTCTTTTTTTTTTCCTAATGTGAAACATGACAACAAAATGACTTTGACAATATACCTGTAGGTTTTCCCCTCTAATGGCAATTTGTATAGTTTTAAGATTATAAGCAGAAGTAAGAGAAAAAATGGTATGCCAATGACTCAGTGGCTTTTTGTTTCATAAAAATGAATTGTGTATGCTTCAGTGTACATTAAAACAATAGCCCAGCTGTTATTTACACACATTTCAAAAATGGTGACTGGAAGTTTTAAAACTGTGTAATTACCTGAGTGTTAAGAACAACCTTGTGAATCGACGATGAATAACAAGAAGTGTTTGGCAGGCCGTCTAGAGTTTCAAAGAGTCATTCAACCAAGATGAAAAATGCAGATCTATTATGGGAAAAAATACAAGCTGATGAAAACAGCTTGTGTATTTTTTTGCTAATAGAGTAAACATTGCTTTAAGGAAAAAAGTGATCTTGTTCTTTATTTTGTGATAGGTATTCCAAGAAGGGGGGATTTCTTACCTATTTAAGATATCCTCTTTTTTTTGTCTTTGTTGTTGTTGTTTTGAGATGGTGTCTCCTCTGCTGCACAGGCTGGAGTGCAGTGGCACAATCTTGGCTCACTGCAACCTCCGTGTCCCGGGTTAAAGCAATTCTCCTGCCTTAGCCTCCCGAGTTGCTGAGATTACAGGTGCACACCACCACACCTGGTTATTTTTTGTATTTTTAGTAGAGACGGATTTTTGCCATGTTGATCAGGCTGGAATCGAACTCATGACCTCAAGTGATCTGCCTGCCCCAGCCTCCCAAAGTGCAGCAATTACAAGCGTGAGATACCACACCTGGCCATATGACTGATACCCTTTGATCAGCCTTTTCACAGAGCTCTTAGCAGGTCATGGACATGGGTCAGAATCCCTGATTATGGGAACATATTTTGATGTCTCTCCAGCTAAAGAGGGAAGTCACCTTTACATAAAACATGAATCTTTTGTTTAGAGATCACCATGAAACTCTTAATTCCACAAACACACAATTAATTATTTCTAGTCTCCTCTTATTTGCATTAGTGTTTCAGAGTTGCCACTTCGGGCAAGTGAGGCAGAGTGGTAGAGTATGGGTCACACACCTGTTCCCTCTTGAAGAGAACACTACTGGAAAAGCAAGAACAAGCTTTCTCATTTTCTATCAAGGAAGAAAAGGGAAAGGGTCTACTCCCACCAAAGTCTGTAGTAACCTACATTTTCCATGTATCAAGAGTTCAGATAGTCAATATAGCCCTTCACCAAAATGTCAAATATCAAGTATAGACATTAAGAAAACAAACAATGAATTTAATTAAACTTGGTTTCAAATCCCAGCTATGCCACCACTTCTGTGTTATTCTGGGAAAATTATGTACCCTCTATGAGCATCAGTTTCAACTGGAAATATGGAGAAAAACATCTGCCCTAACTTACGAAATTATTTTTGGTATTAAGGTAATGTAAATAAAGTGCATAACACAGTATCTGACACAATTCATACTCAATAAATATTAATGTTAATTTTGATGCATGAGGCTGTACATTTCTCTGAAGATTTTAGGGAGGATATTGGGTATTGTGATGAAGGGTAACAGAACACTTGATGGCCAAGTTGCTAAAAGAAACACAAGTCGGCCGGGCACAGTGGCTCACGCCTGTAATCCCAGCACTGTGGGAGGCCGAGGCGGGTGGATCACGAGGTCAGGAGATCGAGACCATGGTGAAACCCCATCTCTTCTAAAAATACAAAAAATTAGCCGGGCACGGTGGCGGGCACCTGTAGTCCCAGCTACTCGGGAGGCTGAGGCAGGAGAATGGCGTGAACCCGGGAGGCGGAGCTTGCAGTGAGGGGAGACTGCGCCACTGCACTCCAGCCTGGGTGATAGAGCGAGACTCCCTCTAAAAAAAAAAGAAAAGAAACACAAGTCATATCTTCAGATTTCATATGACCCAGCAATCTCACTTCTGGGTGTATATCTGATATGGTTTGACTGTGTCTCCACCCAAATATCATCTTGAATTATAGCTCCCATAATTCCAATGAGTTGTGGGAGGCACCCGGTGGGAGATAATTGAATCATGGAGACAGTTTCCCCTCTTCTGTTCTCTTGGTAGTGAATGTGTCTCACAAGATCTGATGTTTTTATAAGGGGAAACCTCTTTTCCTTGGTTCTCATTCTGTCTTTGCCTGATGCCATTAAAGCATGCCTTTGCTCTTCCCTCACTTTCCACCATGGTTGTGAGGCCTCCCCAATCACGTAAATGTGTGTGTCCATTAAACCTCTTTTTCTTTATAAATTACCCAGTCTCGGGTATGTCTTTATTAGCAGCATGAAAATGGACTAATACAATATCAAAAAAAAAGAAAAAGAAGAAAATCAATGTATCAAAGAGATATTTGCCCTCCCATATTTATTACGACACTATTCACAATAACTAAGATATGAAATCAACATAAATGTCCATCAATGGATGAATGGATAAAAAAAGTGGTACATATACACAACAGAATATTATTAACCCATGTGTTTGCAAATGACAGGATCACATTCATTTTTATGGGCAAATAGTACTCCATTGTGTATATGTACCACATTTCCTTCAATACATTCATCTGCTGATGGACACTTAGGTAACTTCCAAATCTTGGCTGTCGTGAAGAGTGCCGTAATAAACATGGGAGTGTAGACATCTCTTTGATACACTGATTTCTGTTTTTTAGGGTATGTATCTTGCAGTGGGATTGCTGAATCATATGAAAGTTCTATTTTTAGTTTTTGCGGAACCTCTAAACCATTCTCTAGAGTGGCTGTAATAATTTACATTGTCACCAACAGTGTACTCGGGTTCCCTATTCTCCATATCCTCACCAACATTTATTTTTTCCTGCAGCAAATTAAATATGTCACGCCACTCTCTTCTGGCCTATAAGGTTTCCACTGAGAATTCTGATGGCAGATATATTAGAGACCAATTGTTATATAACATATTGTATTTGTATTTTTCCTGATGCTTTTAAAATATTTTCCTTATCCTTGACCTTTGGGAGTTGATTATTAAATGTCTTCAGGTATTCTTACTTGGGCTAAATGTTCTTAGTGTTATATGACTTTTCTGAACTTGAATATTGGTATCATTCTCTAGCTTTGGGAAGTTCTCTATTATAAACCCTTTGAATAAAATTTCTACTCCTCTCTCTCTACTCCCTCCTTAAGACCAGTAACTCTTAGATTTGCCCTTCTGAGACTGTGTTCTAGATTTTGTAGGCATGCTTCTTTCTGTTTTATTTCTTTTTCTTTTGTCTCATTTGTGTATTTTCAAATAGCCTGTCTTCAAGCTCAATAATTCTTCCTTCTGCCTGATGAATTCTGATGTTAAGAAACTCTTTTACATTCTTCAGTATTTTAATTGCATTTTCAACTCCAGAATTTATTTTTGATTATTTTAATCTCTTTGTTAAATTTATCTGATAAGACTCTGAATCCCTTCTCTGTATTATCTTGAATTTTTTTGAGATTCCTTAAAATAGCTATTTTGAATTCTTTGTCTGAGAAGTCACATATCTCTGTCTCTCCAAGATTGGTCACTCCAATCTTGGACACTCTTGAACATCCACAAGCATCAAGCGCATCCAGGAAAACATGACCGCACCAAATGGACTAGTTTTCCTGGATGGTCTTAATGCTTGTGGATGTTCAAGAGTGTCTGGGCATTTAAGAGTTTGGTATTATTTTAGTCTTTGACGCCTAGCCTTGGTTGTACCCATCCTTCTTGGGAAAGCTTTCCAGGTCTTCAAAGGGACTAGGGTGTTGTAATCTACATCTTTGGTTACTGCAGCCATATGTACTGCTACACAGCCAGTGGTGCTGTGGCTATTGCATATTTGTAGAGGTACCACCTTGGTGATCTTGAATAAGATCCACGAGAATTCTCCAGATTACCAGTCAGAGACTCTTGTTCTCTTCCCTTACTTTCTCCCAAAACGACCAACTCACACTCTCTCTCTCTCTCTCTCTCTCTCCCTCTCTCTCCTCTCTCCTCTCTCTCCTCTCTCTCCTCTCTCTCCCTCTCCTGATCTTACTGGAGCTGGGGGATGAGTAACACAAGCACCCTTGTGGCCACCAACCCTGGGGCTGTGCTGGGTCAGATCTAAACCATCACAGCACTGGCTCTCACCCAAGGCTTGTGAAAACCACTGCTTTGGTACTGCCTGTGTTCACTCAAGACCTCAGAGCCCTACAATCAGCAGTTGGCAAAGCCAGCCAGGATCATGTCCTTCTCTTCAGGGCAGTGAGCTCTCTCCAGTTCTAGCTGGTCTCCAGGATGTCATCTGGAGCGGGGACCTGAAGTCAGAAACCTTAAGAATCTACCTAGTGCTCTATTTTACTGTGGCTGAGCTGGCACCTAAACCATGAGACAAAGTCCTTCCCACTCTTCCTTCCCCTTTATACAAGAGGAATAGTCTCTCCCTGTGGCCACCACCACCCCATGCCCATGGTGAGTACTCTCTGACTACAACCTGTATTCATTCCTTGGGGCTTCCCAGTTGGTGTCTCACTGGGTTGCATGTCCCACGATCCATGGGTCCAAGCCCAGGACAACTCCAGGACTTGTCTGGGATTGCAGTTCGGTGGCCTAGACTGCCTCTCAAGTTTATTCAGGAACCCAGAGCCCTTTAGCTCATGGTAGTGGGGCTAGCTAGAACTCAGGTCCCAACCGCTGAGATGAGTGACTGCCCCATGGATAGGGCTGGTCTAATTCTCCCTCTGTGGGTGTCAGCTGAGTTCTGCTTAGTGTTGCTTTCCCCAGTGACAGGGCAACACGGGGTTCAAATGCAAAGTCCCACAATTACTGTGCTCTCTCTTCTCAAAGCACTTAGATTCTCTCTCTGAGTAGTGTGGCCACTGCAGAAAGATGAGGGTGGAGTGATGCCAGCATTTCACACTGTCTTTTCTACCCTCTTTAGTGCCTCTTTACTTGATGTGGTGTTAAAACCAGGTACTATGATAGCTAACCTGATTTTTGGGTATTATGAAGGTGCTTTGTTGTGTGGATTGTAGTTCAGTTTGTATTCCTGTCAAAAGGACAATCTGTGGAGGCTTTGATTCACCCGTGCTCTGCCTCCTCTGGGATTTTTTTTTTTTTTTTTTTTACTGTAAGTTCTGGGGTACATGTGCAGAATGTGCAGGTTAGTTACATAGTTACATAGTTACACGTGTGCCATGGTGGTTTGCTGCACCTATCAACACATCATATAGGTTTTAAGCCCCGCATGGATTAGGTATTTGTCCTAAAATGCTCTCCTTCCCCTTACCCCTAACCCTCCATCAGACCCTGATATGTAATGTTCCCCTCCCTGTGTCCATATGTTCTCGTTGTTCAACTCCCACTTATGAGTGAGAAGATGCGGTGTTTGGCTTTCTGTGCCTATGTTAGTTTACTAAGAATGATGGCTCCCAGCATCATCCATGTCCGTGCAAAGGAAATGAACTCATCCTGTTTTATGGCTGCCTAGTATTCCATGGTATATGTGTGCCACATTTTCTTTATCCAGTCTATCATTAATGGGTATTGGATTGGTTCCAAGTCTTTGCTATTGTAAATAGTGCTGCAATAAACATATGTGCGCATGTGTCTTTATAGTAGAATGATTTATAAACTTTTTGGTATATACCCAGTAATGGGATTTCTGGGTCAAATGGTATTTCTGTTTCTAGATCCTTGAGGAATTGCCACACTGTCTTCCACAATGGTTAAACTAATTTACACTCACACCAACAGTGTAAAAGCATTCCTATTTCTCCACAGCCTTGCAATCTAACCATCTGACAAAGGTCTAATATCCAGAATCTACAAGGAACTTGAAGAAATTTACAAGAAAAAAAACAAAACCCCATCAAAAGTGGGCAAAGGATATGAACAGACTCTTCTCAAAAGAAGACATTTATGCTACCAGCAAACATATGAAAGAAAGTTCATCATCACTGGTCATTAGAGAAATGCAAATCAAAACCACAATGGGAATGTTCTTAACATGAAGAAATGATAAATGTTTAAGGTGATGCCTGCCCCAATTACCCTGATTTGATCATTATACATTACATGCTTGCATCAAAATATCATATTATCCCATTAATATGTATAACTATTATGCAGCCATAATAATTAAAATTAAAAATTTTTTAAAAATGCTCATAATTTGGGAAAATCTTTCTCTAAACCTGGTTCCTTCCTCAATAATCATATTCTAATGAAACGAAAAGGCTATTCTATGCAAAGAGTTGGAAAATCCCTTAGAGTTAAGAATAATTTTATCACATTCCCACAAGATAAGTTCCAGCCCTTAAACTGAGAGCAAAACCAACTCCCCTGGTGTTGGAATGCTTTGTGTCGTACCATAGGATATTACTCAGCTTATGTCTAAAATAGTTAGAATTTAAATGAATTTTGAAAAGGCAATTAAAACATACTATGGTTATAAAGATATATTTTTTAAATCTAAAACTTAGATCTGATATTTAGTTGATGATTTGTCATTCTGTAATTTTTATATGCCTTGGCAAATTATTATAGATTATCAAAAATTTAAGTTATCTGCAATTTGACATTTAGGAAATACATTTTATTATAAAGATATATTTTCTTAAGTTGTCAGTGTTTTAAAACACTGTCAGATGTTTACCATAATTGTAGCTCAATTATACATCTCTATTGACCCATATTCAGCCTGCAGCTCCCGTGACTTTCTCAACAGGCACTACCATTTAACTTTAGTTTGAAAGCCAGAAATGTTGTCTGCGTGCTATTAGTTTCAAATTTTACAGAACAAAATGCAAGGTTGGCTGTCTCACTGAGATCAGTTTGCATATCTCATTAACATTGTATTTCCATAGTATGCACTTTTAGTAAGGTGTAAAACAATGTATTCTACTATTTTCATTAAGTTATTAGTATTACATAATTTTACTCAACTTTATTTGGCAAAGTTTTCTCTGACCTGGCAAAAGCAAATTTTATCAGTATCTTCAAATACTTCATAAACTTTGTGATTTCCAAATAGCTGTCATTTGAATTATTACAGTCAATTTATTTTCAGCAGGGAGATAATAGTATCACTAAATTCATTAATCAATAAAATCAAAATTTGTTTCACTTCATTGTTTTCAGAGGCTTCATTTGCATTTTCCATATTTGTTTCTCTGTCCTTCCTCTCTACCCGTGTACATATTAAGTGTATATATAACTATATCTGTGCAGGTATGCCATACCTATTTATATATTAAAATATACACACACAACTATGTGTAGGTGCCCAGAACTTACACATTATATACATGCACACCCTTATAGTTATGATCATCATTATCAGATGGGAATTACAAATTGTTCAATATGTATAGCTTTGTTATCTTAAAAGGAACACATTCTCTTGAACATTTTTGCTGTAACTGTTAGTCTCTAAGCTACATACAATGCATTTCAGCTTTATGTGAATTCATATAAGTTCCTTAACCTCTCATGGCCTCAGTTTGATCATCTGTAAAAAGGCCGTAATTAAAATTTGTGCCTCACATTCTTGTGAAAATTAAGGTAATTATCTTGCATAAACCACTTAGTCCCTTACTTGCCGCTTGCTTGGCAAATATCATGTAAATACTATCAGTCATTTTCAAACTCTATATTTCATAAACTTTATGACAGCAAATTCTTCATTTTCTCTCTGATTTCTGTATCAATTCTGAATTATTTTTTCTGCATGGACAGCAGCCTCAAAATGTCAGGCCCCCAGTCACTCCATCTACCAAGGTAGCAGTTATCATATTTTTAGATTCCATGAACAGTAAGTTAAAAATGAGAACTGTGGCATATTTTCCATATTTATGACTTTTTAAATTAATGTATTTTCCACATATGCACGTAAATGTACATATTTAAACTCCTGCTTTATCCGTGATGTTCAAAAAAAGAATCAAGGAATAAAGGAAAGTCAATTTAACTTCTGTCCTTGTATGCAGCGTATCTTGTAGGTCATATAAAATGTTTTATGTTTCCAGTTCTCTAGAGTAAAACTATCATTTTTATAAATATAATGGTGGGTTCAATGCAAAAGAGATAATGGGTGGAGTACAGTACGGTGTCCTTGAATTAACTGGAAAAAACAACAAATTGGCGATAGACATTCATACTGAAGATGGTCTGTCATAGTCAAGATTTGTCAAGTTGCATCCAGAAAAATTGCATGGCTACCCAGATGATAGCAGTCTTGTAGGAAGAAAAAGCACACAGTCTGCTTATTTGACTTTCTTTGTTTTCTTTTTCAAAAAATTAAATTCGAAGTTCTGACTGGCAAACCTCTGAAAAAAAAAAGAAAATAAAAAAGAGAAATAGATAAGAGCAAAGAAAAGAGCACCTGAAGTTTTAGTAAATGCATTATATTTTGGGTCACTGGAAAATAAGTCAATATAGCTTCTCAATAAAATAACTGAAAATTGTCTGTAAACACTCTTGAAATCCATTAAAAATTTTATTGTTAAACAAAGTCTACTTATATTGATAAAATAGTGTTAAAAACACCCCCTAAAATATTAAATTCTGGTATGATCACATAAGGAACATTGCATGCCCATTCTCTTCTTTATAGAGTCTCTTAAAATCTCTGCCCATTTTGTATATTGTTTTTATGTTATCATATTGAAAGAGGGCTTTATATATTTAGGATACAAGTCCCTTTAAATATGTGTTGCAGATATTTTATCCAACTCTCTAGCTTGCCTTTTCATTTTTAATAGTGATTTTCAAAGAGCAAATCTTTTTCATTTGAAAACATTTCAATGTATCTTTTTTTACTTCAATATATGCTTATTTGTGCTAAAATTTTTGTATACTTTACAGCTGCAATAATCTTCACTGCATTTTCTTCTAGTCTATGAGTTTTTATTTTACATTTGTTGATGTGGTCACAAGTCTAGCTACTAAATATAAATAATAGTAATTGTTACTATTGACTGTCTGCTAGATACTAGCACTATGCAAAAGTACATAAGGTGCTAAAGTACTAGAGAGAAACCGATAAAATAAATTTAAATGCTCAGAGATTTCTTCACTAAAAGGTAACATCTAAGCTGAGTAATTAGGGAAGAATGAAATTTAACCAGGCAAAGATGAATAGGAGAGGTTTAAACATTCAACATGGCAAATACCAAATGCATAAGCCAAGAGGTAACAGAAGATGATAAGTGTGGGGAAGAGCAGGTTTGGCTTGATTGAAACTTTGCATTTGAGGGAATACAAGCTGAGAGACAGATCTGAAATAGTTAGGAAAGGTTAGATCATAAATGTCTTACACATCTTGTGCTCTGGAGTAGAATTCACAGCGAACACAATGGGAAACTATTGAAATGCTTTAATCGAGAAAGGGATCTAACACATTTCAACTTTGGGGGGAAAAAAGCAACACAGGCTGTCCTGTTCCAAATGAACTTGAGAGAGAATATGTAAGGAGTTATTTTAATATTCAGTGATAGAAAACATGGGAGTCTATAGATAATTTGAGGAGATGGGGTATTGAGATAATTGGGAGAGATATTTGAGGACGCCAAATTAACTGGATTTTGTCACTGACTCATTGTTAGGCAAAGGGATGAATAAAGGTTGACCTGAGCAAATGTGTGAATACTCCATTTTTTTTTTTTTTTGAGACAGAGTGTTGCTCTATCGCCCAGGCTGGAGTGCAGTGGCGCAATCTTGGCTCACTGCAAGCTCCGCCTCCCGGGTTCACGCCATTCTCCTGCCTCAGCCTCCCGAGTAGCTGGGACTACAGGCGCCCGCCACCGCACCCGGCTATTTTTTTGTATTTTCAGTAGAAACGGGGTTTCACCGTGTTAGCCAGGATGGTCTAGATAACCTGACCTCGTGATCCACCTGCCTCGGCCTGGCAAAGTGCTGGTATTACAGGCGTGAGCCACCGCGCCCAACCAAATGTGTGAATACTTCTAACATTCACCAATATAAAAAATACGTAATGAAACACAGATTTGAGAGGGAAAACATCACTGATTTATCATGTTTGAGGTAACAAAATATCTTCCTGGTGTTGTATTCAGCAGGTAGCTGATAGCATAAGTACAAATCATACACATACAATTATGTGTACATATAAATTTAGGAAGTGTCAAACGTATCAATGGTGTTTAATTATTTGGGAGAAGACTATCAGAATCCCTTTGCTTGAGTGCCAGAAAAACCTGCACTTACATGGATTACATTAATATGGTGATAAGTATTTACATGTCTGTTCAGAGCTATTGTAACTGCATCAGGCCAATCTGGTTCAACTTTTACATTACAAAGTTATGAGTTGTTTTATAGTTGCCATGGACTCTCAGGTTGAAGTTCATGCAACCTGAGCATGCCCAGATGTAGCAAGTATGCAACCACAGGGGGAACCTAAGTGCTCAGTCTGAAGAGCGGCGACTGAATTTAGAAGTGGACACCCCATGGCAGGATCCAGGATTCAGTCAGATCAAGCTCTGGTGTAATCTCATGGCAGCACCAGTCAGATCATGCCCCTTAGCACCATCTCATTATAAGATCCAGTTAGATTGCATTTCATTACCCTATGTTTATAAAACCTGACCCAAACTCAAGCTTAGGGAGACAGATTTGAGCATATCCTCTTGTCTGCTTGCCAGTTGACTTGAAATAAAGCTTTTCTTTGGTCGAAAGTCCGTGCCATGGTATTGGCCTCTATGCACATCAAGCAAGGAGCCCATTGAGTGCTTGGTAATATTATGGCTCTTTCAATATCACAAAATGTAACAGATACTTGTTTGTGTTTGCTGCACAAATAAACAAATTAGTGAGTGAATGAATACGTAAATAAATGAGCCATAAAGAGTCAAAATGCCCATTTTATGATATAGCCTCAAATTCTCACAGCATGACTTTAACTGCAATCTGTAAGTTCCTAAGAGCCCAAATTCAACGGGAGAATTAGACTCCACATTTTTATTAGAAGAGCCACATATATGTACATGGAAGGACAGCTGATATCAGCCAACTATGATATAATATATTATACTAGTTTACTGTGAGTCCAAAAATATAGGTCTTAAAAAATAGAAAAAAGGAAAAGACACTACTTGGTGATATGCATTTCAGTAATCACTGAAAGTTGGTTCCTAGTCTCCTTGGCAGCTGATTCAGGAAATTAAGTATGCTTGGCCATTATTCAACAATGCATACTTCCAAAGGGATTACTTCAACTGAAGAGAAATACTACAATGCACTTTTATAATTCACTGTCTCTTTGATCATTGATCTTATGTTACATGATAAATATACCATGTGGAGAGGTCTGAAGTTAATTGCTTTAGAATTAAATTTATATGCTAAAAATAAGTCTACGAACGAAGATACTTCATTCAGAATTGATGCCTAAGAAAAGGATCCAGTACAGAGAATATATCATATTTAGAGGTTAATACATTTCTTTAAAATTAATAAATGAAAAATAAAAAATTGTGTGTTTGAAGAAATCACATATATAATACCTGGGACAGATCAGACCAATGAAATAGTGGATACCTCTCCTTTAAATATTTTGTATGCAAGTAACAAAAAAATGTATACTAAGCTTATAAGAATTTTAACAATTCAATTTAACGTATGGTCTAACTTTCACTACCAGTCGTGCCTAAAATGACTTTCAGTAGTTTGTGGAAAGTCTTAATCTATGCTACTTGAAAGGTAGTTGATGGGCTATGCCAACCTAGGGAAGGGTAGTTTTCAGTCTACAGAGATGTTTAGAAACCTTTATAGCCATTGATTTTCTCATGGTAACAAACGATGTAATCAGTTATTCATTTTAATCATATTTTATAAAAGGGTTGGCCTGCAAACTTTTAAAATTAACAAATAAAATATGTGTCTTCATCAAAGTCTAGTTTGAAAAGCATTACATCTAGTCTATGTTTTATACATTAAATACACTCATACCTTTTTACCTTACATTAGTGTAACTTACTGTATTTATTGTTATTTATTGCATTTATTGCTGTATTTATTATAAACTTTTACACTCAAACATTAACCTTTTTTCCATAAGTTATGGGGGTTCAGGTGGTATTTGGCTACATGAGTAAGTTCTTTAGTGGTGATTTGTGAGATTTTTGTTCACCCATCACCCAAGTAATATGCACTGCACCATATTTGGAGTCTTTTATCTCTTACCTCCCTACTCTTACCCCAAGTTCCTAAAGTCCATCGTATCATTCTTATGCCTTTGCGTCCTCATAGCTGAGCTCTGACATATCAGTAAGAACATACAATGTTTGGTTTTTCATTCCTGAGCTACTTTGCTTAGGATAATGGTCTGCAATCTCATCCAGGTCACTGAAAATGCCGTTAATTCATTACTTTTTTTGGCTGAGTAATATTGCATCATATCAATATACTACAGTTTCTTTATCCACTCATTCATTGGTTAATGGGCATTTGGGTTGGTTCCACGATTTTATTATTGTGAATTGTGCTGCTATGCACATATGTGTTCAAGTATCTTTTTGGTATAATGACTTTTTTTTCCTCTGGCTAGATACCCATAAGAGGAATTGCTGAATCAAAAGGTAGTTCTACTTTTAGTTCTTTAAGGAAACTCCACACTGTTTTCCATAGTGGTTGTACTAGTTTACATCCCTACCAGCAGTGTAGAAGCATTCCTTGATCACAACATCCATGCCAACATCTAGCATTTTTTATTTTTCAATTGTGGCCATTCTTGTAGAAGTAAGGTGGTATCACATCGTGATTTTGATTTGTATTTCCCTGATCATTAGTGATGTTGGGCATTTTTTCACATTTGTTGGCCATTGTATATCTTCTTTTGAGAATTGTCTATTCATGTCCTTAACCCACTTTTTGATGGGATTGCTTGTTTTTCTTACTGATTTGCTTGAGTTTGTTAAAGATTTTGGATATTAGTCCTTTGTCAGATGTATAGCTTGTGAAGATTTTCTTCCACTCTGTGGGTTTCCACTATACTCTGCTGACTGTTCCTTTTGCCGTGCAAAAGCTGTTTAGCTTAATTAACTCCCAACTATTTATCTTTGTTTTTGTTTCATTTCCTTTTGCGTTCTTGGTTGTGTAATTCTTGCCTAAGTCAATGTTTGAAATGGTTTTTCCAGTGTTATCTTCTAGAATTTTTATAGTTTCAGTTCTTAGATTTAAGTCTTTAATCCATCTTGAGTTGATTTTCATGTAAGGTAAGAAATAAGGACCCCTTTATGACCTGTCAGTGTTAACATAATGTAATTTTATTTCCATTCTTTATAATTGATGCATAATATTCATTGAATAAATATACTATCATGTATGTAATACAACTCTTCTATTGAAATAATTTAAATATTTTCCAATTTTTTTATTGTGGAAAAATACAGTAAAACCTTTCCACATATGTCTTCATACATATACGTGAGTCATGTTTAGGACAGATTGTAGAAGTGTATGTACTAGCTTAATATATGCACATAATTAAAAGTCAGTCAGATAATGACCAATTTCCTTCCAAAAATTGTTTATCTTTCAATTCTGGCTATGATAAACTAGTTTGCAGCAGAGCAAACTTCAAATCAGGAAGAACTAGAAAACTAGATATAATTTTAAAAATCTATTTAAAGGCATTGGAGAGAAGTCAAGGTGGCCAGAGAATGTGGCATTTACTTCATCTCTCTGGGAACACTCAGAGGATAGAATATTCATTGAAGTGATTTCCTGAATTCTACAGCTATGTTTTCTTTTGAAGCATTATCTTTTTCGTAAACAAAACCAAGTATAATACAATGTAGGTTATTCTTATTCTTTTCTATTGATTACGGTTTTAAGTCAAAATAAGGGCCATGTCTACTCACAGACCATTAGAGAAAAGAATGTTGTGTGATTCTAGGGTCGGGCACTTATTAGTTCTTGAAGAATTGGTCAATTTCCTTCAACTCCAGGAGCCTCGCCTTTTTCACTTGCAAAATGAGGATAATAAAATGTAACTCACAAAATTGTTAGGAGGAAATGCAGTACGAAATGTAAAGTTATGAAAGTTCTTAACTCACGAATAAGGGTCACTCGGATAACATTAACCTACTTCCTTGTCATTTTTTGGATTTCCTTTGACTTTGTTCAAACTGATTTTAGGTCTTCTTTCTCTCTGCAGGACAGTGAGCTGGACAACATTGCTTTATTATTTCAGCTGCTTAGGAAGGAGGTAAGTTAAAAGCCTTCCAGGCTTGGTTGCTTTCTCTACAAGGAGCCTGCTTACTCATTCTTAGTGGGAAGTCTGTTTCATGGGTCAATAATGGATTCTGTTTTCCTGGAGTTTAGTCAATTGCCACAGGTCTGAGGCAGTCTGGGCCTTGATGTCAGTGCTTTTATGCTATGATTCCAGCTGGTGAGCTTGCTTGTTTCTTACTATGTCATCTTAGATTGTGGAGTTAAGAGATATGCATATATCTAGGAGCCTCATGAAAACACTCATGCTTATTTGCATGCAGTTGGTAGTACATGACAGACATTTCTCCAGCTCCCACAAGTAACAAGACACTAGGGAGTTGCATTGGTCCTTACAATATCTTCTTACCCAGCTCGACCCAAAAAAGCATGTTGCTTACTTGTCTTGCCACGCTGCATCTTCTGCTAAAACCTCTGGGTAACCAGTGGTTTGCTAGTTTCCTGCAGCAGCGTTCATGTGTTTTCAAGGAATCTAAGGGTCCACGATCAACGCCACTAACCCATCCCCAGGCAAGATATTGTCTATTGACTTTCCAGTCCCATTTCAAAAAACACATGTATGGTTGTCCTTTGTGCAGAGCCTTGTTGGGGAGTACTGGAATTATTCAGTATTTGGGAGAGCCAATGAAATTGGCCCAAGGAATTAAATTAATTAGGGTCATTTTTAGTTACTGCATTTCTAAAGCATGTCACCTTCTTTAATATGAAGGAGGTGAAATGTGATATGATGTCACATTCTTTAATATATCCCCATGACGTAATTTATCCAAGCCTTAATTCTGCACTGTCAATGGACTTTTGCAATGTGGGCGGCTTTTCCAGCATTCACCTCCTGCAGCACCCATGACTTCCTCAGTGCCCACTATCTGCAACATGGGCAAAGTTCCAGTGCCAGGCTCTCATAGCGCGTACAGTTTCTGCAGTGCTCAGCATCTGCAGTGCCCAGCAGCCACAAGCTCCTAGTGGCCAGAAGCTGTTATCAGAAATCTAGGTGACCAACCATACTAGTTTGCTCAGGACTGAGGGTGTTTGTGGCATATAGGGCTTTATACTTTAAAATTAGGCATTTTTGGACAAGCCAGGACAAGTCAGTCACCCTGTGGAAAATACCTCTGCCCTTGGTAGTTTAGTAGCTTCTGGTGAGACAGGGATACCCGTCCCCCACACCATGAAATCTTCCCCAGAACCCTAGAAAACATGTTTAATTTCTGCTAGCACAGTGACTTTTCTCCTATACAGTGGACTTGTTTATGACCTCCAGAGCCAAGCAGGCTCCTCCTTGGGCATACTATCTCAGCCCAAGATATAGTGATGGATCCTTATATCCACTAGCCCCACACTGCTTAGGGTTCTCCTTACTTCTTCTAGCCAATATCTCATTACTCCAGTTCCTATTATAGTTAAAAACACTTTGTATGAAATCTTCCCTGTTCAAATTTCTGTTTTGTTTCTGTTTACTGTTTGAACCCTGACTGATAGAGATGGTATAGTCATTTTTCCCTTGTTGTACTGAAGAATACTTGGCAAATAAAAATTGTATATATTTAATGTATACAAAATGTATTATTAAATGATTATAACAATCAAACTAATTAACATATTCATTCACCTCACACAGTTAGGAGTTTGTGTGCATCAAAATCACTTTTTAACAAGCACTGAGAATACTTCCTGGCACATAAGAGGTGCCAAATACACATTACTAGCTAAATATATTAGCATGTGTATTATGTTGGTATCAAGTTTACCCATACCTCTTACATAATTGGACAACAATAATTCATTTAAAAAGTTGCATGAAAATATAGAACTTTTTGTAATCAGATGATATTACACTAAACAGAAGAATATAAAAAAACAAGAATC
Organism: Colobus angolensis palliatus; assembly: GCF_000951035.1. Classification (NCBI taxonomy): domain Eukaryota; kingdom Metazoa; phylum Chordata; class Mammalia; order Primates; family Cercopithecidae; genus Colobus; species Colobus angolensis. Next base: position 2,756,730 of record NW_012115211.1, on the reverse strand, counting down.
GTGCATTATGTTTTTTCCATCTTGTTACATCCCAGATGATAAAATTTTTGTCAGAACCTGAGACAATAAAATATCCTGCTTAAATATTTGGGGGTGGGGAGCGGAATAAAGACTTTTAAAAATGTACAGTTGTTGACTCAATACATTGAGAGATAAAATGAAGTATAAGTTTCCTAACTGTTAGAACTTATAGCCTTCTCAATGTGCATCAGATTCACAGGAGCTGAAATAGGACTTGGCATTATCAAACCTCAAAGCTTAAATTTAGGACTTGGAGCATCATCAGAGTGAGAAGTAATAATACTATCACCTCATGGTCATCGGCATAGGAAACATCACTTCAACAGGCGAAGTCTTAGAATTAGAATATTGTCACAGAAACACGTTATACTGTTCAAGAAAATGTAATGTTCTCATTGAAATATTAAGTTGGTGCAAAAGTTATTGGGTTCTTACCTATTAAAAGTATTGTCAAAAACTGCAATTATGTTTGCACCAACCTAATATTTGCTCCATGGAGAATACAGTAACTCCTTCAGCACGCATATAGACCTTACATTTCTTAACAAAGTACTACATTGATTTGTCCTTAGGATTTATGATAGAGGATACCCTTTTTTGAGATATTGCAAAAGTATGCTGCTTATTTTGAGGACCTCTTTTGACTTGCAACCATATTCATGTTCTCTCTTCTTGTATTTTAGTCTTTGGTTCTTTTCTCATTATCTATTTTCTGTCTCACATGTTGCCATCTTTTGTTGCCTGATGGCTTGAAAACCATTGTTTCGTTAGTTTTGTCCATTTTTTTTTCTTTTTTGTATCAAGTAGGAAGGTAAATCTGATCAGTGTTCTTCAACCTTATCCAGAAGCTACTCAAAATTTTGTCTATTATTACATTATTGGGGGAACTGAACTGGGGTGTAATTTTTAATTTCTTAAAATTTATTCATTTTATGCCACACTTTCACAGATAGGGAGCAATGCAGTATAACACACATGGCTAGTGACCCAGGATGCAAATCAGTTTACAAGGTTTGGTTAGTGAAACATTTTTCCAAGTTAGTTTTAAAAGACTGTAGTGATGCTAGATATGTGTGTAGGTAAACATGCACTGAAGTTTCTAATGCCCAACTCAAGAGGGCCTTGCAGTTCCTATTAGATGAGTAACCTCAGCTCAGCTTTGAGACTTTTCAAGCTCAGCATCATGTTTTCAGAAGTTTCTTGTTTGGTGTGAATCAGACTTTCTTGTCCTGCCTTAGAAATCAAAGAAAATTGGGGGTTGGGAGGAAGAACTTGCTTGTCTTCCTGTGTTCTTTATTTGTCAAGAATTGTATGGACAGTGTAATGTTAATAGAAAATTAGTTATAGTGATGGTTTTGAGAACTAAAGAGCTAAAAAAAAAAAAAAAAGAACAGCAAGATCTCCAGTGGCTTGAAAGATTTAAAGAAGTTTTGCTTTATTGTTTTAATATTGAGGACTTACTGAAATCATCTGAAGACAGGAATTAAAACATCTGACTTGTATTTTGAAGGATAAATTTGGCAACAATCTCTTTAAACACAGCACTTTTCCAAGGCCAAATGAAACATGTGAAAGTGACTTTTGTTCTGTGTATTAGTCCATTTTCACACTGCTGATAAAGACATACCCGAGACTAGGCATTTTACAAAAGAAAGAAGTTTATTGGACATACAGTTCCACATGGCTGAAGAGGCTTCACAATCACAGCAGAAGGCAAGGAGCAGCAAGTCACATCTTGCATGGATGGCCACAGGCAAAGAGAGCTTATGCAGGAAAATTCCCCCTTGTAAAAACCATCAGATTTCTTGAGACTTACTCACTATCATGAGCACAGGAAAGATCTGCCCCATGATGCAGTTACTTCCCATCGTGTCCCTTTCACAACATGTAGGAATTCAAGATGAGATTTAGGTGGGGACAGAGCCAAACCATATCATTCTGGAAAAAAGCAAAAAAGCAAAATAAAAACGTAAGTCTTAGCAAAGCAATCTTTGTAAAGAAAGACATTTGAGGCTAGGTGCTGTGGCTCACGTCTATAATCCCAGTGTTTTGGGAGGCCAAGTTGGGATGGGAGGATCATTTGAGGCCAGGAGTTCAAGACCAGCTTGGGCAATAAAGTGAGAACTTCATCTATTAAAATAAAAATGCATTTGATAAATGCTTCTGCTCGTGTGTTTAGAAATGTTTTTCATTGTATAGGTACTTTTTTAAGAAATGTCACAAATGGCATGCACTTCAAGAGAGTATTCTCTTTCAGGCCTGAATTCTTCCCAAGTTCACAGCTATAGTATGACATTTGATTTGCAAAGTTTTCAAACGTGCTTTCTTAACTGTGGATAATTTTCAAGTGGAAAACAAGCATGAGTGAAGCAACAACAATAATAATAACAACAACAACAGATTTTGAGAAATCGAAGTTGTATTTTTTTAATTTCTCTATCAAAAAATGAATTGGTAGAAGGTTATTAGGAAGTGAGTACTAAGAACTATATTAACAAGGCCTAAGTTAATTCCATTTAAAATATTATACTATCTAAGAGATGGAAGGTTTCTGAGAAATAATTTGTATGTATATAAACAGTGTTGAACTCATAAATCATTTGGCTGTAATTTCAGTTCACAAAATGTGATAGAATGCTTAGTCTACTTGGTGTATGGCGGTGCTTATCGTATCCATACGTTTGAGGAATATTCTGTAGTCATCATGTATTATTACACAGGATTCTTCCAGGGAAGACTGATTTATGCATAAGAAATAATGTTATAGCTATTTCTACAGGGGAAGGGAAAATTTGGCAAACTAAACCAAGATACTGCATACAGACTTACATTCTTTATAATTAACTTTGAAATGGGAAATTTTATTCTTTTACTTTTTCACCTTTACTTTCTGGATCTCCTTTAGGAAAGATGAAAGTGGATGTACAGGACTTAGCATCTGATAATTTTGGAATTAGATTTCTACTCTGTAACCTTGACAAGTCACTTAATCTAATTTTATATAATCATTGTTGTACAAATTAAGATTCATAATTATCAGCAATAGCTGGTTTGTGAATTAAAGCAGATAATAATATAACAATTGCATAGCATGTCTTATAATAGATTTTAAAATATGTACTTGGATTATATTCCACTTGAATCTTACGTATAATTAGGTCTAAAACGCTAGTTTTACAAACTGTTAATTTTTCAAATTGAGATTTCTGAGGTATTTTGCTCCTCAGTAACAGTAGGACAGAATAATGAGTGTGAAAATGATTTGCGGAAACCTATTCATATCATATATAGTACATTCCACATTACACTAGGTGTGTTTTAAGCTCCACGCTTATAATTACTAAAATAAAATGATAAGAAAAACTATAATAATATAGTAATCATTGTTTTATAAGAATTTAGGGAAAGAATTCAGACATGGATGCAAACATTTTTATACCAGTTTTCCTAGGAGGAAATGTGGGTTGGTTCTTTGGCACATAATAATAATAATAATGCTTTACATTCTTGCAACTCCCATTGTCTTAAGAACTTCCTGCACTATGCTGAAGAAAGATCAAGAGGTGTCATCTGAGGTGAAGTTTTTGAAGGAAGAGTGGTTTTCCAATTATGAACGCGGAGAGCTACAAAAGGTCACAGAACACAACCAGCAAGGATAGACGTAAAGCTGTGAGAGAGAATGACATTTTAGGAAAACTGTAATCCAGTTTTACAGCATTGTTTTCATTCAAACAATACTCTTCAAAGTATTCTATAAACGAGGCATTCCAGTAGGCAGCGTCATAGGACGTCATAGGCAATGTAAGGTGAAGAACTAAAGTGTAGCCGGGCGCGGTGGCTCAAGCCTGTAATCCCAGCACTTTGGGAGGCCAAGACGGGCGGATCACGAGGTCAGGAGATCGAGACCGTCCTGGCTAACACGGTGAAACCCCGTCTCTACTAAAAAAATACAAAAACTAGCCGGGCGTGATGGCGGGCGCCTGTAGTCCCAGCTACTCGGGAGGCTGAGGCAGGAGAATGGCGTGAACCCGGGAGGCGGAGCTTGCGGTGAGCTGAGATCCGGCCACTGCACTCCAGCCTGGGCAACAGAGCGAGACTCCATCTCAAAAAAAAAAAAAAAAAAAAAAAAAGAACTAAAGTGTAAAAGTGGTTACCCACCCCCTAACAAATTGAAGGGTCTGCATCTGTATCTATGTTGATCCAGATATTTTAAAATGAATTTTAGTTCATCTTTCTTTCTCTAGTAATTGCAACTATTTGTAAAACTTGCTACTTTGACAAAGGATGTGGCCACGGATATTTTTCGTATTAAAATGAGACCTTTTTTTAGTCAGTTCTCACAGTGGAAGTAGTATGCATGTATAATCCACAAGTTTTCATGTAATATTTTTATTATTATTCAGTTCAAGACATTTTTCAATTTACGTTTGATTTCTTATTTTACCAATCAGAAGTTAGTTGCCTTATTTCCCAGTGGCTAGACATTTTATAGTTATCTTTGTATTATTGATTTCTAATTTATTTGTACTGATCAGAAAATACATTTTCCTGGATAAAAATATATGGTATTTATCATTTAAAATAGGTTAAGTCTTTATAACCTGACATATAGTTAATTTTGGTAAACTTTAATGAATGTCGTTAAATAATAAGCATTCTATAGTTATTGGGTGCAGTGTTCTCTATGTGCCGATTAGGATAAGTATCTTAATCTTTTATTGTTCAGATGATATATAACATTTTTTTAAATTCAATATGCCCAGAAATTCTCTTGCATGCCATCTTTCCCTTATTTACTAAAAGGCTGGAAAGAAATTTTGTAACTATTTACCTATATTAAAATTCTTTTTTATAATACTTAGCCTTACTTTAGTTGTCAGACTAACCCTGACTGGCATGACAATAAAGTAGTAACAGTGGACCATTTCTGTATGTGTTCAAGAGTAGATGTAAACTGAAGGAAGTTTGTCAGGACAGAAAGAGATTTAAGCTGAATACCCCTTTCATAATTTTAAGTATATTATCTCTTTAAATATAAATAAATTACAATTTTGAATACAGTAAGCCTAAATTATGATATCTATACTTTTAATAAAACCACCTTAGTTAAAATGAAAAGCTAGGATGTAAGAAAAGATAGATTTCTGACAATGTGAATTATTATTGGCATTTATCATAATTTCTAATAAGATGGCAAAATGCTTTCAATAAATAAAGTAAGAGAGAAATTTCTATAGAAACGTGTATGTTCAACAACATTACATACAATGTTACAGGTTGTTGAAATTGCATGAATGTAATCATTCTGACACATTTTTAGTTGAATATTACACTATCAAATGTAGTACTGTGATATTTTTATATATTTGTTCACAAACTATTTACTTTGTGATTTGCCTGAGCATATACATTATAGTAAAGTAAAAATTCAGTATTTGTCTTTCAGATAATATATTATTTAAGGGTACAATTATATGATGTTTCTATATTATGCATTTTAGCAAATTAAAAATGTGTAAAGCAAATATTTTTTAAAATGTTAATTGGTCAATCTAAGTGACAAGCATATGAGCGTGCAAAACACTACACTTTTATTTCTACACGGTAAACATTTTTCAAAATACAAGGAAAGAAAAAAATAATTAATTTTATTTTAAAGTACCCATCACAATTATCGCAATTTTTTAATTGCAATTTCTCATTCGATATTTTAAAACATGTAAAATCATTCATATTTATTCTTCAAGTGATGTAGAAAGTTGTAATAATTTATCTTGAGATTTTGAAAACAAAGACAATAAAACCTGAGAGTCTTGTTGGGGTTTTATGAAACCAGATGTTTTATTTGATTATTTTATTACTGGTCAAAGAAGATCTGACCACATATATACAGAACGCTGTAACCAGTCATGTGATCTACCATTTATTAGTAATTATTCTGTGCCAAACACTATTCTTAGGTATATTACAAGCATCAAATTGTTTAGTATTCACAGCTAGGTCTTGAGGAAAAACAGTATAATTATCTCCAATTTACAGATGACAAAACTGAGGATCAGAGCATTTAGGCTGTTTCTTGGAGACCGAGTGCACAATAATGGCAGAGTACCCTTACCTGCCACACTGCTACCGAAGCAGTAAACAAAATATTATTCTAATATGCACATCCTTGCTAACGACAAGGAACAATGTGAGAAAACTCTGTCTAAATAGAATAATTATTGGTTCTTGTACTTTGATATAATTACGTATTCAATGACTAAAACATACATTTCAGACATATTTAAATAAATTGTTTTAGTTTTTGCTACAAACACAGCAGTAATATTGTAAATGAAGATTTTCCCAAACAGTACTTTAGTTAAAACCCAGTTGTCAATGCATCTTTTAAAAATAGAGCATAGAAACAGTACTGACCATCACAGAAATATTCCATTAACCATATAGGATTAAGGAATTTATAAAGAACTTCTTTTTAAATGACAAATGACACTAGAATTTTACTTTAGTTATAGCTGTACTAGTAAATGCTATCTCTAATAAAATTTGATTTAGTTAACCGTTTAATAAAATGTATGTCATTTATTTTGTATTTATTTTCAATTTTCCACAATTGATATTTTAATACCTCAAATGTCTCATTAAAGAAAATTATAAATAAGAGATTACAAATTTATGGTCTTAATGCAGAATCTGTCGAGCAGATACTTAGTATTGGCCTGCACAGGGGTTTTTTTTTTTCTTTTTTTTTACTTCAACTTTTATTTTAAGTTCCAGGGTACATGTGCAGGAAGTGCAGGTTTGTTACACAGGTAAAGGTGTACCATGGTGGTTTGCTGCACAGATCAACCCATCACCTGGGTATTAAGCTGAGCATCCATAAGCTATTCTTCCTGATGCTCTCCCTCCCCCAACCCCTGCCCCAACAGGCCCCATTGTGTGTTTTTCCCTGCCACATGTCCAAGTGTTCTCATGGTTCAGCTCCCACTTATAAGTGAGAACACACGGTATCTGATTTTCTGTTCTTGCATTAGTTTGCTGAGGATAATGGCTTCCAGCTCCATCCACATCCCTGCAAAAAACATGATCTCATTCCTTTTAATGGCTGCATAGTATCTCATGATGCATATGTAGCACATTTTCTTTATCTATTCTATCTTTGATGGGCATTTGGGTTGATTCCATGTATTAGCTATTGTAAATAGTGCTGCAGTGAACATATATGTGCATGTATCTTTGTAATGGAATGATTTATATTCCTTTGGGTATATACCCAATAATGGGATTACTGGTTCAAGTGGTATTTCTGTTTCTAGGTCTTTGAGGAATTGCCACACTGTCCTCCACAATGGTTGAACTCGTTTACACTCCCACCAACAGTGTAAAAGCATTCCTTTTTCTCCATAACCTTGCCAGCATCTGTTGTTTCTGGAATTTTTAGTAATCACCATTCTGACTGGCATGAGATGGTATCTCGTTAGTGGTTTTGATTTGCATTTCTCTAATGATTAGTGATGTTTAGCTTTTGAGCAGTATCTGTTCATATCCTTTGCTCACTTTTTAATGGGGTTGTGTGTGTTTTTTTCCTGTATATTTGTTTAAGTTCCTTGTATACTCTGAATATTAGACCTTTGTCAGATGAATAGATTGCTAAAATTTTCTCTCATTCTGTAGGTTGTCAGTTAACTCTGAGGATAGTTTCTTTTGCTGTGCAGAAGCTCTTTGGTTTAATTAGATCCCATTTGTCAATTTTTTCTTTTGTTACAATTGCTTTTGAGGATTTTGTTATGAAATCTTTGCCCACGTCTATGTTCTGAATGATATTGCTTAGATTTTCTTAAAGGGTTTTTATAGTTTTGGGTTTTGCATTTAAGTCATTAAAGACTTAAATGCATCTTGAGTTAATTCCTGTATAAGGTGTGAAGAAGAGTTCTAGTTTCATTGTTCTGCGTATGACTAGCCAGTTATCCCAATACTGTTCATTAAATAAGAAATCCTTTTCCCATTGCTCGTTTTTGTCAGTTTTGTTGAAAATCAGATTGTTGTTGGTGTGTGGTCTTATTTCTGCGTTCTATTCTGTTCCATTGGTCTTTGTGTCTGTTTTTGTACCAGTATCATGCTGTTTTGGTTACTGTATCCTCATAGTATAGTTTGAAGTCAGGTAGCATGATACCTCCAGCTTTATACTTTTTGCTTAGCATTTTCTTGGCTATTCTAGCTCCTTTTGGGTTCCATATGAATTTTAAAATAGTTTCTTCTAATTCTGCAAAAAATGTCAATGGCAGTTTAATGGAAAAAGCAATGAATCTATAAATTACTTTGGGTAGCATGACCATTTCCACAATATTGATGCTTCCTATCCATGAGCATGGAATGTTTTTCCATTTGTTTGTGTCCTCTCTGATTTCCTTGAGCAGTAGCTTGTAATTCTCCTTCAAGAGTTTCTTCACTTCCCTTGTTGGCCATATTTTTAGGTATTTTATTCTTTTTGTAGCAATGGGAGTTCATTCATGATTTAGCTCTTTGCCTGCCTATTGTTGATGTATAGGAATGCTGGAGATTTTTGCACATTGATTTTGTATCCTGAGACTGCTGAAGTTGCTTATTAGTTTAAGAAGTTTTTGGGCTGAGATAATGGGATTTTCTAGATACAGGGTCATGTCACCTATAAACAAAGATATTTTGTCTTCCTTTCTCTGTATTTGAATATCCTTTATTTATTTATCTTGCCTGATTGCCCTGGCCAGATGTTGCAATACTGTGTTGAGCAGGAGTGCTGAGAGAGAGCGTCCTTGTCTTGTGTCAATTTTCAGTGGGAATCCTTCCAGCTTTTGCCCATTCAGTATGATATTGGCTGTGGATTTGTCATACATAGCTCTTACTATTTTGAGGTATGTTCTTCCAGGACCTAGTTTACTGAGAGTTTTTAACATGAAGCGATGTTAAATTTTATCCAATGTCTTTTCTACATCTATTGAGATAATTATGTGGTTTTTATCTTTAGTTCTGTTTATGTGATGACTTGCATTTATGGATTTGCATATGTTGAACCAACCTCGCATCCTGGGGATGAAGCCAACTCAATCATGATGGATAAGCTTTTTGATGTGCTGCTGGATTTGGTTTGCCAGTATTTTATTAAGGATTTCTGCACTGATGTTCACTGGGGATACTGGCCTGAAGTTTTCCTTTTTGTTGTATGTCTGCCAGGTTTTGGTATCGGGGTGATGCTGGCCTAATACAATGAGTTAGAAAAGAGATCTTCCTTTTCAATGTTTTCGGAGCAGTTTCAGTAGAAATGGTAACAGCTCTTCTTCGCATCTCAGGTAGAATTCAGCTGTACATCTATCTGGTCCTGGGCTTTTTTTCAGTTGGTAGGCTATTCGTTATTACCTCAGTTTCCTAACTCATTATTGGTCAATTCTGGGATTCAATTTCAATTTCTTCCTGGTTAACTCTTGGGAAGGTGTATGTGTCCAGGAATTTCTAAACAACCGTCAGAGAATACTATAAACATTTCATGCATATAAACTAGAAAATCTAGAAGAAATGGCCTGCATAGTTTTTATTCTTGCTTGTGTTTTGTTGGAGTTTTAAAATAGAAAGATATCCCATCAAAATAAAAATGTCTTCATCTCTATGAGAAAAATAAAATGTAAAGAGTGATAATGATGCGATAGAGCTTTAGAGAGAAGCTGATTGGTGTTGTCTGTGTAGAAAATACAAAATTTTCAGTTGTCACTAATTTCCAATATCACTTTTCCAAAACCAGGCTCAGTATTTTTCCTCATTTTACTATTGGGTTTTCTGTGTTTTATGTATACGGATTATTTAAATATTTTTGTATGTACATAACTTTATATAAATTTGTGTGAAAATATATATGTAATATACTTTTTGCAAATATTATCCATTACAGGACTGCCTTTTCATTATTCTCATTTTTATGAACTAAAGATTATCATTTTAATGTATTCCAATTTATCAATGAGCTATATTCCTATTTAGAGATGTCAATAAATATTTGCTTTAAGAAAATGTAATTAAAGTAGGACACAAATAGAGACTTCCACACACATTGCAAATGGAGGTTCAATGGCTCTTCACAAGGTGAGCAATGTGGAATGGCCAGTACCAAGGTCAAGCACTAGGACATTACCTGTACCCAAAAGCCCCTTGTGCCTTCTTGTCATTACCTCTTGTTCCCCAAACGACCACTGTCCATACCTGCAACATCAGAAATTAGTTTATTATGTTTTTGAACTATATATATATATGTGTGTGTGTATATATATTCTCACACAAATGTATATATAACTATATATACATATATATATAATATATATATTTTGCAAATATTTTCCTTACCGGACTTCCTGTTCATTCTCATTTTTATGAAAAAAACACTTTAATATATTCCAGTTTAACAATATTTTCCTTTATTGTTAGTGCTTTCTATGTGCCATATAAAAATTTTACTTACACTAAGTTATAAAGATATTCTTCTTGGTATTTCCAAAAGTTAATTTTCTTGTTTTTTAAAGTTGAATAAAAAATCTTTTGGATTTGATTCTGTGTAATATGTCAGGTATAAATACATGTTTTTTTAATTTTTTGCTAGTGGGTGTTATCTAATTTTTTCCACACATTTTACTTTAATATGAAATATTTCATTTAACTTATTTATCACCACAATCCTGTACAATAAGAATGTTCTAATTTCTATTAGGTTAGTGCAAAATTTATTGCAGTTTTTGCCATTCAAAGTGATGGCAAAAACCGCAATAACTTTTGCACCAACCTAGGTATTGGCTATACAAGGACTCAATGGATAAGTGCAGCTTAGAGTTATACCCATCTAAAGTTAAATGACTAGTAAGTGCATTTGTTAAAATTTCATTGGTGTGTGCATTTCTTCATAGTTATAAATATCCAGAAAGAAATCATGTAGTAATCATGAAGAAAATAGAACATGAAGAAAAAATTCTCCCATGATAATTCTAAATAGCCAACTGGCTCTCATATGTGTTTGAGACCAGAATGTATAAAATATGCTTGGAATGAATTACACTTAAAAATAATCTTCTGGAAGAATCTAGCTAAACCCATGTTGAAGAATTCTGGCAAGTAAATCTCCAAGAATTATGAACTATAAAAATATATGAACAGTACAATAAAAACCTCCATAAAATGAGAGTTAGGTCCGCCCATATAGCAGATATGGGAATTGCTAAATAAAAAAAAAAAGTTTATTAGATGGCTATCATTTAATTAAATAAGATAGGGTATTAAAATGTACAACCAAGGAATGAGAGTTCACCAAGAAAGATCAGAGTGACTGGCCAATAACTATTAAAGCAGCAAATAACACTCTAAGAAAAAAATATATATACTTCGGTATGTATATGTGTGTGTGCATATACATATATATTTAAACATTGATATAAATTTAATAAAATTACTCAGAATAAAAAATAGTGGGAAAATAGATTAATAATAAGGAAAGGCAGCACAATTAATAGAATGAGTGGTCATTAAATATCTAAATAAAATAATAAATGAACACAGTGCAGAAAAATTGAATTAAAAAGTATTTAAAGATATATTGACACAATATTTTCTAGAATTAATAGACAACATATATCTTCAGATTCTGAAGTTTCAAGGAGCCACAAATTACATAATTAGTAAGCAAATATCACTGAATGCTTAATAATAAAAAATGCTAAATACCAAAGCAAATAAATTTTTAAAATACAGATAAAGAACAATAAACTAGCTACCAAAAAAGCAATAAGAAGACCGACACAATAGGTCTCATGATTAACAATATAAAACAGCTTACACTGGTGTAATATGTTCAAAGGGATGATAAAAAATGTATCATCCTAAAATTCCATACTGCATGATGGTAAAAACAAATCAGTGTCCAAAAAAAAACTTAAGAGAGGCCAGGTGCAATGGCTCACATTTGTAATCCCAGACCTTTAGGAAGCTGTGACAGGAGAATCGCTTGACGCCAAGAGTTTGAGACCAGTCTGGACAAAATAGCAAGACCCCATCTCTACAAAAAAAAAAAAATATACATATATATATATATATATGTAATATTATATAAGGAACTGCAGGGCTCAACTTTAGTCCTAGCTACTCAGGAAACTCAGGTGGGAAGATCACTTGAGCCAGGAGTTTGAGGCTGCGGTAAGCTATGGTTGTGCCACTGCACTCCAGCCTGGGCAACAGATTGAGATCTTGTCTCTTAATTAAAACAAAAATAGAAACAAGGTCAAGAGAATATTTTATCAATAAACACTGATTAAAATAACTCCTAAAGGATATAATTCAAGAAAGAGTTAAAAAGTTTCCAAAAATAAATAGTACTAATATTAATAAATAATATCGGTTACAAAATGGGTAATTGAAATTAAAGATCTTTAAATTCCTTAAATTGAAATGCAGAGGATTTATAATACTGATTAAATTAGGCATTACTATTTATTGTGTAAGTACTATGTGAACACATGCAAATGTTAGAATATTTGTGCTAAGCACTGAAATACCAGGTATGAGTGTATAATTTTCTATCTAGTACAAAGAAAAATGGAATAAATACACTAAAAAGTAAAAATTAAAATAATAAAAAATACAAAAGGCAAGAACTAACCAAATATTAAACACATCAACATTATTCTTGAGTTAAACATGCCTATTTCAGAGGCAGTGTTGTAATATTGACTTCATTAAATCCATTTGCTGAGTTTATCAAATTTTGGAAAATATTAAAGATAGTCCTAGTAGTTCAGAGAATTATTTGTCTTTAAAATTTCACACTCAAGTTAAAATTTTCCCTTTACCTTAGTAATTAGAAATGTACACAATTATTGCTCCAAGTCTGCTCAGGAAAATCTATCTCTTTTCATATATTCTATGTATTTATTACACAGCAGGAAACAGATATTCTCTCAGATTTCCCTTTACCTAAAATCTTGACTGAAATATTTATTTCATGAGATTATTCAGTTCTACTTTTTAATCCAGTTATTTTTTCTTTTATATCTCTCCTTTTATTTTGGGGAAGAGACATCTTGATATTGGTTGCTTTCAATCTGTATTCACACAAGGTCAAATAAAATGCACAAGATGGCATTTAGTGCCTTGAATTTATAGTAAAATCCAACAAGAATCCATCACCTGAAGCCTAAGAGAGTGACAAAATTTATTATCACTCTCTCTCAAACTCCAGCTTTATTTATTTTGTGAACAGTCTAAAGAAAATAGCACAGTTAATGGGCAATTCGGAGAAGAATCACTTTTCAATTACGTAGGAAACAATTTGTTAGTGTCAGAATCTGGAAGTAGAGCAAGTGTGGTCTGTTCTAAACAATCACTTTTAAAAATTGGATGATGAGAAATTATCGTGGTTGCTATTTCAAAATCTTAGCTTACCATATCCCCATTGAGGCTGCATTAGTTTCAGGAGCCAGAGTTGCTGGTTCATGTAACAGAATATAGTCATGAAGAAACATGATGTACCAGCTACTACAATCATTCCACTAATAGGTGTTTCATATGCATTCTATCTTTTAATCTTCATTTCAAAGAGGAAATATTCACAATTGCACCATTTTTATATACATAGGGAGTAGGAGTACAAATCGACTTTCATAGTCGAAAAAATCTCAAGTGATGGAACTAGAATTCAGAGAATCTTTACCTGACTCACAGACTATACCAATGACAGTAAATCATCCTGAGTCTCTGTCTTCAAGGAAGTTGCAATTTATCAGAAAAGAAGATAAAATGAAGATAGGAAGCTTTGCCTAACACAGCTATTATATTATATACAAATTCAGAAACCATTAAAATGTTTTGAATTAACCAGTGAGTTTTTAAAATTTCTTTATTAGGTCGGGGGTACATGTGCAGATTTATTATACAGGTAATCTCATATCATGGGGAATTGTACAGATTGTTTTGTCACCTGGGTACTAAAGTTAGCACCCAATAGTTATTTTTTCTGATTCTCTCCCATCTCCTACCTTCCACCCTCCAGTAGGCCTCAGTGTCTGTTGTTCCCTTTTTGTGTCCATATGTTCTCACCATTTAGCTCTCATTTATAAATGAGAACATGCAGTATTTACTTTTCTGTTCATGTGTCAGTTTGCTAAGGATAATGGCTTCCATCTCCATTCATTTTCCTGAAAAGGACATGATCTCATTCTTTTTTATGGCTGCATAGCATACCATGGTGTTTGTGTACCACATTTTCTTTATCCATTCTACAACTGATATGCAATTAGATTGATTCAATGTCTTTGCTAGAGTGAATAGTGCTGCAATGAATACACATGTGCATATGTCTTTATAGTAGCACAATTTATATTCCTTTGGGCATATACCCAGTAATGGGATTGTTAGGTGGCATGGCACTTTAGTCTTTAGCTGTATGAAGAATTTTCATACTGCTTTCCACAATGGTTGAATTAATTTACACTTCCACCAGAAGTGCTCCCTTTTCTCTAATCAGTGATTTTTTGGGAATCAGATGTATTTGTTTTCTATTGTTGCCATAACTAATCTCCACAAATTTAGTTGTTTAAAACAACACAAGTTTATTATCTGACAGTTCTGCAAGTTAAAATTCAAATAAAGGGCTTACCAGGTTAAAATCAAGGTGTTAGCAGAACTTGTTACTAATGGGAGGCTCTGGGGAAAAATCTGCTTCCAAGATCATTCAGATTGTTGGCATTTGTAGGACAGAGTTTTCTCACTGGTTGTCAGCCAGAAATCCTTCTTTGCTTCTAAAAACTGCATACATTTCTTCTCATATTTTGTGTTAGCTCCAATAGGCTTCTCTTTGATCCTTATACAGGTGACCCTACATCTCAAAGCAGTAACAGTTTGTCCAGTCCACAACATGCTTGAAATCCCTCTGACTTCCTTTCCTGTATCATCTCTCTTGCCATTCTCTCTTGCAGCGTCTTTCTCCAGGCAGCCTGAGAAAATGTACTTTAAGTGGCTCATGTAATGAGGTCAGGTGTACCCAGATAAGCCAGGATTATCTTATTTTAAGGTCTGTCACCTTAGTTATATCTGCAAAGTCCCTTTTGCCATGTAACACAACACATTCACATGTTCCAAGATTGGGGCTGAGAATTTGAACAATAAACAGCCACATGTGCTTAAGATAGCAAATATATATATATAGGAGAGTGAGCATTGGACCATGTGGGTGATCAAAGACAACTTCTCAGAAAGAATGCCCACTGGAAGACATGATTTTGAAATCCAGCCAGTGGGCTCATCAACCTCTTTTGTTTACTAATCTTCCTGTTTTAGAAGACATTTTTCATGAGGTAGTAGGCTGGCTGAACATACCTTGGAATTCATCTGGTTTGATCCTCTTTGTTTTTGAAGGAGAAAACTTTTCACAGAAGAGTAATGAGTTATTCAAGTTTAAACAAACACTGAATAACTGTCAGATTACTTAATTAAAAAGATAAAAATTAGTACAAAAATACAACGGACACAGCATTACGAAAAGGACAGCTGAGCTTCTCTTGGGTTTAGTGTGTTCTAGGAAAGACCTACATTCTTCCTGAGTCCCCCTCTTCCTCACATGGTAAGGGAGCCTGAGACTTTACAAATTCCTGCTGTCGAATCTCTTCTCTCTCCATTTCTCCAAGACGTGAACTTTCCCCCAACTGAGTCCCAAATTAACGATTGTCTAATCCAGAACTGTAGTATCCTTTACTTGGTTACTTCATGGTGATCTTGATGTTTATTTTTATTTTTATTTTTTTAAGAATTATACTACTTTCAAAATAGAATGGTAAACAATTTCAGGGCCTAGGAAATGGTCTTTCTATATTTTGTCATCTGTTTCCTTTACAGAAATGTAAATAACTCCTAACTCCCACAAACAAAGATTATATTACCCTTCTCAGTGAGATTCCTGACCCATCAGATGAGGAGATATTTATTTTGATTTTTTATTTGGAATTTTATGTTCCATTTTTTTAAACTATTTTTTATGCCAAGTAGAAATGTATATTATAATGTTAAATATGATTTCCCAAAATTACTCACAAATTATCCTTCCAATCCTATCTTTTATTGACAAGGATAAATACATGAAAGTTACAGACCACAGACCAGAGGCAGGGATTTAATTCTTTGTTCATTTACTAGATCAGTGAATTTGGTTAGGTTATTTAACATCATTGAGCCTTAACTTCCTCATCTGTGAAATGAGAATAACACAGTTACTCAACTACATTGCCATGTGAATTAAATAAAATCATGTATGTGAAAGCATCTGGCACAAAACACTAGCACAGAGTTCTGGTTCTCTATCCCAATGCTTCTATTTTAATTCTGTTATGTGTTTTGCAGGAATCTCTGTTGCTGAATTTAAAAGACAAAATGGAAGGCAAACTCTAGATTCTAATTCAGAGAAAGTGTTAAGAACAATTTATTAATGAAGCTTAGAGAACAATGGTGTAAAGAAAATATTAGGGTAAATTTCAAAACCTTCTTGCAATTTCCCATGTTGTCTTTGTAATTAGATGTGTTCTCAGAATGCAGTTATACATTTTGTAAATGACTTGTGAATGTCAGCTAATCTTGTTTTAATTAGAGCAAATAAGACTGATGTGAAGGAAAGTTTTAAACTTTAATGTTGAATTCCTTTCAAGTGTAAAGTGCAGTGAAAAAGTTCCTTTTTTAAGTAAGAAAGAAGACAATATAATGAATCATGGACCTCAAGAGGAATAAAGCATTTCTTTTACGAAGCAGAAGAAAAATAAATATTTTTAAATAGTAAAAATTTTTCTTTAAGAAACCAGATAAAGCCGAATTCCAAATTTAAAAGCTTGATGTACAAATCATGATGATTACACTAATTATAAGAGCTAAAATGTACTGAAGATGTTCTGTGGTCTTGACATTGACCAAGAAAGCCTTAATGTTTTCCCTCAGCTTGGACTAAACTTCAGACAGGATTGTAAGCCCTAACCTTTCTTTCCTTAGAGCATTTATTTTAGAAAACTTGTAATTGCAAATTCATTGTCTGCCCCTTTGAGATGTCAATCTTTTTTAAAAGCCTCTTCCCAGTTTTACAATTCAGCACTGCCTTTCTCAAGGACCTAGGAGCCTTACCTTTGAAATACAACTACCAAGGAAGATAACACCCCATCTCCTCTTCCTATGGCAGAATAGGAACCTAACTTCAGCTGGCACCTTGCTTCAAGTTGGATAATCACCTCCTTTCATAAAGACTTGAGACAGTTCACTTTTCCTTTTAGCAATGACAATTAGCAAGGGTAGATAGTCTGTGATCCTCCAATCCAAGCTCTTAAAATGCTCCTGCCCTTTGTTTCAGCAGAGGTGAGCTCAGACTGAATTCTGGAGTCTCTTTCTTACATGTTGAACTTTGTACAGTTCGATTTTTGCTTTGAAAAGATCTATTCTTTGTAATTGGCTAAGGGGGCATATAGCACATTCTCTCCATCAAAAATGTAATAGTAATAACAGAAATATACCTATACCTGGTTCAGGCAGCATTGTATGTGAGAACTGCATATAATAATAATAATAATAATAATAATAATAATAATACATATACCTGGTGCAGGCAGCATTGTCTATGAGAACTGCTCTGGACCCTGACCACTAGAATCCTGGCTCATATAATCATGTGGTGCCATGTGATCCATCAATTTAGCCTCAACTATCTAAGAGAACCTTAGACACAGTATTTTGTGATGATGAAAAATAAATGTGTCGACAATGACTGAAACCTCTTCTTGAAAAACAATACAATTAAACATACCCGTGCATATAAAAATAAACATTAAGGATTTATAGCGGGTAAGAACGACTCCTCAGACTTTCCTCCTAACTGCTCTCTTGAAGCACCTGGTCAGATGTTCTGTTTAGTCCAAAGAGTCCCTGTGAGTGCCCAGTTGCCCATCTGGTTCAAGCCTATCACAATCAGGGAGAATCTTGGATTTCACAGCTTCTTGAAGAATTGTCCTGAAGGACGATGTTCTAGCAAATGATTTCTAGGATGCGATTGTCATCATCCAAATAAGCCTTCAGTGTGCGGGCCAGCCCGTGAAGGGCAGCTCCTCTCTGTGTCACCCACCTGGATGTGTTACGTGCATATATGCCTGTCTTGGTATATGTGTTCTGTGAGGGCTCTTCTCTCTTAAGATTATGTGAGGACTACTTTGAACTCTCTTTGGTAAAAAAGACTCATTTCCTGCTTAGCACAGACTTGGAAAACAACCCACTTTCCTTGCACAGAGTGGTCCTGACATTTTCTAGACAGTGATATGAAGTATCCCCCATGAATGTGAAGTGACTCAACAGTGGTTCAGGTGTGTCTGTGATGATCCCAGGCCAAGCTGCCTGCAGAATCGCACTTCATTGGCACAATAATACAGTAAGGCTAAAGAATGTATAAATAAATGTTGTTGTTTTTTTTTTTTATAGATGAGAAAACTAATAGGTAAAAAAATGATTAGAGACACATGACTGGCAAATTAACAACCCTGAATTCCAACTATGTCTTTGAATCTAAATCATGCCTTTCTCCCACTTAAATTTGCTCTTTCATAGCTGTAAGAGATGTCAGTTCCCCATAGCACATAAATTACAGATGAGCTGCTTTCTCACTTTACCACTGAGAGTCAAAGAGGTTGACTGATTTTGCCCTAGGTCTTCCAGTTACTGAATGGCAGAACTTAAACAAGAACCCAGGTCTTCTGACTCTAAGCCAGGATTCACATCATAATTAATAGAGGGATCAAAATGTATCAAAATAGAGGTGTTCCTAGTGAGGGCAGGGTTTGGGGTGTCATTAGGGAGTTAATTGCTCTCTTTGAAAAAGTAATTCCTAATAAAAATTACCCTGTACTAACCATCAAAACTTCTATGAGTGTAAATTGTGGAGCTTACTTAGTTATACATAGCCTTCATATATGGACAGAAGAAGGGCAGCCAAAGGAGAAAAAAAATCTATCTCTATCATTAAAAAAACACAAATATTCATTTAGCATTGTATTAATCAAGGTTATTCAGAGAAAAAGAACCAATAGTGTGTGTGTGTGTGTGTGTGTGTGAGAGAGAGAGAGCGAGAGAGAGAGAGACTGAGATTAAGAGTAAGGCTTTAAGTTATTGGTTTAAGCAATTATGGAGACTAGCAAGGTCAAAATTTATAGGCTAGGTAATAGGCCATCAGGCTGGAGACCAATGGTTAGCTGATGTTGCGGTTTGAGTCCACTGCAGTCTGTTGGCAGAATTATTTCTTCTTCGGGAAGATCCATCTATTTTTTTTCTTCAGTTGATTGGATGAAACTGACCCACATTTTGTAAGAAAATCTGCTTTTCTCAAAGTCTACTGATTTAAATGTTTACCTTATCTCTAAGATACATACAAAGAAACATCTAAAATTATGTTTGGGAAAAAGCTGGTACTGTGGCCCACTCAAGTTGACCAGTACGACTAACAATCACAAGTATGTGTCATGAGTCACTCTTTGCATTGATGCTGAATATTTAAAGATGAAAATAAAACAAAACATAGGCTTACATAGCCTAGTATAGAAACAAACAACAAATGATTTCAACATCATACAAATTTTATGCTAATGGAGATATTTGCAAAGTAGAGAGCAGGAAACGGATTCACTTAATTGTTGCTAAGGAGACAAACAGGGAAGCTTTCCTAATAGGCAGAGAGTTTAGCTTGGAACTTCAAGGGTGGGTGGGGACTTCCAAAGCAACAAACAGAAAACAGGACTTCCCAGTCAGAGGAAATGTTGGTGGAGAAATAGAGATTTGACAGAATGCTTCCTACGGGGGAGCTACGGATAATTTTACATATATATATGTATTCTCTGAGAATGTTAAGTACTTTGTGGACCTTGAAGGGCTTCTGTGACTAGGAGAATAGCGGTGGGAAATCAGCCAAATTGCTGCCACCCTGTGAGAGTGTGTGAGTGGGACATGAAGACTGATTCACACAGTACTCAGAAGAGGGAGACAGCACCTTGACAAGTTTGAAGAAAGAGATTATGTATATATATGTGTGTGTGTGTGTACACACGCATATATATGTGTGTGTATGTGTGTGTGTGTACATATATGTGTGTATGTATATATATACGTATATATATACTGTTTGCTTCCTAAATATGGAACTGTATGCTACTCTGAGTTCAGCCTAATATTTTATCCTTTAATTCTTCTGCCTGAAATATCTGTTTTCTGCATGGAATATCTGGTGGGTTAAGTCTTCCTATCAGTAAACTCTTAGGGGAAATGTTAGGTCTTCCAGGAAGCCTTCCATGCTAAGTTCCTTCCAGGCTTCCCAGAGCCACTTCTGCACTTCCCCACAGCTATTAGCCCTGCACCAGTGGGGGCTGTGAGTTTTAAAACTATGTTTTCACTTTTATTTCCCCAGAAACTTCTGAAGAACAGCACACATAGTGGAAAATAAATATTTATATTAAAAGAAATAAAACAAAGAGCTGAAATAGCAAAGCAAATATCTACCCACTGCATGAGGGAAATGGTATTTCCTACAAAAATTATGTTTCATGTGGCTTAAATATGCTTTCCTCTTCCACATTTTTCAGTGAATTTTTGCACAATGTTTCTCTTTCCTGGTGTCCATTTCCTTGTCTGTAGTAAAAGACTGAAGTTTCTGAATTACTGGATAAGGCTCCCTGTAGTTTGGAATCTGTGTTTCTTCAAAACAACCCAGTAATAACAAGTAAATACTTTCTTATGAAAAAAAAAAAAATGCCTGACATTTTAAAGGAGTCAGAAAACAACTGCACACATTGAAATCCAGTCCTAGCTAGATCACACTCATGTGTACTTGTGCTTCTGGCTGTGACAACTTTTTACAGAGCATCTCTTTCTTCAAACTTGTCAAGGTGCTGTCTCCCTCTCCTGAGTACTGTGTGAATCAGTCCTCATGTCCCACTCATACCCTCTCACAGGGTGGCAGCAATTTGACTGATTTCCCACCACTATTCTCCTAGTCACAGAAGCCCTTCATCTTCTTCAAGGTCAACAAAGTATTTTTGATTCTCAGAGAAAAAGAACTATTATAATGCAGTATGCTATCTTTTTTCAAAATAGAAGAAATCTCTGACTTTAAAAAAGTTCTCATATAGGATCTGCACACTTAGACTACATATAAATGATCAACCTGATGTATTTTATGTCAATCTTTAATAGCTGCACATTTAATAATTCTTCATAGCAATCTAACCTCATATTCCCACCAACAAATAAAATGACTAATTTAGTTTGCCTAAACTATCCAAACTTTCTGTTTTCCACACACAGTTGGCATCCATATAGGCATCAGCATGTTTGATTTTGAGTATAGTAAACATAATTTTGCATAGCTTTTAAAAATTAAAACGATCCATTTTTCTCATACATTTTCCAAATTATTTACATTTTAACTGATTGCGTTAATGGCCTCTTAAACTTCTTTTGTGATTTAGTGTAAAAAGTTTTTTTGTGATTTAGTGTAAAAAGCAAAATGTTTGTAATTACACAGATGTGAATTAGAATTCAAGCTCTGACACCAGCATGCTGGGTTTCCTGAGACACCTTATTATGTATTTATTTAGTTAGTTGAGATGGAGTCTCTTTGTGTCGCCCAGGCTGGAGTGCAATGGCGCCATCTCAGCTCACTGCAACCTCTGCCTCCCAAATTCAAGCAATTCTCCTGCCTCAGCCTCCTGAGTAGCTGGGATTACATGGTGAGTCACCATGCCCAGGTAATTTTTGTATTTTTAGTATAAGCGCGGTTTCATCATGTTGGCCAGGGTGGTTTTGTACTCCTGACCTTGTGATCTGCCTGCCTTGGCCTCCCAAAGTGCTGGAATTACAGGCATGAGCCACTGACACCTTATTATTCATAATAATGCTGAACCATGTTTATCTTAATTATAAAATAGAGAAAATAATTCATCAATGTTAGGGTGCTTATGAAAATTAAATGTGTTAACACATGTGAGAATGTCAAATATGTTTTCGGGCACATACTGAATGTTCGAGATATTGTTTTCTTTCCTTCTTTTAGAAAGTTGAAATTATTTTTTTCTTTTTGTTAGTGCTTATGCTGTTACAAATAATGCTGTAATATAAGGTTATCCTCTATTTATTCTCATACAGATATGAGCATAGAAAATTACACATAAAATGTTTCTAATTATATGTATTCCTAGGTAAATGTATGTGTAGGGCAAGAATTGTCTAATTAATCCCTGTATATCTGAAGTCAATGGTTCCCACCTGGAGATAATTTTGTCCCCCTGGGTACATGTGACAATGTTTGAAGACATTTTTGATTGTCACAACTAGAAGATAGGGTGAAACTGCTATTACCCACTTAGTGGGTAAAGATCATGGATGATGATAGACGTTCTACAATGGATGGGACAACCACCCATAACCAAGAACTACTTGGCTCAAAATTCCAATAGTGCTAAGGTTGAGGAAACATGCCCTAAATCTATCATAGCACCTGGCATATCATACATGACCAATAAATATTTTCTGACTGTATGGGGAATTTTCAGGTCCTCACTGAAAGTAAACAGCTGGGTGCATGAATTCACAATGTCTAGTATGCTATTTTTCATGTTATAAAGAAAGAGCAAGGGATGCCAAAAATACTACAGTGTCAAGAGGATTTATTCTGAAAACATGTTTACTTATTTGAAAATAAAGTAGTTTCTCCAAGTAGCACTTTGTCCTCACAAAGGTGCTTTCTTTCAGATACAAAATAGATTAGGATCCACTCTTTCCCACTTTATCAAAAGCTGTAAAGCAGTTAAAATTAATAGAAGGGAATGACCTCCATTATAAATGTTGCTCATTACCTGTCAGATCAATGAGTATTTAGATGGGCTGAAAAAAATAACACTCTCAGATCAAAAGCCCACTAACAGCTGAAATATATTTCAGATTAAGTTAATTGCAACCCAGGAGGGATGACGTTAGCCAATATTGTTCTGTGCAATCTAATTAAAGGAAACCAGGTAAAATCAAGAGCCTTTGGGGAGCTTTATCAGGTTTTACCAAGTCACATACTCAACATATTTGATGAAATAGAATGTGTTTACAAAGAACAACTGCACTAACAAAAGAGCCATATGAAATAAAATGAAGGAAGCATGTGTCTTCCTAGACAGATATGACATGAAGACCTGAATTGCAATCCTGGATTTATCATCATATTCCTCAAAGAAAGTATTAATTACTCTGTGCTTTTATTTTCTACACCTATGCAATAAAGACTGCTGAAGAATTTTATTACTATTATTTCTTTGAAAAAATTAAATAAAATGAAATAAGATGAATAAAAGAAGGAACAGTAAAGATTGGATATGTCTTATTCTAATAAATAAAATGTATAACTAAATTTTAATATACCAAGTACAGATTGTGGTAAAACTCTTTTTTCATCATCTCATTCAACTCTTGGAACATATGATGAGGGACATACTATTGTTAGAATTTTATAGATAAAGAAACCAAGGCACATACAAGTTACTGGATGGGCTAAGATCATGCAGGTGGTAACAGAGATGACATTCAGGTTTCTAAACCCTACATTATACAACTTCTCAAAGTTGGTAAGGAGAATAACCATGTTTAACACCAAATCTTCTGGTACCAAAGCCCTCTTATTTGTACCCCAGTTAGTTGAAGACTGGTGATTAAACAATGATAGTAAGTTCAAAAACTGCGCAGAAAGGAAAGTACTGCCTAACGTTAGTGGGAATTTGATATTAGCGCCGGCGTCTTTAGTCAAAGTTCCTTGAAATATTATGAGATAATTAATCATGTGTAGAAAAAGTTCATGAGTAACTTTACATCATGGCAATACGGTAGTTAGAATTTGGGTGCTCATGGAGAGTAAAGAAGGTATAGAGTATCATTATGAATAGCACTTTTGGGTGCAAACTTTGCTTTATTGGCTCTGAGAAATCATACAGCCTACTCTCATGGTCATTTGAGGTCAAATGGCAAAAAAACAAGAAAAAACTCTGAATTGATATACTTTAAGGTAACATCTTCACTCTGCTAGCCCAAGTAGTCATACAGGTAGAATGAAACTTCCTTTTTATTTATTTGACAAATACTAGTCTATTTCTATGTTCGAGGAACAATATGCTAGTGGGTGAAGATAAGATTAAACATGCAGATAGCATTCTGGCTCTCGTTAAGCTTCTATTAAAGTCAGAGAGACAGAATATAAACAATAAATTAGTAGCATAACTGGAGATAGCGGCAGGTACAAGTTGGGGAATAAAATAGAGTAATGGATGAGAGAATGAACTGGAAGAAGCTGCTTTCATCCAGAAAGTCCGGTCTATGAGTTAAGGATTAAATTAAATTAAAATATATCTTCTATGATAACTAGAACATAGTAGGGACTCAGAGCAGGGAATAAATTATTAACATTTACTTTAAAATCGTAAATCATTAGGAAACATTCCTTCAACTTTGGTAGATGAGACTGACCATGTGTCATAATTAGAACCACAAAATTCAAAGGTAGTAGTTACACATACACTCTTCCAACTCTATTCCCTACAGTAATAAGCTGGAGAAGAATGTGGGCAGAGTTAAAATTTAGAAACTGGCCAGTTCTGAGTTTGAATGTAGCGGGTTATTTACTGGCTGTAAAGTCATGGATAATTTAAATAAAGTCTGAGTTTCTGCTTCCTTCTTTGTTGAAATGATTGGCAAGCACTACATAGTCATCAGTTTCCTTTCCTTTCTACCCATTTGAATATGAAGAAATTGACTGCAGGAGAAAGGAAGGGACTTGCCCATGATGACATAGCTATTTGACAGTTATTTATTAGGTAAACCTGAAGAAATACCTGCTATATTGGTCTGTTTTCACACTGTTATAAAGAACTACCTGAGACTGGGTAATGTATAAAGAAAAGAGGTTTAATTGACTCACAGTTCCACATGCTGTAAAGAAACATGGTTGGGAGGCCTCAGGAAACTTGCAATTATGGCAGAAGGTAAAGGGGAAGCAAGCACGTCTTACCATGGTGGAACAGGTGAGAGAGAGAAGGGGGAAGTGTTATACACTTTTAGACCATGGGATCTCATGAGAACGCACCCACTATCACGAGAACAGCAAGGAAGTAATCTGTCCCATGATCCAGTCGCCTCCCGCCAGGTCCCTCCTCCAATTTGATATGAAATTTGGGTGGGGACACAAATCCAAACCATATCACCTACTCTCCATTTTATAGTCTTTCCTGAACTCCATTTTGCTATCCCCATGATACATTTAATCAGTAATGTGCAAAACGACATCAAAGAAGGGAGATATTTAGAAGGATAGGACAAATGAGAAAAATATCTTTGTGAAAAAAAGCGAGTTAGAGGGTCTTAAGAGTGGTCCCAGGAGTAGCAGCATTATCATCTCTTGGGAACTTGTTAGAAATGCAAATTATTGAGCCCCACCCTAGACCTACTGAGTTAAGAACTCCGGGGGAGGCCCCAGAAATCTGCGCTTTAACAAGCTTTTTAGGTGATTCTTATGCACGTCTCAGTTTGAGAGCCAGCCACTGTTTTAGATCAGTTTTAGGAAAAGGAAAGGTATCTACCATAAAAGAAGCGAGCTTCTTTGCAACATAATACTGCAAGAATGAAATTGCCACTTAAAGGATGTTTTGTGAATGGAAAATTAAATGTAGATTGATAGATTAGATAGATTAGATAAATAGGTAGATAGACATGACAGATTTGCATATAAATATAGATTTTATTCATCCTACTGTATCATCAATCACTTTCACATTCTACCTGATTCTGCCTGAACCTACTCATTTGGCAATATTCTATTTAGTAAAGAATTGGTAATACTAATCATATTGGTTTTTGACTCACTTTAAATTTACCTAATTGCAGAAAAATAAAGTAACAGATTTTATCTATAGCATAATTTATAGATGTTAATGCAGTGCCCTCAGACCTCACCCAGAGGTTTTGTATTATGCTGAGTGATGTTATCCATCCAAATTATTGATAATTTGCATTTCTAACAGTTTCCCTGGGGGGTGGTACCTTAATTTTGGCTCAGCTATCATCAACTTCCACTCATTAGATTCTTTGTAAAATGTAAAATACTTTTCAAATATTAATTATTGATCTTTTTGCAGGAGACTCATACATGTGCTCAAATTATTTCAGATAGATTCTTAGGTCTAATTTACATTACAATGATTTTACACTATATTTGTACCTAAAATATGCGCTATTTTGCTCAGAATTGGAGTAGTGACCCAGAGAGTCAGCACTACAGGTCATTAAGAAAAAAGATAGAATGTGCCTCAAGTGGTGGATCACTCAAGAATAAAAAGAACCATTTACTGAATTCCTTCTGTGGCTGTTGCTGTTGTGGCTTTACAGACATTCTATAGACTCCTCACAACTTTAAGGCTAGTATCATTTTGCCATTTTAGGGAAAAAAAAATTGAGGCTTGAATTTAGATTAGGTTCAGTCTAAATCTAAATTTCTTAAAGTTAAGAAACCAGTGATTGAGACTCAAATTCTGGTTGACTAAAAGCTCTTATTTTCAACTCTCAATGGCGGACTAGTCAAGAATAAAAAAGGACCATTTACTGAATTCCATATGTGGATATTGCCATTGTGGATTTACAGACATTCGATGGACTCCTCACAACCCTAAGGTTAGCATCATTATGCCATTTTATGTCAAATAAATTGAGGTCTGAGCTTAAATTAAATATAATACATTAAAATTAAGAAACCAGTGATTGAGACCCAAATTCTGGTTGACTAAAAGGTTTTGTTTTCAACTCTCTGGGGCCACATTTCCAGCACCATGAAAACAGTTTAGCATTAACTTATAAAACACTTACTGTGCACCTACCATGCTATACAATGCTTTGTAGAGTATTAGAATGAACAATGGGCATGTCTACCCTACTTACCAACCTGTTTCAGCTTCCATGTCACCTTAGAGAAGCCTAAGTTCACCCATCCCATGGGGTGAACCCATTCTTGTTTCTTTTCTCATCTATAAAACAGTGTGAAAATGCATAATTTATAAAGATTAAAATGTATTCAAAGATCTAATTAGTAAAACAATAGGTGATTTTTAAAGGCCCTGTCATGTCCCAATGTTTCTTAATGAGTATATGTTATTTAAATACTGATAGGTATTTTCCACTAGTGTTCTGGAAAATGTATTCAGTGCCTACTCATCTAAAGAATTCCTATTTTGCTTCCCACTGAAGTTGTAGGTTGCTGTCCTATACTTATTTATTCTATACTATATTTATTCCCTGCTGTTTCATTCCTGCCTCTGTCCTATACTGGATTGGGCAGGGGCAGGAATGAAACAGCAGGGAATAAATATTTTATTCCTCAAGTCTTAAAATAACTAAAATATTAGAAAAAATATGTACAAAAGAACCTTCTCTATCAAGTTTGGAATCTGAGTCCCTTGACAGGTTTCACTGGTAAATTTTTATAGAACACTGACTGAGAATTTTGTATATACCTGTATTGTCAATCCCTGTAGAAATATTCTTAAACTGTCAACACCTATGCATATGCAAATCTCACCTTTCTTTCAAACTACAGCATAAAAGCCATTAAGCCTCCCTTTGTTCTTTGAAGCTGAAAATTCTAAACAACTTGTCTGAACTCAATGGGTTATTCATCTGTGTGTCTCCCAGGAGCATATGCCAAAGAAAATGTTGGCAAGAAAAAAAGAGATATTATTATACCATTAAAGCAGAGTGTAGGGAGAAAAGATAAAATTACCTATATGCTTGTCCTAAGACATTAGCTGCTAGTATTTTGGTTTATTCTGTTCACTATGCTTTCAATGTTTTATTGGCATATACTATTTTACACAATTAAAATTAACTTGTAAAAATATTAGATCAATTTTTTTAAATAATACAATTTTTCATATCAAGTGTGACATTACAGAGTTTACAGTATCAGAGTTTACCTAGCTGTTAAAGATTTTTCAGGATATATTGCTTTCTAACATGAAGTCTAAGTTTTCATTGACTATTTCCTATTATACTAGACTGCAAACTGGATGATGCCATAAATTGTATCTGAATTGCGCATTTCCCCCAGGGCCTTACTCAGAGTAGATACACAACAAATATTTGTATACTGAATAGCTTTTGCTGTATTGCATTTGGAATCCATGAAATACATTTTATCATTTAACAATGTCTGCTCCTTAGGAAAGAATAGACCTTTTTACTTATTTCATGGGTAATTTAACTTTGAGGAGTGAGAGGTCAAATAGACATGATCATCCATCCTGAGCCTTTTGTCTCAGGGCTGGTGTTCCTTCTACCATAGCCAGCTGCCTTAAGTTTAAAAAATGAATGGATTCTAGGGTGATCTTTTAACTTGAATTTATACTCTATAGGATGGGCAACAAACTCTTCCCAGTAATATTCAGGATACGAATACTCAGACAGATCTGAGGTATTTCTAATGAATTGGTCTTCAAATCTTCAGAACACGTATAATGCCAAAAACATTATTTTGATGAAAGGCCCTAAACTTTTAAAAAATGAAGCTGTGATGGCAAATATCAAATCTTTTAAACAAAATCAAATTCAGGAGTTCCATTTAAATTTTGGCAAAGCCCCAGCACATTAAAAGAGAATTAAATCAGTTTTAGGAAGCAGAACATTCATATTTTACCTTTATTTTTAAACAACTGTTAAAACCTCCACCTTTTTATTTCTTTACTTCAGAGAAAGAATGGCCCTGAAGCAGCAATGTCTTGTCTGACCCTGGATACCATAATTGAAATAAATGGAGGAAAAAGATGTTTTTATTTTAAAAGCTCCTTCAGTATGAAAGGAAGTGTATTGCTGTAAAGAAGCAATTAGAACAATTTACAATTGTAGTTTTAAATGTATTTTCATTTTTATAAATTTAGCCCGGTACAATCCTACTCCAAACAGGAATTTAAAGAATAATAATGTTGCCAGGCGCGGTGGCTCAAGCCAAAAACATTATTTTGATGAATAGGCCCTAAACTTTTAAAAAATGAAGCTGTGATGGCAAATATCAAATCTTTTAAACCCTAACCCTAACCCTAACCCTAACCCTAATCTCAGCACTTTGGGAGGCCGAGATGGGTGGATCACGAGGTCAGGAGATCGAGACCATCCTGGCTAACATGGTGAAACCCCGTGTCTACTAAAAAATACAAAAAACTAGCCAGGCGAGGTGGCGGGCGCCTGTAGTCCCAGCTACTCAGGAGGCTGAGGCGGGAGAATGGCGTGAACCCGGGAGGCAGAGCTTGCAGTGAGCTGAGATCGTGCTACTGCACTCCAGCCTGGGCCACAGAGCGACACTCCATCTCAAAAAAAAAAAAAAAAAAAAAGAATAATAATGTCTACTATTTTTTAAGCACCTACTATGTGATAGGTATTGTCCTAGGCTTTTCACTACATTACATCACCAATCTTTCAAAACAGCTGTTAGTATGTCTATTATTACAGATGAGAACATTGTTCCTGAAATAGTAAAATAGTAAGAAATCTTGCCATATTTGCATTCCTATTATCTGATGGGTTGAGGTTGTTGACTTCAAAATTCGTTTTTCTCTGCATACCACCGGGCTATTACAAAAATCCATAAGTCATTGTGCTTAAAGATGAATAAAACATTTTTGAACATGCCTAATACATTTGTATCATGTTCCTTATCTGCTAAGCAAGGCACTAGAGGCTTCTGCTGATGTGGAATTTATATAATTATTTAAAATTTCATGTAAGTAGAATTTGTGAATACAAATTTAATATAAACCAATAAAAATTCTTCTGATAATTTTGCAAAAGAAATTTGGAATGGCAGAAGACAGAAAATAATAGCAGTTAGTAGTAAGAGTTCCTAGAAATGGTTGGCCTGGGGTCAAGCTCCACCCAAAGAAACCTGGACAGATAGAAGCAGAAAAGTTCTTTAAAATCTAATAGTTATACATATATAATTATATATATATGCAATTTTATGTATTTATATATAATTTCTGCTCCAGTTACAATGTGGCCGTTTATTTTAACGTAAAGGTAATATTGTATATTGCCTACTACGAAGAAAAATTGAAACCCTAGGAAGAAATGACATATTTTCCCTTGAGCGTTCGATGCACCAGATATGCAACTGTGGACCCCAGGAGTACATGCACCAAGTTTGAGAAGAATTATTAAATGTTTTACCATGTATTTGATGTTTATTGTAAGAAATGATTACATATACATGATTTTTAAGGACTTCAAGTATAAGATTTTATTTAATCCTCACCAAAATCACTGAGACATAATTCTTTTGTTTGTATTTATATAAAATACCCTATGACTTATCATTTAACAGCATCATCAATTCCCCTTTAACTGAAGTGTTTGATAAGTCACACCAAGTTTGAAATGTTCAAAGCTACAGATCGTGTTTTTTTTTTTTTTTGAAACGGAGTCTCGCTCTGTCGCCCGGGCTGGAGTGCAGTGGCCGGATCTCAGCTCACTGCAAGCTCCGCCTCCTGGGTTTACTCCATACGCCATTCTCCTGCTTAGTAGAGAGGGGGTTTCACAGTGTCTCGATCTCCTGACCTCGTGATCCGCCCGTCTGGGCCTCCCAAAGTGGTAGGATTACAGGCTTGAGCCACCGCGCCCGGCCGCTACAGATCGTGTTTAATTGATTGCTTTGTTTTCCTAAATTTTAGAAGTAGTGGCAGAGGGAAAAACAAGGGATGGGTAGTTATAGGCAATGGGTGGGAGCCCAGAAATTTTGAGGAAGATCATGCTTTTAGGTGATACTGTGAACACTATGTTCATCAGATTAAATTACTTTTCATGGGACTTGTAAACTTCCTGCTAGGTTAAATTTTTGTGAAACCCATCCTATCATTTAACAGTTAACTCAAGTCATAGGCTAAATGTATACATGGGAGTATCTGTGAAGTTTTACAGAAAAGAAAATTCATGGGAACACTGTGTAGCTAACTGGCTATGCTAGCTTAGAAAAAAAATACAATGTTTTTCCATTTAGGCCACATTTATTTTCACTGTCCTTAAGTGAAAGTTGTCCCACACCTTAAGATTTCTTTACAGCTATTAAATACACAGATTCCATTCAGTTTACACAGAAGTAAACACCTGGAAGGAGCTTACCCTTCTTACTACCAAGGCATGGGCACAGCAATACTGGGAGAAAGAGAGATCAGTTCTTAGCATCTTCATCCTACCAAGGTGAATACTGTGGTCCTGAGGGCTTAAAGGCTATTTTTTAGGTCAAAAATTAAGTGACAGACATTGTGCTTAAATAATTTGACCTTTAAGGATTTCAGTTCCCTAAAGAACTTAGAATTCTGTTTCAAAATTAACACAACAGATGTGTTAATTTTACGAGTGGGCATAGATTAAGGCATTCAGGCACACATTGCAGTTGTAGCTGGAAAAAAAGACACAGATGTGATCAGGGAAACTAGTCTCTGATGACTATTATTATTCTGAGGCTAATGGTGATGAGCCCTGGGTGAACTTCTGGTTCTTCTGTAGCTATACCTTGTTTCAGGGAAGCTCGACTGTAAATACAGGCAAGTTACAGGAAATGAAGATCATTTTTGTTCAAAAGTATTCAACATAACATTGCCTTCTACAGCCAGCTTCCCAGGAATGTTTTCAAATCTATTTTTAAATGGCTTAATTTATTTTTGTTTATTACTCAGTTGATCAAAGACTATTTTCCAGGTGCTGTGCTAGGTGCTTGTCTCATGGGATCACAGTTTCTTTCTTCATCAAACAAATATGTTAATGAAAAATATATTCAAATGATAGATCAATGTTTGATTACAAAATGAGTTCCTCTATCAAAACAGTTAAGACAGTAATCTAGATCTTTCTGAAGAGGTGACATTGAAGATGACATCTACTGGAGTCCAAGAGTGAGAGAGGAGCATGTGGGATGGGGTGGGCAGCCAGAGTACCCTGAGGTGGGCAATAGCCTTAAATTAAGCCACCATAGCTAGAGCCAATGGAGAGAAGGAGAGTAATGCAAGGTAAGGTTTGAAAAGGAAGGCTGAAACTCAGTTTTGAAGAATCCTAAGCCATTGTATAGTATTAGCTTTCCTAGATTTCCCTTTAAAACCTGGGTGGTTTTTGAGAATTATTTTCTTATAATCCTGGAGGCCAGAAGTCCAAAATCAGGGTGTCATTGATGGTGGTTCCTTCTGAAGCCTCTGAGGGAGAATCTGTTCCTTAACTTTCTCCAGCTATCAATACTGGGTATTCCTTGGCACGTAGATAGAAACAGCCCTCTATATTCAAGGGCTCTGCATCTGCAGAGGCAAGTATTTACTTAGCATTTATACTGTATTGGATATTATTTGTCATCTAGAGATGATTTTAAATATACAGGAGGGCCAGGCACAGTGGCTCAGGCCTATAATCCTAGAACTTGGGAGGCCAAGGCAGGTGGACCACCTGAGCTCAGGAGTTTGAGACCAGCTGGGGTAACATGGTGAAACCCCCTCTCTACTAAAAATACAAAAATTAGCCGGATACGGTGGCGTGCGCCTGTAGTTCCAGCTACTTGGGAGGCTGAGGCAGGAGAATGGCGTAAACCCAGGAGGCGTAGCTTGCAGTGAGCTGAGACCCTATCACTGCACACTGCCCTCCAGCCTGGGTGACAGAGTGAGAATCTGTCTCAAAAAATATATATATATATCTCTCTCTCTATATATATATGTAAATTGTATGTAAATACTATGCCTTTTATATAAGGAACTTGAGCAGATTTTGGTACCCCAAGAGGTCCTGAAACGAATCCTCTGAGGATACTGAGGGCAAACAGTACGTTTTTACAAGCTCTGTGCATGGCATTCTCTTCTGTGTGGTTTTGTCTCTTCACATGGCCATATTTTCATCAAGACATCAGTCATATTGGGTTAGGAGCCGATCCTACTCCAGTATGACCTCAACTAATTACATTTGTAATGATCGTATTTCTAAATATGGTTACCTTTTTAGGTACTGAGGATTTGGACTTCAACATATCTTCTTTTGGGGGACACATTGCAACCCATAAGTCGTATTAAGATATTTTTATTTCTCTTAAGATCAAAGAGAAATCACTGAACAAGTTTATGCCTCCTTCTGACATTTCTTTGAAGAAAATAAAAGGTCAGGAGGAGAAAAAGCTAATGAATTAGCAAGCTCTTGCAAATACATTAGGATGGTAAGAAGTAATCGTGGCTTAAACTAAGATGCCAGCACCAAAGGTAGCGAGAAAGGACACATTTGGCAAAATGTCATAAGAAAAAGTTGATTTGAGAACACCAGCAAATCAATAAATCATTATGGACTTGAGTTTGGCATGCCACCGACACTAAGGAAAAATGAGAGGAGGAAGTTGGCCACATAGGAGTACCATTCAAAAGAGAGGCTGGAGTTACAATTTTAGGACCCATAAACACACAGATGACTCTAAAGACATAAGTATGGATGTCTCGTAGAAAGAACATAAGGAGAATAGAATAGGAGAATAGAGCTCTGGATTAAGCCCAGTCCAGGTAGAGGGTAAGAAAAGAAGACTGAGCAGTAGGTGCCTGAGAGGTAAAAAGAAAACCAAAGAGACAGATAATAACAAAAGGCCATAAATAAAGCCTTTAGAACGAGCCTGAAGAATGAAGTCACATAAATCAAGAGAAGAAATGTTTCTAGAACGGAGAATTGAATAGTATTCAATGCTGCTGAATTTAATGAAAAATGAAGGACCCAAATGGCAAAAAGGGATAATACAAACGCCATTTTTGATTACATAACAGAATGTCACATTTACCAGAATGATTTTGGAGAGGTGAGGCCAGCTGGACTTCCTGGGTCAAGTGGGGACTTGAGGAACTTTCCTGTCTTACAAGAGGACTGCAAAATGAATCAATCAGTGCTCTGTAAAACGCATCTATCAGCGCTCTGTAAAATGCACCAGTTAGGATTCTAAAAGTAGCCAATCGTGGGAAGGATTGAAAAAAGGGCCCTCTGATAGGACAGAAATGGAACATGGGCGGGGACAATAAGGGAATAAAAGCTGGCCACCCCAGCCAGCAGTGGCAACCCGCTCTGGTCCCCTTCCACATGTGGAAGCTATGTCCTTTGGCTCCTCACAATAAACCTTGCTACCGCTCACTCTCTGGGTCCGCGCCATCTTTAAGAGCTGTAACACTCAGCGTGAGGGTCCGCGGCTTCATTCTTGAACTCAGCAAGACCACAAACCCACTGGCAGGAGCCAACTCCCGACACAATTTTAAATATATGATATAGTATACGTATATATGGGAAGTTTTACAACTTTGACCAACAACCTTTGACTTATTCTATTCTTGCCACAAACAACTGTCAAAATCATAAATTGATAGGGTAAAAATAATATAGACTTGAATACATCCCAATCCCTTTTTAAAAACTTCTTTGAATGATATTAAATCAATGAGTCCTGAAACTTTACAATCATGTTTTACCAGAATAATTGAGGGCAGTTACTTTGTATACTTTTGGACAGAAACTACTGATATGTTTCCCAATTTTAGGAATCATCAGGTAATCCTTAAGTAGTGCCACCTTTAATTTTTAATAATGCATTCTCCATATTGTAATATTCAGATGATATTACAGGGACTTTTTATTACTTTATTTCTCTTACAATTCCCCCTCTTCTTCATTTCTTAGTGGAGACTCTACAAAACAGTTAAGCAGGCTAGGTGTAAAAAAGTAGTCAATCATGTGATTATAATCAGCAACAAAGTGCCATACCTGAAAATCATTCATGTTCATTTTCTGAAACAGTTTGGAGATCCCCAAACCAAAACAAAACAAGAAATTCTTCCCCAATGTCTTGATGTTATATATTTATAATCTGAAATTATATTTTCAAAACAGCAGGCATATAAAAGTCTAAAAAATGCAAGAAACTTGAATGAGCTTTTGAGTATTCCATAGAGTCTTAATTCTTTCTACATTTCAATTTATTGAATTAACCTGGCAGTACAATAATTTCCTCTCCTTCCATAGACTTGTCTACCTGCTGTTAAGAATTGGACAAGATTTACTGATCTGGCTACCTACTGGTGTGGTATCTTTAAGTGGTGAATATAAATCTTTAAATCACAGTGCTTACAATGACTTCACTTCCTCCTAGTATTTTATCCACAAATAAGAAAAAAAAAAAAGAAAAGCAATGGAGAACATATTACTGACATTTGCAACACCATTTTTTCCTCTTTAAATTTTTTTTAACACCTCTGTGGAAGTTGTAACTTTTTTTCTACTAGATCTTAAGAAGAAAACATCTGCTGTGAAATATGTACATAAATGCTGAAGGGAATACTAAAATACAAGGATGAAAAGTTTGAGACAGGACACTTTCAATTCCTGGTAAATAGACGTAATTAAACTCAGTGGTTTTGTTTTGTTTTGTTTTGTTTTTTAACCTAACTTCATTGTTCAGGTTTGTTATTGCATCAAATGAATCATTAAGAGTTTGGTATTGCTAAAGCTTCTGCAAAATTACTCGAATAGCTAAGCATCCTAAAGACTAACTTTTTAAAATACACTTAATTTTTCCTACCTTAAACATACCACCCCACTTCCCTCTCCGGACTCCTCTACTCCCCAACCACACTTATTCTTTGACTCTGCTATAAATTTTTTGATGAGGATAATTCATCATAACTTAATTTGTGGTTGAACATGTATCATTTTTACCTGATTATGAAGTATACATTGCTTAGTTTTAGTGTCATTTTTTCAGATTTTGTGATTTCAAAAATGCTAAGAAAAAATGAATGTCAATATCTCTGTCTTTGTGGGGGTTTTTTTTGTTTGTTTTTTGTTTTTGAGACAGTCTTGCTTTGTCACCTAGGCTGGAGTGCAGGGGCACAATCTCGGCTCACTGCAACCTCCACCTCTCAGGTTCAAGCGATTCTCCTGCCTCAGCCTCTCGAGTAGCAATAAATCTCTCTCTCTTCCTTTTTCTTTTTTTTTTT
>NW_012115211.1:2710710-2720543 GCF_000951035.1 Colobus angolensis palliatus | reverse complement strand
TTTTTTTGAGATGCAGTTTTGCTCTTTTTGCCTAGGCTGGACTGCAATGGTGTGATCTCGGCTCACTGCAACTTCCACCTCCTGGGTTCAAGCAATTCTCAGGCCTCAGCCTCCCAAGTAGCTGGGATTACAGGTGCATGCCACCACACTCAGCTAATTTTTTATATATGTAGTAGACACAGGGTTTCACCGTGTTTGCCAGGCTGGTCTTGAACTTCTGACTTTAGGTGATCCACCTGCCTCAGCCTCCCAAAGTGCTGGAATTACAGGTGTGAGCCACTGTGACCAGAAATATTTCTTTTTAATAGTGGAGTATCACTGGGTACTAAAAATGTGGTGGAGTATACTGAGGTAGCAGAGTTTGGGTATAACAATTTGGAAATTGAATCCTGTTTTTGCCTTTTACTAGCTTTATGTTTATGAAGTCAATAGCCTATTTTCTCAGAATGTCATTTTACCTACCTATAAAAATAGACACTCAGAGCTTTCAAAACTCTGTCAACAGTAGTTGGAACAATTAAAAGAAATAATGTGGGTAAGTGTGCCTAGAAATTAGTAAGTGCTTACTTAACTTGAAGTCTTCCCCTTTTATATCAAAAAAGATCTTTAGTAAGATCTAATGCTATTATAATATTTTTATGCAACAAAAACTCTTCTTGAGAAGAAAATGAACTTCTCATTCATAAATAATGTAATTATTATATGGTTGCTGATTTCTTTTGTTATGTTAATATCATTGCCTCATTAGTGAAAATTGTGCCCCATGCTAGCACGACTCTGTTATTTTTGAGACATTTTGTAAATTTGCTTTCCAGAGGATTGTATTAACTGAAAATACCACCAGTAAGCAGATTAGCAAACCCACATACTATTTTTTTGCTATTATTTACTTACTGCTATTTTACCATTTTAAATGAAATACAATATTTATAACTTTAAAATTAAAAAAAGGACACAAGGTTGCCATCAGAGCAAATGCTATATTCATTTACCTCATTTTTTTGTATACACATAGAAAAGATTGTTTTCCCCCATAAATCTTCAGTGAAATCTAGGGAAAGATACAGTTGTAGTGGCGGCAACCACAGGGGTCCTTGTGTCATTTCACCACCAACTTTAGATGGCTTAGAATGGAGAGGGGTTTTATTTGTTTGGGAGAAAGTGAGGGACTAGAATAAGGGTTTCTGCTTGATAATCCAGAGAATTCTCCTGGAGCATGTCCAAAACCATCAAGGCAGTACCTCTATGAGTCTGCAAGAACCATGGCATTACTGGGTTTGAGATTACCCCTACTAGAGTTTAGATCACAGAAACAAGTTCCTTCTACAGTTTAGATCACAGAAACAAGTCTTTCCAAATATCTGGAAAGCCATTCCAAGAAGGATGACTACAGATAATCCCAGACAGTGAAGACTAAAATAAATACCTAATTCTAAATTCCCAGGCACCAAAGAACATCTACTAGCATCAACACCATCCAGGAAAACATGATCTCACCAAATGAACTGAACAAGTCCCCACGGATCAATCCTGGAGAAACAGAGCTGTGTAACCTTTCAGACAGAGAATTCAAAATAACTATGAAAAAAAAAAAACCTCAGAGAATTTCAATACAACAGAGAGAAAGAATTCAGACTTCTATCAGAGAAATGTAACAAAGAGATTGAAGTAATTAAAAAGAAGAAGAAATTCTGGAGATGAAAAATACAATTGTCATACTGAAGAATGCAGCAGGGTTATTTAATAGCATAATCAATCAAGCAGAAGAAAAAATTAGTGAGTTTGAAGACAGGTTAGTTGAAAATACACAGTCAGTGGGCAGAAAAAAAATGAATAAATAAAAAACAATGAAGTACACCTACAGGATCTAAAAAATAGCCTCACAAGGGCAAATCTAAGCATGATTGGCCTTAAAGAGGAAGTAGAAAAAGAGGTAGGGTTAGAAAGCATATTCAAAGGGATAATAACAGACAACTTTCAAACCAAGAGCAAGATATCAATATCCAAGTACAAGAAGGTTATACAACACCAAGCAGATTTAACCCAAAGAAAACTATCTCAAGACGTTTAATAATCAGACTCCCCAAGTCAAAGACAAACAAAGGATCCCAAAAGCAGCAAGGGAAAAGAAACAAATAACATACAATGGAGCTCCAATATGGTCAATGGCAGACTTTTTAGTGGAAATCTTACAGGTTAGGAGAAAGAGGCATGACATGCTTAAAGTGCTGAAGGGAAAAAACATTCACCCTAGAATGGTATGTCCAGTGAAAATATCCTTCAAACTAGAGGGAGAAATAAAGACTTTCCTAAGACAAACAAAAGCTGAGAAATTTCATCAACACCAGGCCTGTCCTACAAGAAATGCTAAAGGGAGTACTTCAGTCTGAAAGAAAAGGACATTAATGAGCAAAAAGTAATGGCTTGAAGGTAGAAAACTCACTAATAATAGTAAGTACACAAACTATGAGTGACAAGAGGGAGCCTTGAAGTGATGGCACAGTTCTGTACGTCAGTTGTGGTTGTTGTCATTACATGAAGCTGCATATATGATAGAACTTTATTGAATTATACACACACATAAAGAGGTGCTTGTGAAAATGGTGATATCTAAATAAACTTTGTGAGTTGTACTATGTCAATTTCCTGGCATTAATATTTTACAATCATTATACAAGATGTTACTATGGTGGGTGCTGTTGAAGGGTGATTGTGGAATCTTGCAACTTCCTACAATGTTCTTATTATCTTAAAATAAGCTTAAAATTGTAATTAATTCTATCACACTTTTACAATAACAAATAAATAATTTCATATTCCATGTAAAAATAACTCTTAGCAGTTTTCTCAAAAGTTATTCCAATTATCTATCTCATTTACTTTTAAATATTTTATGGTGTCCTAAGTCTAGCTATTATCCTCAGGTGTCTGATGGCTTCCCCAAACTCACAGATAGATAAAGTTATTAGGGAACCCTGAATAGGACATAAGAGAAACAATTATTGCATGTGGAAGTGTTGTTGTAAACCTTGAACTATAGTAAAATGACTAAATACCACTTAACTTATGTTTTCTGATTTCTATCCTGATATTCTATTATATTTTTGATGGTGGCCTGAACTTTAACTTTCAAACAAAGAGAATTATGATCTGTCTTGTCACTGAACCTACATACTTAATCTTGAAAAACCTTCAACCAAGGGATATTTTGAAAATTCAATCTGGAAGCTTAACTATCGCCTAACATAACCTTTCTGAAGAAAGATTTTTCTCTGCAATTTGTTCCTTTGAATATTTTCAAACTTTCCTTTAGGTTCATTTGACATTATTTTCTGTAAGTTATAGAGAAATTTTGTTTCATTTGGTCCCAGAAAAATGTGCCTTCAATCTTATTTTAATAAATAAGCTCTTATCTCCCCCGTTTAAGTTACTCTGAGGTACATGAAGAGTTTCAGTATTGCAAGAGTAGTATAGTTGCTCTAAGTAACCATGTTGTCGTATAATGCATTCACCATGCTTTAGTGAACTTGAAAGTATTATATTGTTAGGTGACAGAAATGATGAAACAACATGTAGAGAGTTCATGCAGAAAATCATCTTTGCTGATAAAATAAACATGAAGCAAATCTAACATGCTAGATAAATACCTAACCATGGCTGAGTAAGCCTGGCTCCAGGAGTGGGCATACTGCAGCAAATTAATTTTGCTGATTCAGTGGACAACTGTGAGCCAGTGCCAAATGAGAGTCACTCAGTGTAGATCTATGATTGTTTTCCAGGCAAAAGTTACAGAAGATTTTTAATTTTCTCTTTCTACTTACCCCGGAACAAAGCAAAACAAACAAACAAACAAAAATTCAAAGACAAATTTTATAAAGCCTGTAATATATAGAAAAAAATAGTTTCTTTTTACAAAATTAGAGTTAAGTTGAAAATTTTATATTTAAAGTTATGGAAGTCAAATATCTAAGGTCTTAAAGGCATCTTGATCTTTTACTTCTGTCTAAAGAGAGTTATAATAACTGCATGGCTTATGGAAAATAAATGTTAGTTTTGGTTATCTCATTGGAGATTCCCATGGTTTACAAAGGATAATATTTAATATTTTATCTGTCTTCTGTACAATTTTTACTTCTCAAGATTTTGGTTTTGAAAAATTGAATGGTATCCAAATAAATAATTGTGTGATTTCCAGTTTACACAATGCAAAATTACATCTACCTTACTATTTTGTCTTAATCTGAGGTAAGTGTTCTATGGGACCATTATTCTCATCACCATTTCATAAACAGTGAAATTAAGAGCCACCAAAAGAAACATGTCCTGTGTCCCTTCACTAATATAGGACAGAGTTGAAGTTCTAACTCTTAGATTTGTCTGAAACCGTAGCCCACACTGCTTCTCTTCTATTCTGCTGCATAAATGAATACTGTATTCCTTGTAACAGAAATGTCTCTGAGTACACCAGGGAGAAGGTTCTCTCTACCTAGAAGTCCTAAAAAGTCCTCGAAAGACGGTTTTCCCTTATCTAATTAATCTCAGTGGTCTAGGAAGAGGACTAAGTATACAAAGAAGAATTGAAAAGTAAGTAAATCTCTCAGAATCTAGGAATGTAGTGTATTGCTTCTCCTCTACCACTGATACTTACTTTAAATAGTGTTGTTATGCCACACTAAGTAGGTATAAAAAATCAGAAGACTTATTAAAAAGTAAGTCAGGGATTTCTGTCATGGATTTTACATTACATAAAGTATCACTGTATTTGAAGGGAGGATAGGAGTTTGATTCATCTGGTTTATCTTCTCAGTCCATACTTGCCCTTAATAACAACACTGACTTCCAATGAAGTACGTGATATTTAGTTTTTACATTATTTTATTTTTTGGAAATAAAATAAATTATATAGTTTGGTTATTATCCATACTTCAAGAGGTATCATTATCCATACTTTCAGATAAGGACCCTAAAACTCTGAGAGGTTAAGCAATTTAATCAATAGCATCAGCTTGGAGTTGATAATGCTAAGACTTATGTTCAGGTTTCTCTAATTCTAAGCCTACGTTCTAAAACATCATGCTTAGATGCCCAGTTTACCTCTTGGGTGGTGGTTTAAGGTTTTTAACTCAAGGAGTTAAGGCTCAGAGGGCACAGACCAGTGGGTGAGACTGCCTCTTCCATATTCCAGTGAGCTAGGCTCAAGGCCAACGGTTCAGGGTGCCCTGGGTTGAGGGGATGGGCTTCTACCATGGTCTGCCTGGAAGGCAGGGCTACCACCCTGATGAACATGAAGGACAGATAATCCAGCCAAAGGGGAATTGTTCTCAGCTTTAAAATATAATGGAATCTCATCTGCTAGATTTTGGACTTGTTGGGAACCTTGACCCCTTTCATAGTCCTCATGTCTCCCTTTTGGAATGGCGATGATTATGACTATCCTATGCCTGTCCCACCATGGTATGAAACATAACTGGTCTGCTTTGATAGATTCACAGCTGAAGGGGTATTTTTCCTCGGTATGAATCATACCTCCAGCTTCACCCACACTTGGATTAGATGATTTTTAGGTGACATTTTGGACTTAGAGTTTGTGTGGGAACGGGTGAAGACTTTTTGGACAGTTGGGATGGGGTTAATGTACTTTTTATATGAGAAAGCCACGAATTTGGGAGAACCAGACAGTGGAGTGTTATGGACTGAATTGTGTTCCCCTGCAAATTTGTACGTTGAAATCTTATCCCCGCAGTCGTTCATAATGTGGCTACATTTGAAGATAGGGTCTCTAGAGAGACAGCTGAATTAAAAGGAGGTTATATAGGTGGGCCCTACTCCAATACTACTGGTGTCCTTGTAAGAAAAAGAAATTTGGACACAGATACAGACAGGACTCATGGAGAATAATGCCATCTAAAAGCCAAAATAATAAGACTGGAACAAGTCTTTTCCTTGTGGCTCTCGGAAACAAGCGACTCCACTGACAACTTGATCTTGCACTCCCAGCTTCCAACACTGTGAGACAACGTATTTCTGTTGTTTAAGTCACCCAGTCTGTGGTACTTTGTTACGACAGCCCTAACAAACTAACACACCAATCAAAATGATAAATCTCTGCACCTGATTTCACACAAGATTTGTGAGGCTAAAAATAGTCTCAAACATGTGATTATCTGTCCATTTCTGAGAACATGCAGTTACGTTAGTGTTCCTTTTTGAAGCCAATAAAAAGTCAATGTGACTTTAGCTGTATATTTTTCTTTTTTAGAGTGTCTCTAAAAGTTAAGCAGAAACAATTATAAATGCATGCATAATATGGGTAATGAAAAAAAAAACTGTCTGCCTTTCAAGCTGTTGGATCAGAATCATAGATTTTTAGATCTTGAAAACATTTGAGACTGTCATTCCAAACTGATATTATACAATGTTCTTGGCTCAAGCCTTTTCTTTAATAACAAGTAAATGTCAATTTCTGCTATTATAAAAATAAAATACTGCTTATAACTTTATTCCATTTTTCACCATTAAAGACCCTCTTCCCAAATTCCCTTCAGTAAATGCTTCTCGTTCATCAATAGGATAGAAAGAAATCTCTTAAAAATACAACACACTAAACATAAGCAAATCATGAGGAAGCTTTTTGAAAGGTAGCCACGAAAGAGTTCATAATTCCAGAACTTTATGAGGGAACCAAACTACTTTTAAAAGGCTAACTCACTATATAGAAAAAATTTCTACATTTTCTATTATTTGGTTATCTTAAGCATAATCATTTATGGTAAACTCAATTGGTATAAAGTGTTTTAACTTTCAAACTAATACAACTTTTTAAACTAAGGAACTGAAAAACATCTTTAGGATGGACGAGTTAACAGAATAGTTTCTATACAGAATAAGCTACATTTGAAAATGAAAAATCCTCCACCTTGGTGTATGTCCTGCAGGCACACGTCTGGAGGGTGGAACATTGCAGGGCTCCTAAGCATACTCACTCTGCGCCCACAATCATTGGTGATGTGAACAATCTGCCTACTGTGGATAGCAGCCCTCTTTTTGTATTGTTTAATTCTAGATTCCTGTACCTTCTGAAACGTACAAGATCTATTGGCTCACAAACTATGCATCTTGTGCTACTCTTTCTCCATGCTGTCTACTTTTAGATTTAGAATGGTTATCATGAATCGGCTCTCCTAAAACTCTGCCCTAACGCTCTCCCTTGGTTTCTATACCCGTGTGTTCTGTAACCCACTTGATATTTCTATTTGAAT
Organism: Colobus angolensis palliatus; assembly: GCF_000951035.1. Classification (NCBI taxonomy): domain Eukaryota; kingdom Metazoa; phylum Chordata; class Mammalia; order Primates; family Cercopithecidae; genus Colobus; species Colobus angolensis. Next base: position 2,713,284 of record NW_012115211.1, on the reverse strand, counting down.
ATGTAATATATAGCTACATTAATGCAATATGTCAAAAATTGAACTTTACTATTCCCCCATAAATCCTGTTTCCCTATTCAACAAAAATTATGTTCCTCTTCCTCCTATGTTTTATATACCATGGAATATCATTGTAACTCAGGGGGCTTTCCATACTGTAAACATGTATGTCACCTAATTTCCTCTGCTCTCTACTCCCATACCCATCCATTTACATTTTTATTTTATTACCAAAATATCGAAGATAATTTTTTTCCTTTTTTTCCCTTCTCAAATTCCACCTCCACAGTTTCAGTCATTAGCATCTATTCCCAGAATTATTGTGACATCTTTGAAAGTGTGTTCTAGCTTTTCATTTTGGTTTCCTTCCTTCAGTTTTTCATTGAATTCATGTTGATATTCCCAAACAGAAAATCTGCTTTGTAAAAATGTCTTTGCTTCAGGTCCTTGAACTTGCTATCCTTAGGATGAGTTCCAATGTTGTGAATGAACCAACACAGTCGTTCATTATTCGCTCCTACCCTTTCTTTCATTTTTTACTACTTCCTCTCAAGTAAAGGTAACTGAAGCTATTAGATTTTTGTACACACTTGTGGATCTCTAAAGGACTTCCTGTTTTCTCTCTCCTCAATACTTACTACTTCTCTAGAACATTTTCTTCCCCTCTACCCTATCAGCAGCAACTTAATCTGAATAACTTTTACGTACCCTTTGGAAATCATATTTGAAGTGTGATTACAAATAAAATTTGTTATTTGTATTACAAATAAAATCTGATTCTCTAACTCAGAATTTTGTATACCAGCAAGGTGCTCCACTAAGGACCTTGTAGTTACTTCAACTACAACACTTGTGAGATATATTGCTATTTTTGGTTTACTTCTCTAAGGTCTTTGTTGGAAAAGAATATTATTTTGCATAATTCATATATTCAGAACCTATTGTGCTCCTTGGCACCTAGTAGATACTCAAAAATATTTGTTAAAAGGTTAGAAAATAAATGTCCTTTATCTAGCTTAAATCCTTTCTGGTTCACTTGACCTTAATCTAGTCTTCAGCATTAGATAAAATATTTTCTTGCAGCTTTTGGAATTGTTAGCTAATATATTACAACAAACATGAATGCCTGAGAAGCTATGACCTAGGAATTCAGATATCCTAGTATTCATAGTGTATATGTATTTATTCATTCAATTGTCAGATATCACTGAACTTTAATATGTACAAAATCTAAGTTGGGAGTAGATATACAAGATAATATAGATAAAATTGGATCAGTTATCAACGTGTATATAGCAGCTTCAGTCCAGATATTAATGTAGATGACTCCATTAATAAGTACTGAAAAATATTTGCTATATTTATCTGAATTATATTAAATTGTTGATGGTTGCTAAAATTGCTGATTACTTTTTGTTCTAAACTTTTAATGGTTTCAACCTAATATAGTGCCTGTAAATTTGAGAACTGTTATAAAACATGTGTCTACATATGTTCCTCTGTAAATAAATTTCAGAACATATAATGTTAGCATAAGTAGAAGTCAGGAATCATAATTTTCCCCCAGGTTATTATCATATATACGTATATCTATATAAATATGTGTATCTGCAAGTAAGTGAACATTTCTTTATCACATAACATGTGCTTGCCACATAAGTAAAATGGATGAATTTATGAATTTCACCTGTTATCTTCAGTGCAAACATATATATGAAAATACACCAACTCAAAACAACATACTTGTATTTGTGCTTTGTTTTAGTCACTCATTAGCTGTATTATTTTGGATAGTAACCTTAAAAGCTTACTTCAAATACTCAATTCATGCACACATAGAAATTCTTTTCATCCATCTCTCAACTGGGGTCTGTTGGACAGACCCAGCACTGTCATTACATTCTTCTTGCATTACGTATTTGTCCCACTCTTTGCCCCAGCATAGGTAAAACTGTGTAACAAGGGCGTTGAATATTTTTTATCAATCCAAATGAATAAGGAGATGTTATCTCAGAAAATAATTTTAAAATGTATTACTTCCTTAAAAACTATGTTATTTTATAAACTCAGTTCTCAGATACCATGCTCATTTGGCAGCAGCTCATCTCAGACTCTGATGCCTGAGGTCCAAGTATAGACTGATTCCATTTTCCCTTATTTTTTGCTAGTAACTGGAGGAGCACATTTCACACAACTTATGACAAGCAAGTCATCAAATGGCAACCTTCCTGTTCCAGAGGAACAATACAACTGATCTAAACAGAGAGGCTAGAGTTGTCCTGGATTCAGTGCTGGGGTTCACCTCACTATCAGAACATGCAGAACAGGATGCCAGGCCTCAAATACCTACGCAATAATCTAAGCAGGAGAGGGCTTTAATGAGACCCAATAATTCATCACAACCTTCAGAAGTACAAATCTGCATCCCAGACATATAGACTATGGCCACCCTATGTTCACAACTGTCATTGTAATTAGAAGAAGTACAATTTGGCCGGCTGCCGTGGCTCATGCCTATAATCTCAGCACTTTGGGAGGCCAAGGCAGGCGGATCATGAGGTCAGGAGATCGAGA
>NW_012115211.1:2708099-2709590 GCF_000951035.1 Colobus angolensis palliatus | reverse complement strand
TAGATTTTTTTTTAGTTTATCCTATGTGAGATTTATTGAGCTTCTTGAATGTCTAGATTCATATTTCTTATCAAAGTTTTATCAAGATATTTTTGGAATTATTTATTCAATTATTTTTACTGTCCCTTTCTCTTTCGCTTTTCTTCTGGAACTCCATTAATATTAGTATTAATTTAGTAAGCTGGATGATGCATCATAGGTCCCACAGGCTCTCTTCATGTATCTTTATTGTTTTTCATCCTGCTTCTCAGACTGATGATATATATTGCACTAATTTCAAGTTTGCTGATTCTTTCTTTGCCTGCTCAAATCTATCATTGAAACTCTCTAATGATTTTCTTTTTTGATTTCAGCTAACTTACTTTCAACTCCTAAATTTCTCTTTTGTTCACTTTATAATTTCTATCTTTTTTTGGTATTCTATGTTTGTTCATACATTTTTCTGCTGATATTCTTTAGTTCTTTGTCCATCATTTCTTTCAGCTGTTTGAACATTTTTAAGACAGCTTTCAAGTTTTAAGAGAAGTTACTGTTTTCATCTAGTAGGTTCAAGGTATGGGCTTCTTAAAGGATGGTTTCTATCACATTCTTGTTTTCCTTAAAATGACTCATTATATACTCGTTTTTTGTATTATTTATAAATTTTTGTAGAGAATTGAAAATTTTGAGTATTGTAATTGTTAACTCTGGAAATCACATATCCTCCTCTCCCCGAGGACTGTTATTGTTTCCTGATTAATATTACAGTTGTCTCTTGAACGTCTTTACAAAATGATTTTTGCAAAGACTATATTTCTTGTTATGTGTGGTTACTGAAGTCTCTGTTCCATTTTCTCCATGGTCAGGCAGTGACCTGGCTGAGATTTACTTAAATTCATAAACTCAATTGAAAAGAAGAAAAAGAAAAATAAGAGCATTCTGTCCTTTAAACTCCTTTAATCAATCCTGCAAGGAAAGCCACTTTCTGATAGTTGAATCAATGATCAGCCTCTATGTCATCCCCTCAGCAAACCACCATATCCATCAAAACTCAAAACCCCAGTTTATGGAGGGCAAGCTCCCCATTATTCACTCTGGTACAAGCAAGCCTCACCAAGAATGTAGGGTACCATTCGTTTATATTTCTTCTGTAGAGCTGGGAGCTAGGAAATTGTACCTACTACACAAAATGCTGAAATTCACATATTTTTTTATTCTTTTCTTCATCAAGCATATTTTGATGTTACAATTGTTCAACAAGACTTCAGAGGTCCCAGAATAGTTGATTCAGATGATTGTTGTGCTAAATAGTTGCTTTAGAACAGGGATGGATTCCTAGAACTTCCTACTCTATCTTCCACAAAGTCAAAGATGCAAATTTTTATGCCTTTTATTTTCTTTTATTCTTTGCATTATTTATTTGTTTTGATAAGCTTTATTTTTAGAGTAGTATTAGCTTCATAGCATACAGAGAATTTCCATACCTCCTTCCCCCATAAATGCATACCTTCA
>NW_012115211.1:2701795-2703484 GCF_000951035.1 Colobus angolensis palliatus | reverse complement strand
ACTGAAGTCTCTGTTCCATTTTCTCCATGGTCAGGCAGTGACCTGGCTGAGATTTACTTAAATTCATAAACTCAATTGAAAAGAAGAAAAAGAAAAATAAGAGCATTCTGTCCTTTAAACTCCTTTAATCAATCCTGCAAGGAAAGCCACTTTCTGATAGTTGAATCAATGATCAGCCTCTATGTCATCCCCTCAGCAAACCACCATATCCATCAAAACTCAAAACCCCAGTTTATGGAGGGCAAGCTCCCCATTATTCACTCTGGTACAAGCAAGCCTCACCAAGAATGTAGGGTACCATTCGTTTATATTTCTTCTGTAGAGCTGGGAGCTAGGAAATTGTACCTACTACACAAAATGCTGAAATTCACATATTTTTTTATTCTTTTCTTCATCAAGCATATTTTGATGTTACAATTGTTCAACAAGACTTCAGAGGTCCCAGAATAGTTGATTCAGATGATTGTTGTGCTAAATAGTTGCTTTAGAACAGGGATGGATTCCTAGAACTTCCTACTCTATCTTCCACAAAGTCAAAGATGCAAATTTTTATGCCTTTTATTTTCTTTTATTCTTTGCATTATTTATTTGTTTTGATAAGCTTTATTTTTAGAGTAGTATTAGCTTCATAGCATACAGAGAATTTCCATACCTCCTTCCCCCATAAATGCATACCTTCACCACTAGTGATGTTCTATACTGCAGTAGTACACTGGTTACAATTGACGAACCTACACTAACACATCATCACCCCAAATCCATTGTTTGTATTAGGGTTCATTCTTGGTATTCTACATTCTATGGGTTTTGACAACTGTACAATTATGTGACTAACACATAATAGTTTTCACTGTCCTAAAAATCCTCAGTGTTCTGCCTATTATCCTTCCCTCTTTCCAAATGCCTGGCAACCACTGATCTTTTTACTGTGCTCATAGTAAGCCATGCCCATGGCTCAATAGCATATTTTTTTAGTGTTGAATAATATTCCGTTGTCTGGACGCACCAGTTTCTTTATCCATTCACTTAATGAAGAACGTCATGAATACTTTCACGTTTTGAAAGTTATGAACAAAGCTGCCATAAACATCTGTGTGCAGTTTTTGTCGTGGATATTACTTTTTAATTCATTTGGGTAAATACCAATGAGAAGAATTGCTATATGTATGGTAAAAGTCTATTCAGGTTCATGAGAAACTGACAAACTGCCTTCCAAAAGGCCATACCATATGCCTTCGGACCAGCAATGAATGAGAGGCCCTATTGCTCCACATGCACACCAACATTTGGTGTTGTCAAGGTTTTAGATTTTGGCCATTCTCATGAGTGTATAGCGGTGTCTCATTGTTGTTTTAATTTGTATTTACCTGCAGCATATGATGTTGAACATCTTTTGTATGTGTATTCACCACATGTCTATCTTTTTTGATAAAGTTTTGCTCACTGGATTGCTGGCTTTCTAGTTCACAAATTTTAGTATTTCTTTTTATGTTTTGGATGGCAGTCCTGTATCAGATGTGTCTTTTGCAAAATTGTTCTCCTAGTCTGTGACTTATTCTCTTGACAGTGCCTCTCAAAGAGGAGAAGGTTTTTTTTTCATGTAGTTTTGCTTATTATATCTAAACAATGATTGCCATATCAAAAATTAAGTAGATATTTTCTTATGTTATCTTCTAGGAGTCTTATCAT
>NW_012115211.1:2691104-2693270 GCF_000951035.1 Colobus angolensis palliatus | reverse complement strand
ATATCATTTTTTCCTGAATTTTGTCTCATTATTTCATGAGCATTTCCACATTATTTGAAAATTCTTTCAGAATATATAATCTCCTTAAATAATCTCATATGTAATTATGGCTTTAACAGTAATCTACATGCAGATACTTAACAAATGCTCACCTTTCTTGAAACTATAAACCTATATATTACACTCTCTACTCAAAATATACTTGGATTCTCAAAAGTTTTCCAAAACCCTGAAGTAAAAATTCTCACTAATTAAGCTGTGATTGTGCCACTCTACTCTAGCCTGACTGATAGAATGAGACCCTGTCTCAAATTTTAAAAAATCTAACTTATACTGTTATTGCAAATGTATTCATATTAAAGTTTCCCATGTATCTTTGTTTGATGTAACCATCATTCATTATCTGAGCCATAGAGTCTGAAATAATCTTTATAAACTCAAACTTATAACATTATAATCTCTTGAGAATGTATTTCATTCTTTGAAAACACATTTTAAGTCAAAAACATGCTGTTAAATAAATTCTAATAGGCTTTCATGAATAATCAATATGAACTGCAGATATTTCTACACAAATAGTATTTATAATTACAAAAAATGGAAACTGTATAAATATCCAATCATAGAAAAAAAATGGCTAAGCGAATTAGAGTGAAATTATAATTTAGGTGATTTATTGCAACATTTCCATGGGCAGAAGATAATGATAAACTGAATTAAAGTGCTATAAATTAAAGTAAGAAATACAGGTGTAAGAGAGTCTTAAAGTGGCAAATTCTAGGTCTCAGAAATAAGTTGAATGCATAAATACTTGAATGGGGTGAAAGTTGTATTTGAAAGAGGAATCAAGATGACCCCTAGACTTACAAATTGGGTAACTATAATAAGGGTGGTATCAATATGTAGGCATCTCACACATATACACACACAGGGAGAGAAAGGAGAGGCAGGGAGATTTAGTCATGCTTAAGGGAAAGTTGATGGAGTAAGAATTGAAATTTTTGTGACAGATTTATCAGACATGTAGGAAGAAAGAGATAATCATTGTAACTACAGTTTGCCTTCAAGTGAGATATCATGGTATCCAGGAAACTATCTTTAGGTACTCCTAAGCATAATGACTTATAAAAAGGTCAATTAATACCTCAAATACAGAAATTGGAAAGATGTGTATGGAAATTATGAAGACAGTGGCAATATTAATAAGAAAATAACATTATGCCTAAAATCTTTGATTTCCTTGATTTCTTTTCCAGACTTTTCTTGGCATTCAGAGCTTGGAACATATACACACATTTTGGCATGTAAGGAAAAAATGACTTCATAAACATGCTTTTATTAATCAATATTAGAACCAGAAGTGACCTGGCACAGTAGTTTTTAAAATTGTGTTCCTCCAAAGAGCCAAGATCTAGGATTTGAGTATTTTTCTTCACACCACCAGAGCAATCTGTCCTTATTTCTTTTGCCTAGTGGGATCTTGCATATCTTTTCTTCTACATAGATAAAGAATTAAACTACTAAAATAGATCTGAAAGTTTTCCATTTACTCAATATCACTCATTTTTCAGACAAGAAAATGGAGTGTGAATAGAAAGTGAATCCAGCATCATACTTAAAGTAAGTGACTAATAGACAAATAACTAATGTTTTCTAATTTTCAGACTAGAGTTCTTGACATATGACCTAAAATAGTTTTTTCATATATGTGTAAATTTACTAATGTTATTACAATTATTGTTATTATCATTTTCATCATATCTTTCCAAACAAAATGAGTCATCCAGTAAAGATAGTATAAACAAAATGCCACAAAGTATAAGTAAAATTTATCTTGGAGAATTATTAAAATGTTGATTGGGTTTTGTGTTGTCAACTACTTTCCATAATAAACCAGTGAATTGCTGATTTAGTCATGTCATAAGCATTAGCTTACACTCTTCTAGCCAAGGAATTAATTACTATAATTTTATTTAATTTCCTCAATTTATTCCAAAATTTGCAATCCTCTATTAGACCTAGCTTGCATACTGTCTTCATTACAATGTCTGTCACTCTTTTTCATTTAAAGCTGGTACTTTTTGAGTTGGCATTTAAAACCAGCTCTTATCAATGGAAATAGGGATAAAATAATATCCAAGCCAACTTGCAAATATAGTGTGACTG
>NW_012115211.1:2660562-2690164 GCF_000951035.1 Colobus angolensis palliatus | reverse complement strand
TTTTTATAAAATATACATAGTTATGTGTTTGGTTGTGTCATACACAAGTTTAGAGGTCATAGATTTAAACAAGTAACACAGTCATGTGCTATGTAATATTTTAGTCAATGACAGACAAATTATACAATGGTGATCCCATAAGATTATAACAGAGCTAAAAAATTTCTGTTACTTAGTGACATCATAGACTTCCCAATGGGACAAGATGTGGAGGTAGAAGAGAATAGGATTGATAATGTTGATCTAATGCAGGCCTAAAATAATGTGCATATTTAGGTAACAAAAAATTTTGAATAGTAGAAAAAAATTAAAAATAGAAAAAAATTTAAACAATAAGGGTATAATGAAAGACAATTTTTTTTACAGCTGGACCATGTGTTTATGTTTTAAGCCAAGTGTTATGAGTCATAAAGTTTTTAAAAAGTTATTGGAATAAAAAAGTTACAGTAAGCTAAGGTTAATTTATTATTAAAGAAAGAAAAATATTGTTAATTTAAAATAGCTTAAGTTTACAGTATTTATAAAGTCCTTAGTTGTGTACAGTCACTTCCTAGGCCTTCACATTCACCCACCACTCACTCAATTACTCACACAGAGTAACTTCCAGTACCACAGACAGGCTCCATTCATGCTAAATGTCCTATACAGGTATACCAGTTTTTCATTCATACCATATTTTTACTGTGCCTTTCCCATGTTTAGATGTGTTTAAATGCACAAACGCTAACCACATGTTACAGTTACCTATAATATTTAGTACAGTGACATACTATACAGGTTTTCAGCCTAGGAACAACACACGATACCACAAAGCCTAGGTGCATGGTAGGCTATACCATCTAGGATGTTTATGTAAACACATTCTGTGATGTTCAGACCTCAAAGAAATCTTTTACTGGCACATTTCTCGGAATGTATACTCTTCATTAAGTGACAAATGACTGCATTTTAGAACCTGTGAACCTCGGGATGCCTATTTGCCTTAATATCTGGGAAATTTGCTGCTTAATTTAGTCAATTTCAGAAAAAAATTAAACCAGCAATTATTTTACAGTTCATCATTTTCTGTTCTAACACTCTAACATGATAGATTTTATACTCACATTCTTCTAGAAAGAATGTGAGTATAAAAACTGGTTATTCAATGAAAGTGCAGATAATTTTCACAAATCATTCTGTTGAGACATTACATTGCTCAATTATGAACTTACTATGGGCACTTACTACATGAACATTCTTTCTAATTCAATGCATTATGCAATTTATACAATAAAATAAGAGTAAGATTAACAGCATAAGAAAGAAAATAGTCATTCAATAAAATAAAATAATTTGGAATCAGAACTAAGACTCTTCCAGGAACTCCTACTGACCAAACGTTGGTAATAGTAAGCACTACTTGAAAAAATATGATTTGTCCTATGGTCATTTGGACAAAATTAAAATATGAAGAACACTTTGCAGCATTCTAATCACATAATCCTGTCGAGAAATAAGCACCCACACCCTTCTATTTACCAACTCATATTGGCCCCATTAGAAACACTTTTCAGTAGAAGATTTAGGACCAGGTTCAAATTATAAATTAAAATAGCACAGGGAATGGAAATAGATTGTGCAGCCAAACACAAAGATAAATTTTCTCATTATTTGCTTCCCAATGTACATGTGCATGCATTCTTTTAAGAGTCTGAATAGCTTGTAATTTAACATCTATGAACATTTATAAATGCTGTTAGACTATAATGACACATTTCACTCTGAATTATAGCCAACTTATGTATCTGAAATTAAAGAAGCTCAGCTTAAAAAGAAATAATCTCTTGAGTGTTGCGGAGTATATAATAGCTTTTCCAAACATAAAATGAAACAAAGCAAACACATTTACTACAGGAAAGTATAATCAAAACTGTTACATGACATCCAGAATTTTGATTCTGTGGTTATTGATCATTGAAAAGCCTAGAATATACCCTTTTTCGGCACAAAATTTAACTAATTTGTTTTCCAGAAATATCACAAGTTTTAAACCCCATGGTTTAATCATTTAATAGTATTTTGTTTGTTTGTCTGTTTTTGTTTTGTCTCAGGAAGGATAGCCTTCAAGCCACCAGATGGTATTCAATTAAAATAAATTTTTCTTAGCTTTTATTTTAATTAACCTCAATTAATATTATTGAGCACATTTTTTGAATACTCACCAAATCCAGAAGATTCAAAGAGTTTTGAATGACCTTTTCCCTTTGTGATATAAAGCAGAAAGTCTCCATACAATATGGTAAATGCCATGATGAATGTATGCACAAGGAGAAAACACCAAGGAGGGATTGCTTCACCAAATTAGGAGGTTTAGGGAACAATTTCTGGAAAGGATATTTAGTTGAATTTTGAGAAATGACTAGGCTTCCCACGTTAAAAAAGAGATCGGGTCCGGTGCGGTGGCCCACGCCTGTAATCCGAGCACTCTGAGAGGCCGAGGTGGGCGGAGATCAGCCTGACCAACATGGAGAAATCCCATTTGTACTAATAATACAAAAATAAGCCAGGTGTGGTGGCACATGCCTGTAATCCCAGCTACTCGGGAGGCTGGGGCAGGAGAATCGTTTGAACCTGGGAGGCGGAGGTTGCAGTGAGCCAAGATCATGCCATTGCACTCTAGTGTGGGCAATAAGAGGGAAACTCTGTCTCAAAAAAATAAAAATGAAAATAAAAAAGGAGAGAAAGAGATCAGAAAAGTAGAGCATTTCAGAAAAGGAGAACTGACCAATTAAAGAGACTCTCATGCATTGAGAATGACTGCAAAATGTTTTGATTTGCTGGAGAATAAAGATGAATATGCAGATCGTTGAGAGACAAAACCAGATAGAAAGGTGGAAGCCAGACTGTGAAAGTCTTGCATGCCATATTTAACCCTGGGCGTTTTCTTGAAGTGAATGGAAGATACAAAAGAAATTAAACCCTGGGGATACTAGAAAGATTGTCCTTGAAATAAGGCAGATTTATGATAAAGAAGTGGTTTGGGGACAAAAATCAACGGTAAAGAAAATTAGCTTCTGTCAAGCATGTGGTTAAAAAATCTATTAATTCCATAAATCTACTGATGCTAAAATAAAAAAGTCTGAAAAGTAATTGTAATGGCCATATGATCTTCTACTTGTTATGTAATGATAAAGTTTACCTCTGTGGTTCACATTCATATAAAACGGCATTTTGACTCCACCGAACCCACTTGAATAGTTCACCAATGACAGCCGAGATTTAGCATGAATAGACCTTGTATAAAGAGGTTCATCATTATAATCTACATACTCTGCAGGCTAAAATGAGAGGACCTTATTCTAAAATTTATGGCTGGCTCATATATTTTACAGAGTTAGTCTTGCTCAGCCTCATGAAATCTAGGCTGCATTTGAGCACTACAGATCCTTAGCAGTTAAACTCTTTTCTGAAAAGTTCAAGTTATTGCTGGGCTAGCTATGTCATCTTGCATAGAAAGAAATCATCAGGAACAGTTCTCTAAATAACAAAGTGTCTCAGGTGTTTGAGTGTTTTCTTGTTCTCACTGAATCTGGAGGCTTAAAATGATTACAATAATTTAGTCTTTCATTTATTTAATCATCCACCCTTTAATTAATTTATTCATTTCACAAATGTAGAAGCTTTCTCTGTTAGACACTTTCCCAGGCACCTAGAATGCAGAGTTGAAAATTCAAAACTTCCTTTAAAGTGTCAGCAACTCATTCATAAAATTCTGAACTTTCTTTGCCATTGTTCATGCACAAAGCAGAAAAAAAAATCTGAAAAATTTCCCAGATATGCACAACATGTGGCTGTAAGAAAAATCATTACATTTATAATCTCTCCTTAATAATGTTTACTGATCCTCCTTTTTATTGTCTTTTCTTGACACTCTATTCCAATCTTGCTAGCCCTGCACAAATGAGCCACTGTTATGGTGTCCAGTTTTAGCCACTAGTTTAATACTTCTATTCTGGTACACTGAGAACTCATTTTTTATTCACACTGTGAGTGAGGAAGGTTGAAAAACATCTACCTAAGCAGAAGATAGAAAAATGCCCACCATATGCTCAGTATATTACAAAATATATTCACCTGTGATATTAAACTTTTCGCGAGGTCAGGAGATCGAAACCAGCCTGGCTAACACGGTGAAACCCCGTCTCTACTAAAAAAATACAAAAAAAAAAACTAGCCGGGCGACATAGCGGGCGCCTGTAGTCCCAGCTACTCAGGAGGCCGAGGCAGGAGAATGGCGTGAACCTGGGAGGCGGAGCTTGCAGTGAGCTGAGATCCGGCCACTGCACTCCAGCCTGGGCGACAGAGCGAGACTCCGTCTCAAATAAATAAATAAATAAATAAATAAACTAAAAAATAAAATAGATATTAGACTTTATATTTATAATCTAATGGGTGTGGATTATCGTCCAAGCTGATAGATGAAAACAATTAATTTGTCTAAGATTAAATATAAGATTTGTCTAAGATCACCCAAATTGAAAATGTCTGACCTTGTATTAAATATGGGTCTTTGTGTTATGGAAGTTTGCCTCTGATGTCAATGACCTCAGTTATTAACTCAAGTATTTTACAGTTTTTAATTTTGATTTGTACACGAATTCCTGAATCCTGATTGGTCATTCTGTTAATGTTCACCCCATAGGCACTGAAAATGGAAACTGACCTGAAGTTTTTCTAATTATGTTCAACAGTTATCGGGAGCCATACAAATATAAAATATTGGGGCTTGATAGAACCTGTTGTCAAAATAGTGATACTATGGTTGGAAAATACATAAATTTTTAGGAAGCAAGTGGAAGAATTGCATTGCAAACTTACTATTTTATTAAGTATACATGCATATAAAGGATTACTCTGCATGAAATACTATACAGCTAAGAATACAAACAGAATTTGTCTTCTGTGGAAGGTGTCACAAACAAGTACATTAGAACTACATATTTGATAAACATTATCCTCAATCTTCATTTCAGTGCTCTTTCCAGGCTGCCACTGCCATATTCATTTTATCGTCCAATTTTTATTTATGTATTTATTCATTCGAGATAGGGCTTTGGTCTGCTGCCTAGACTGGAGTGCAGTGGCATGATCTTTGCTCACTGCAGCCTTGACCTCCTGGGCTCAAGTGATCCTGCCATTTCAGCCTCCCCAGTAACTGGGACTACAGGCATGTGCCACTATGCCTGTCTAATTTTCTCTCTCTTTTTTTGGAGAGACTGGGTTTTACTATATGGCCCAAACTGGTCTCGAACTCCTGGACCCATGGAATCTGCCTGCCTCGGCCTCCCAAAATGCTGGGATTATAGGCCTGAGCCACCATGCCTGATTCTTTCAATGTATAGAGAATAGAAAGAAGTTGGCTGGGCATGGTGGCTCACGCTTGTAATCCCACCACTTTGGGAGGCCGAGACAGGCAGATCCAGAGGTCAGGAGTTCGAGACCAGCCTGGCCAACACAGTATAACCCCATCTTTACTAAAACTACAAAAATTTGCTGAACATGGTGGCGGGCTCCTGCAATCCCAGCTACTCAGTCAGGCAGCTGAGGCAGGAGAATTGCTTGAACCCAGGAGGCAGAGGTTGCAGTGAGCCGAGATCGCACCACTGTACTCTACAGCCTGCGCGACAGAGCTAGACTCCACCTCAAAAAAAAAAATAGGAAAAAAGAAAAAAAGAAAAAAAAAGTTAAGATGTTTGCCTTATATTACAAACATGTGTAAGTGAAGGAAATCTGTCTAGTCTGAGTTGCAATGTTTCCATGCATTCCAGGAAGATGTTTCCTAAAAAGAGTAAAGCTCCAAATTCTGGAAAAATGGCAAAGTAGAAAGCACCAGTAATCTCTCGCTCTGTCTAGAACACAATTATATTGGCTGAATTTGTCTGACGTAACTAATTTTGGAATTCTGAGGTCTGTTGAAGGATTGCAAATTCCTGGGTAAGATGTATCCAATAAATTGTGGTTAATTTTGGCCAATTTCAGATCTTAGCACAGTAGCAGCTACTCATTCCTCATACCCAGGTCCTGGGCAGGCAGTCATGCGTTTGTTCAAGGATCAGCTTGCATGTGACCATAGGACCCACAGTAAGCAAAAACAACCCTGTCCTCCAAATACAGGTGATCTGTGCTCTAACCTCTAATTGCTGCTTCTAGTCACAGAGATGCAGACAAAAAGTTGTGGAAACTCCTTTTTTTCTTGGAAGCCCTTTCCCTTGGCTGAAGTGGCTTCCTTTGGATTTAAAAGGATAACATTTATTTCCCTTCCTTTTTTACCCTTCCTGGAGCCAGACATTAAAGACAAGAATATTCAAAAACAACAGTATATATGGGAGAAATTAGAAAGTGATCACTTATACCCAGGGTCAGAAAAAGTGCTGGCTCAGAAAAGATCTGAGAAAATGTGAAAAGACCTTAAGTTTACACTTCAGCTTGATTCTTAGCACAGAGGCGACCTACAACAATTAAAAAAGGAATAAACAATTAAAAAAAAAACAGAAATCCTGGGGAAAGTGGAAAAATCTGATTTCCAGATTGACCACCCATTAAACTCAAATGCATAGTTTTTTGAAAGAAAAACAAAAGGCATGAAAGAAACAGGAAAGTAGGGCCCATAAAAGGAAAAAAAATCAGTAAAAGCTATTTCTGGAGAAAGATCTGATGACAGGCCTACTAGAGAAAGACTTTCAACAACTTTCTAAAAGATGCTGAGATAACTAAAGAAAGATGTGGAGACAGTCAAGAAAATGATGTATGAACAAAATGGAAATTCTAATAAAAAGATAGAAAACATAAAAAGAAATGAAAAAGAAACACTGGAGCTAAAAATTACAGTCAGTGAAATCAAATGAAAAAAATGTACTAGGCATATTTGAGCAGGCAGAAGAGAGAATCAATGAACCTGAAGGTCAATAATATATTATTCAATATAATATTGAAATCCAAGGAACAGAAGGAGAAAAAAATGAAGGAAAGTGAGCAGAGCCTAAGAAACCTATGGAATATGATCATGAGAACCAACATACTTACTGTCTCATTGTAGAAATTTCAGAAGAAAAGAGAAAAAAAAGAAAAAGAATAATAGCTGAAAATCTTCCAAATTTCACTGTAAATATCCAAAGAGCTCAATGAACTTCCAGTAAGGTGAATTCAAAGACACAAACTGAGATACAGTGTAGTCAAGCTTTTGAGAGACAAAGAGAATCTTGAAAGCAGCAATTTAGAAAAGTGATTCATCACGTGCAAAAGATCATTAGTAACATTATTATTATTGCTTAGTTGATTTCCTAATAGAAAATTTGGAGTTTAGGAGGCAGTGGGCCAATGTGATCAAAGCGCTAAAAGAAAAAAAAATCACCCAAGAGTCTTACATGTAAGAAAACTGTCCTTCAAAAGTAAGAGAAAACTTAAGACCATCCCAGATATACAAAAGCTGAGTAAGTTTGTTATCCCAAGAAGTGTTCAAAGATGTCCTGCAAGGTAAAATGAGAAGACATTAGACATAGTGTGATGATAACCCTCAGCCATGTGAAAAAATAGAGATCTTAATAATGATAAATACATGGACAATTATAAAATGTAGCATTACTACAATACTTTGTAACTCTATTTTTTGTTTTCTACATGATTTAAAGGATTAATTCATTTTAAAAAATCTAAAAGCTAGTATTATTATAACTTTAATTTGTAACTCTATATTTTGTTTATTACACAATTGAAGAGGCTAATCAATTTAAAATAGCTATTTGGGGTTATTTTGGCACACAGTGTACAAAGATGTAAGTTTGTGATATTAGCAACCAAAAAGGGTAGAAATAGAGCTGCAAAGGAGGAGAATTTTGTATTTTATTGGAGTTAAGGTTTTATAAACTTAAAGCATTATAATTTTAGGGTATCAAATGTAAGCTCCATGGTAAACACAAGAAAATAATTGTAAAATAAGTACAAATGAAACTAAGAAATGAATGTATACATTTCACTACAAAAAATCAACTAAACACACACACACACACACAGAAATGCAGAAAAAGAGCTATGAAGGTCGGACATAGTGGCTCACGCCTGTAATCTCAGCACTTTGGGAGGCCGAGGCAGGTGGATCACCTGGGGTCAGGAGTTTGAGACTAGTCTGGCCAACATAGTGAAACCCTGTCTCTACCAAAAATAGAAAAAATAGCTGAGTGTTGTGGCAGGTGCCTGTAATCCCAGCTACTTGGGAGGCTGAGGCAGGCAGAGATTGCAGTGAGCCGAGATCGGGCCACTGCACTTCAGACTGGGCAACAGAGGGAAACTCCATCTCAAAAAAAAAAAAAAAAAAGGTATGAGGCATATAGGAAACAAGTAACAAAATTAAAAAAGAAAAAGTAGTCCCTCCTTATGCAAATGAGTTAAACTCTCTAGTTAAAAAACAGAAATTGGTAGAAAACGTTAACTAAACAAAACAAAAACATGATCCAACTATATGGTATGTATAGCAGGCTTTACTTTAGTTGTGTAGTTATGTAGTTAAAGCTTTACTAGTTTTTCATTTTTTTTCTTTACTTTTCCTTCTTTTCTTTTCTTTCTACTTCTTTCTACCTTCCTTTTTTTGGATGTCTGTTGTTACTGTTTTGGAATTACTGACTTCTTCAGCTTCAAGTTTAGGTATATGAATTAGAAGGAAAACCTGGAGAACTCACCATTTTATTCCTTAGGCAACCCTGCAATCCCTAGCTAATTTACTTTCTTCTCTCCACATTTCAAAATCCTGTGTTTGTTTTATGCATGATGCTTAGGTCTTTAGTTGTAAAATTTGTTTGGAAAATATTTTGGATAGATTTACTTTTGCTGTTACTTATAATTAAATTTGTAGATATGTTACTAGAAATTACCACTGGACTGGTTTTCAAATGTTTAAATATTATACAGTGGACATATTCAGATAAATTTCAATTCCAAGATCATATACAATCAACATTTTGTCGGGGGAACATCATCAGAATGGGACTGCAGATTAGTACATGCATTCAATAGTTCCTTCAACACAAAAGTGCAGAGCACCTCTTTTGTTCTGGAAGAGGAAAGGATGAAGGTTCAGAGATAAAAGAAAACACTGCAAGTGTAGGCGTGTAGACATGGAGATTTTCAATGCAATGCATTCATCGGTGTCACAGGGGTAAACACAAGGTATTCTGAGAATTTGTAGGTTCTGTAGATAACTGTGATGTAGAAGTGGCAGTTATTGAGAAAGAAAAGAGTATGTTTCTTCCAAATGAGGCATCTAAACTCAACATGAAATGTGAATTATTGAAACATAAAGAATTCAAGAAGGGGACTGCAGAAACAAAGAAGTAACATGAGCATAGGTATGAAATATCAATTAATCTAGAAATTGAAGCTGTTTAGCAGGAATGAAACTTAGGTTGAAAGTGGTAAGTAAAAAATAAATGCTATTATATACAATGTTAATAAATTAAGATCAATAATTAAAAGCAATAGGTAGACTTTTGAAATTATTCTGTTCAAAACCATTTCTACCCATATTTTCATAGGACAGTTCATACTATGAAACCATACATAGAATGGTTCATACATATTATAGCTCATAATTACTAAAAGATTACTAAGTCAATTTAATGAGTATAAATCAGTATCAGTATGTATGGGGATACTGGAAATCCACATGCAAAAAAAAGAAGAAGAAAGAAGAAAAAAGAAAGAAGAAGAAGAAGACGGAGGAGGAGGAGGAAGAGGAGGAGGAGGGGAGGAGGAGGAGGAGGAAGAGGAGAAAGAGGAGGAAAGAAGAAGGAAGAAGGAAGAGGCAGAAGGAGGAGGAGGAGGAGGAAGAGGAGGAGGAGGAAGAGGACGAAAGAAGAAGGAAGAAGGAAGGAGGAGGAGGAGAAGGAGGAGGAGGAAAAGGAGGAAAGAAGGAGGAGGAGGAAGAAGAAGAAGAAAGAAGAAGAGAAGAAGAAGAAGAAGAAGAAGAAAAAAAAGAAGAATTTGAAACCTTACCTTACACAAATACAAAAAGTAACTCAAAATCAATCAAATACCTAAATGCAAGTGCTAAAATTATAAAACTCTTAGAAGAAAATATGGGGTAAAATCTTCCTTGCATTGGATTTAGCAATGATTCCTTGGATATGACAATAAACGTAGAGGCAACAGAACTTATTATCTGTGGCTCTAAGAAGATGAAAGGAGAAAAAAAGGAAAAAATAGATTAGGTAGACTATGTCAAAATATAAAACTTCTGTGCCTCAAAGATTACAGAGTGAAAAAGCAACTCATAAGTGGTAAGGGTTTCATATTCTATATAAAGAACTATATGTATGTGAATTTTTCTTTTATCAACATTCCTTCTGTCCTTTTTAGAACAAAAATTCAACTTCGCATTGGGGAAACTACATACCCTATTAATTGTGTTCTTATTGGGAATATTAAATGTGGTGCTCCAACTTGCAATTAAGAGGTCAAAGCCTATGTGTCAGTGATCTCCATCACTACCCTCAGGTTGGATGATTTTCTAGAAAGACTCAGAACTCAGTAAAGCTTTTATATTCATAGACATGATTTGTCACCGTGAAGGGATCTAGATTAAATTAGAGAAGGTAATCGGTGCATAAAACAATACAGGAAGGTCCAAGCACAAGGTTATAATTGATGGTCAATCACATAGGCATGGTGCATCTTGTGTAACTGACCTTAGCTATTAAGTCCACAGCCATCCTCTAGAGGTCAAAATGATATAGCCTGGTCCAGGAGCCTCAGATGAATATCTGAATAGGTACTCAGCATGTATGACATTGTTAGCACAAACTATCTGGTGTGACCCAATATCTTAGGTATACAAAAACACTTTATCAAATAGACCATTCATTCCAAGGGCTCAAAGTTTATCTCCAAGGAGCTAGTTGAGAGCAAGACCTTTCTTTCAAATGCACAAAATTTGAACACTTCATGTTTGCTGATGTAAAATTGTACTACATAGCTAGTAACATATATTGCGGTACTCAATGCAAAGTGAAAATGTGGGACCCCTTCATCAAGAAGCAGGAAATCATTGCCATTACAGGAAGTAAATATAAATCTTTTTATTTTCTCTGTTGTCTCACACAATGTTACAGTGTTTCATATTTGCTGTGACATCATTCCCATTAAAGTAGAATTAAAACTTTTAGTTATTAGCAAAAAGTCGCTATCTATATATAATTCTAGTTTTAAATGCAAATGCAATGTCATTTAATTTATATGTTGAACAATCAAATTGTGCAATTTGTATTTTATAGCACATAAGTGCATATGTATTTTGTTCTTACAAGAACTGTGAAAAAATACACAAAACTAACTCAAATGTTTTACACTACATGCTGTGCACACCTTTTACCATAGGTCTACCGATTCATCAGTATACAAAAGGACTGAAAAAACGAATTCTCTTTGTGTATCTTTGTGGTCCTACCTTCCTGTTTCTTTTACATCATTATTTTCAGTGTTGAACACTACAGTGAAATAGCATGAATTAGAAAAGATATGATTGGCTTCTTTGGCTATTTGTCTTCTTGAGAGCACCACAATCTTCTTTTTGAAGAGTGTGAACTCTCAGCAGCACCCCTGCCTCCACATTCCCATTGTACTTGCTTTGAGGGTCACTGAACTCTCATGTATTGTGCATCCACAGGAGTTTTATATGCATGGGGTATTAAAAACACTATGCAATTAAGCCAGCAAGAAACTACGCCAGATAAACCTGTTGGGCATATTTCACTTGCTCTCTTTTATACTTCATTGTCTCGTTGGCTTCACTTATAAAAAAATAAGTTCAAAGAAAATTTTTAAGAATTTTAGATGGTAACAGCAGAGCACTTAAATAAGTCTGAGGCTTTTCTGATTACATAGTTTTGTTCAATTTTTAACACCATAAAATTGGAATGAGCTACATATTAATATAGGATCTATTAACTAGGGATAGAATGATAAATATATCACATTTTCAGTGAACTTGAAATTCATCTGAGGGTCTAGGCAATTAAGCTATCATTAGAACCTAGCATGAAAAATAGCAATACTGGAATTGTTCAGGGTGAATTAGTTGTGGACAACTAATTCAATTTGAGTTTCAGGAAATATTTTTTTTTGAAGCAAGTAATATTTAAATGACAGTCAAGGCTTGAGTAGAAATAAATTTAAAGAACATGGGTGAAGGAAAAAGAATATTTTGGGGGAGAGGGAATAGCATGGATGAATGATCTCCCCCTATTATCCTTTTCTCATATGCAATCAATAGATTTCCTTCTTAAAAAATAAAAGGTACTTTACATTTTCCAGGCTTTGAAAGATGTCTCTATATTTTTCATTAGTAATTAGGGTGCCATAAACCCAAGGGAAAGACAGACATAGTTTGAATGGATTTCAGAGTAAAGACTCACAGACAAACATATTAGTTGCAATTTCAAACCAAAATACTATTTTGAATGGACCTGCTTAAAGCTTCTGAGCTTCACTCAGAAATTACTCTACTTATATATCAGACACAAATGGAAGCTGATTTTATTCTCTTCTATATAAGATTTTCAAAAGGAAATGGACCATAGGATTAGTACATTTATATCTTATAGATAATGATACCCACAGATGCTGTTTATCTGGGCTCTTGGGAAAATTGTGGGTTTATTCATTTTTTAGATCTCTTTCTCACTTTTAGAAATTGTTAACATTAATTAAAGAGTTAACAGAGTTGAACACATAGACATGAATTTTATTTATCTTTGTACATATATGTCTTAGACCCTAAAGAAAAATAAGTAAGCAAGGAGGTGACACATCTCTATTAAATACACCCTTGATTCATAAATCTAATTATACCCTTGCCAATTGTTTTCAGCATAATTGTTGCTAGTATTAGGAAGTAAAAAATTCTAGACATTGATGTGCAACTAATTAAGTTGAGGCCTAGTGCTTCTGTTCTGTCATCTTGGTCCTTTATATACACCCCAAAAGATATACTTCACACAAATCACAATCTTACTGCCATTTATCTTAGAGTTGGAGATAATAAGTTAATCCATTATGAATCTCAAGCGAGTTCAAAGCTTGAAAAAGCAATCTAATAGGTGTTATAACAAGTATGCCACAGTTTCTGAAATGAAAAAATGTATAAAGTAATGCGGCGGTGATGAAATGACCAGACAAACAGAATCGAGGTCCTGAGTTAGGGACTAGGGTGATTAAATAAGTGACATCACTTGAGGAAAATCAGTGTTGCTTGCAGAAGTGTTGTTTGCATATGCAGTAAATTGTGGAAAGTTGAGGTATGCTGAGAGGAAAGATCATGGGCCAATGCCTATTTTAAGTACAGGATATGTAGACACATAAACACAAAGTGTGATATCATCATGGGAAGATTCAAAATGAGAATCATGACTGTCAAATAATAATTTGGAAACAGGGAAATGTGACCAGAGAGAAAGTTTAGTAATCCACCAGCTACCTTGGGAACAGAATCTAAGTTTCTCTATTCTCTGCCATCTATGACCCCCTTACATTATTCTCTCTGGCCTACATTCTCTTTGAATTCATTTTCTCCAGTCCTTGAGATGCTCAGGGACCATAAATTTGTTTTTCAAAAGGAAATGGACCATAGGATTAGCCAATTTATATCTTATAGGTAATGATATCTAGAGCAATATCAAATTTGTCTTACCTGTGTGGCATTCTCCTAGGACCCTAAACTACCTTTATAAACTAATCGAAGCAATTTAACTTTGACATTTATTCCTTTAATCAATCATCCACTTCCAAAATATTTACTAAACATTTTCTTTATGTAAAATCTATTTTAAAAACTGGAGACATCAAGAGATGACACAGATGTAGATACTTGTAGAGATTTCATGTGTACATAGACAAGTATCTGTAATCCCAGTTAAACATAATATATGCTTTATGAAAGTATTGTAATAGGAATGTGGAAAGGTTTCCCAGAAAAGATTATATTTAAATTAGTTCATGAGAATGGATATAATTTGAATACATACAACTGTGTGAGATTTTTTAAAACTGTTAAAGAATATGAGCAAGGAATGCTAAGGGCGCATGGGTGTTTGGATAAGTAAAGAAGAGTTTGCATCATGACAGCATTGTTGGTAAAACACCAAAACCAGGGAGCAAGTCCAGTTCATATCAACTGATAAGTACATGAACAACTTGTGGTATATCTGTACTATCAAATACTACTCAGCAATTTAAAAAAAAAAAGACCACAATTTTGGTGCACAATAACACATATGAATGTATCTCAAACATATTAAGCAAAATAAAATAAGTCAAACACAAAACCCTACATATTTTGTGATACCATTTATTAGAATACCTAGAAACAGCAAAACTCTAATGACAAGTCAGAACAGTGTTTTGTATTTAGTTGCACCTCTTTGAGTGGACATATATTTCCATTTCTGTCAAGAAAACACTCAGGGATGAATTACTGAGTCAGACTACTTACTATTACAAGTGGTGGGGCTACTTTTGCCTGCTTACCAGAAATATATGAAAGGTCGCTCTGCTCTTCAACTAAGCCAATGGTTTGTAGCTCAGATACAGTGCTGAACAAGAGTGGTGAGAGCAAACATTCTTACATTGCTTTTCATTTTAGGAGAAAAGCATTCAGTTTTCCATTATTTAAACTATACATTTTATATAGGTGTCCCTAACTAGGTGGAAGCAATTCCCTTCTATTCCCGGTTTGCTAAGATGTTATAAATAAGTGGGCATTTCATTTTACACGTTTATTGAAATGATTATATGGCTTCTCTTTCTTTAGTCTGTTCATACGGTGAATTACACTGATTTAACTTTGAGTGCTGAATCAATCTTGCTTAACAAGAATAGACACAGCTTAGTTATGGAACATTATTGTCTTTCTATGTGTTATTCTCTTTTCCATTATGCTCTCAAAGAGTTTCTGTAGAATTGATATAACTTGTGTCTTATTTCTACAATTAATCATTGAAGCCTTTGGAATTGGAGATCTCATCAAGGGATTAAAAAATAATAATGAAATTTCTGTAGTAAATAAGAGACTCTTCAGATATTGTAGTTCTTTCTAAGTGAGGTTTTGTAGTTTGTGTCTTTCAAGAATTATTTTTCCGCCGGGCGCGGTGGCTCAAGCCTGTAATCCCAGCACTTTGGGAGGCCGAGACGGGCGGATCATGAGGTCAGGAGATCGAGACCATCCTGGCCAACACGGTGAAACCCCGTCTCTACTAAAAAAAATACAAAAAACTAGCCGGGTGAGGTGGCGGGCGCCTGTAGTCCCAGCTACTCCGGAGGCTGAGGCAGGAGAATGGCGTGAACCCGGGAGGCGGAGCTTGCAGTGAACTGAGATCCGGCCACTGCACTCCAGCCTGGACCACAGAGCGAGACTCCGTCTCAAAAAAAAAAAAAAAAAGAATTTTTTTTTCAATTCTATCTGAGGTGTCAAAAGTACATGTACAGCTAATAGTAGTTTATTTTTCATACTTGTGCAATCTACAGCAGTCTCCCCTCTTTCATTTCTAATATATATAACTCTTCTCTTTTCCTTAGCAGCCATGCTAGAGATTTATTGTTGTTGGTAGTGGTGTCATTGTTACTGTTATCTTCTATTTTTTTCAGAGAAAAAGCTTTATATTTATTAATTTCCTTTTTTCCCCACTTTTAATTGTACTAATTTTGGTACTTACATTCACAATTTTCTTCTTTTGGATTGCTTCGTGTTTATTTTGTTATTCCGTTACTAGTTTCTTAAGGTGGAAGTTGAGATCATTCACTTGAGACTCTTCTCCTTTTCTAATGTAACTATTTAATAGCATAGTTTCTTTGCAAAGCAAAACTTAAGCGGCCTCCAGAATTTTTGATATATTTAAAAAATTTTCACTTAATTAAAAATATTTTTTTCTCTTGTGACTTCCTCCTGGACCATGCAACATTTAGAGGTGTATAGTTTAATATACAAATATTCTTCTGTTATTATTATTTGTGTTTTATTGTTTAACAGTTACTCCTAGATAGTGTTTTATCAGGATTTTTAATCTTTTCAAATAAGTTTTTTACTTACTGATTTTCTGTCCTTTTTTTTCTATTTTAATAATTTCCAATCTTTATTAATTTCAAATGTTTACTTTGCTTTTAATTTACTCAATTTCTAGTTTGTTAAGGTGAAAGAAAATCTATGAAATTGATTTTTTTCCTTTTATATGTGTTTATTGATATCAGCTTATTCTAAGCAATGCTTTAGCTTTGGTTTATATTTTAAATCAAAATAATTTCTACTTTTATTTTGATTTTTTGTTGATTTCTTGATTTTATTTAGAAGTGCATTGGTTGGATTTCAAATATTTGAAGATTTTCCAGATATATATCTATTGATTTTGAAGCTAGTAATTGTATTTAGAAAACATATATTGAATAGTCTGAATATTTCTAATTTATTGAGATTTGTTTTATAACATATAATTGATCTCAGTATATATTTCATGTGCTCTTAAAAATAATGTGTATTTTTATTTATCAATGAATGATGTGTTCTCTAAATGTCAGTTAGTTCAAGTTGGCCATTTATGTACTTTATTTTGTGAAGTGTTTGTATGCTTTTGCTCTTTAAATTGGGGGTGTTGTGTTACTTTAATACACCTTGCTTTCCCAGCATAAACTCCACTTGGTCTTTGTACATTACCATGTGTACATGTTGTTGAATTTTTTAAAATATATTACTAAGAATTTTTGCCTCATAGCTCATAAGTGATATTGGTCTCCTATTTTCTTTTTTTGTTATGACTTTATCCGGTTTTAGATTGATATTAATGCTAGTTGCATACAAAGAAATGGGAAATATTTTCTCCCTATTTTGTGAAAGAGCTTGTAGATAATTTGTTTCCTCTTTTTCTTAAGTGTAGACGGCATTCAACAGTGAAGCCATTTGAGATTGGAGTTTTCTTTGTAGAAAGATTTTAAATTATGGATTCAATTTTTAAAATTGATATATAGGTATTCAGGCTTTACTTCTCTTAAATCAGTTTCGGTAACTTGTTTCTTTCAATAAATTATGTGTTTCATCTAGTTGTCAATTTCATTCGCATGAACTTGTGCATATATTTCACATATTGTTTTCTATGATACCTTTTCTATTTCAGATAGTAATAATTGGGCCTTCTCTTTTTTATTGTCATATTCATCTCTCTGGCTGGGGAGTTGTTAAATTTCATTTTTTCCACTGTATCCTTCTTATGTTTACTTATTTCATGGATATCTTACTCTATCAATTTACTTTCCAGTTATTATTCTCAATATTAAAGTACATTTCTTGTTAACAGTAACTTTCTGTGAATTCTGACAGTCTGTTTACATATTTGGGTTTGGCTACAGCATTTTTTATTTTTTGTTATTTATTTATTTACTTACTTACTTTGAGACAGAGTCTTGCTCTGTCGCCCAGGCTGGAGTGCAATGGCGCCATCTCGCCTCACTGTAACCTCCGCCTCTCGGGTTCAAGTGATTCTCTAGTCTCAGCCTCCAGAGTAGCTGGGATTACAGGCATGTGCCACTGCGTCCAGGTAATTTTTGTATTTTTAGTAGAGACTGGGTTTCACCATGTTGGCCAGGCTGGTCTCTGAGGTCAGGAGTCCTCAAGTGATCCGCCTGCCTCTGTCTCTCAAAGGGCTGGGATTACAGGAGTGAACCACTGTGCCTGGCCACTGATTATAGCATTTTAAAAATCTTGACTCCCAAAGTTTCTGTAGTTTGTACTTTTGATTCATCTCCACAACTTTCTGAATTCTTTCATTTTTCTCTCATGATTACTGTTTTCATAATTGTATCAGATGGCGATAATGATAATGATAGTGATGATGATGATTTGGGAGAATGTGCACTGGAAACTCTGCTTCATGAGCAGAAGCCCTTTCATGAGGTAATATATTTCAATCAACTGCTTTGAGTTTTTTCCATATATATGTGGCTCAGGAACCAGTCAGAAATATCGGCAAACCAATTTCGGGACTCCCTTCTCTGGTTCTTTCTATTCTGTTATTCTTTCACTCTTCGTAGTGTTCAGAGCTTCCTACCTTCCCACTTCTGCCTCCTTTTGCCAGAAATATTACAGGCTTTCCCATCTGCGATACAGCCGTTACTGGGCAAGCTACATGCACTGCCATTAGCCCAAAATTGTAAGTGGTGGAGATGAGATTTCACAGGTATAGCTCCTTGTCTCACTTTTTCCAAGCGAGGCTGTGATGCTTTCTCCACCAGAATTTGCCTATTTTGTCCATTCTCATGTGCTTTCAGCATTTAGTTTTTGTAGTATGTCATATGTTATATTTGTTTTCTGCAGACGGTAGACACCCAGTATAGTTTTATTCTCTCATATCTCTTAGTTGTCTTAATTAAGTCTAATTTGGGACAATAGTATTAATACTTTGGCAGAGCACAGTGGCTCACACCTGTAATCCCAGCACTTTGGGGGGCCGAGGTGGGCAGAGCATGAGGTCAGGAGATCAAGACCATCCTGGCTAATATGGTGAAACTCCATCTCTACTAAAAATACAAAAAATTAGCCAGGCGTGGTGGCGGGCGCCTGTAGTCCCAGCTCTTCCGGAGGCTAAGGCAGAAGACTAGCGTGAACCCGGGAGGCAGAGCTTGCAGTGAGCCGAAATCGTGCCACTGCACTCCAGCCTGGGCGACAGAGCGAGACTCTGTCTCAAAAAAAAAAAAAAAAAAAAAACTTCAAAAATGTTCATTTGTTCGATTATATCTATTTTATCTCTTTCATTTGGCTTGCGGGGGGCGGGGTACATCTTCAATGTGGTTAGGAAGAAGTAACAAAACTAAATGGCTTTTAACACCCCCTTGTTAGCCCAGAATTTCTAAAATGACCTCCCAAAGATGCTCTACACAATCACTAGAATCTGTGAATATGAAGGAGTATATTCAGATATATGATATTACATGACAAAAGGAACTTTAAGAGAAGAGAGGGAAAAGGAAGGAGAGGTAAGTCTTGTCTACTGTGTAACAGAGGGCACTGCCATTCTTTGACAGATGAGCCAAGGAGGAAAATGTCCTTCACACTAAACATGCTCTTCTCTCTCTAATGAGCTGAGTATAATCTCTTTAATGAGCTCAGTGTTTTCCATCTCATGGCATCTCTGATTCTGTGTCTGTCTCATCTTTCTTTTTTACTTCTACTTGGTGGCTGTCTCATAATTTCTGCTCCCTCATTACTTTTCTTGCCAAATGTTCGACTTACAATGATCCCCTTTACCCAGAATCTGCTTCAAGATGTTCCTAGAAATAACTTTACCTCACTTCCAAATATCCTTTTCTTTCAGTTTCCTCATTTTATATTCCAGAGCAATAAAACTATTTAGCTCCCCTTTAAGGATCAGGCCATAAATCACAAATTACGAATGTGGTGTGGCTGCCTCTGGTCCTGACCAATTACTGTTTCAACCAATTGTGAACAGGGAAGACATGTTTGAGGTAACATAGGCACACCCCGTGCTTCCTCAGGAAGTCTGAAATCATGTTTCTCAAGGAAATCTAAAGGAATCACCTTCATTTCTCTAACACAACCCTTTCATTCTTTTTTTTTTTTTTAATTGTACTTTAAGTTCTAGGGTACATGTGCACAACGTGTAGGTTTGTTACATATGTATACTTGTGCCATGTTGGTGTGCTGCACCCATCAACTCGTCATTTACATCAGATATAACTCCCAATGCCATCCCTCCCTCTACCCCCCTCCCCATAATAGGCCCCAATGTGTGATGTTCCCCTTCCAGAGTCCAAGTGACCTCATTGTTCAATTCCCACCTATGAGTGAGAACATGCGGTGTTTGATTTTCTGTTCTTGTGATAGTTTGCTGAGAATGGTGGTTTCCAGCTGCATCCATGTCCCTACAAAGGACACGAACTCATCCCTTTTTATGACTGCATAGTATTCCATGGTAACACAACCCTTTCTGACTGTACTCACTAAGAACTGAAGCCACACAGCTTAGTAATCAAGCTTGGCTACTAAGAAAAGAAAGAAAAAGAAAACAAAAACAAAAATTAATTTACAACTGTTTTTGCACGAGTATGACGTTACTATTCTAGGAAATTCTTTCTCGTGAAGATGATTTTGGAAGTAACTTTATTATTTGTTTCAAAGGCTTCCTTTTCAGAAAAACAGATTACTAAACTGGATTTATAAAATGACTATTAATTAGAAAATATTCACTTTCAGGCCGGGCGCGGTGGCTCAAGCCTGTAATCCCAGCACTTTGGGAGGCCGAGATGGGCGGATCACGAGGTCAGGAGATCGAGACCATCCTGGCTAATGGTGAAACCCCGTCTCTACTAAAAAATACAAAAAACTAGCCGGGCGCGGTGGCGGGTGCCTGTAGTCCCAGCTACTCGGGAGGCTGGGGCAGGAGAATGGCGTAAACCCGGGAGGCGGAGCTTGCAGTGAGCTGAGATCCGGCCACTGCACTCCAGCCTGGGTGACAGAGCGCGACTCCGTCTCAAAAAAAAAAAAAAAAGAAAATATTCACTTTCAAATCATGCCTCATTGTATGCATTAATCCTAAATTATTACATCACAAACTTTGCTTAATTCTAATCAGGCCCTCCTATTAAAGTTCCACCTAAAACCTTACTTTCAAAACAAATGTCCTATCCTTGACTTTTCTTTCCCAACAAAGATCTTTCCCAAGTAGGCTCTTTGCTGTGTTCAGCAGGAAATTTGTTTGCGTGGTCAGCAGGTGATATTGGTTTTGTTTTATGGGATCATCAGTCAACATCTCACTTTGATCCTGACTGCCACCCTATGAGGGAGACAGGGTAGGCATACTTTTTAGAATGAGGAAACAAAGATGAGTACGGTGACATCACTTCCAGTTATTTGATTCTATTCTAGGAAAGTTTCCACTATATGAATCTACTGCCTCAACAAAATTAAACATGTCATGTTAAGTATGAGTAACTCATCACTGAAAGACCTGAAATTAACTATTATACATCCTCATGTTATCAAGTATGTACTTTAGAATTTAATCTTCTTTAACCTTTTTAAATCTTTCTAATATTACTTGCCTGAGGTCACATTTCTGCTCAAACCTTCTCTGGTCCTGAAGTTCTCTTCAAGATAAATTGCATGTTCTTATTTGACATTAAGAAGTCTTCCTAATATGGGTTCTAAGTTTGGGTATGCTAACCCAAACTACCCTTTTGGCTTAACACCAATGAGCCTTTCTTAATCTTAACAATGCTTGCCTTCACCTATCTGTCAATGCCAGCTACTTTTTGATTTCTATGCTTTTGTTCTCTCTTGTTAAGCATGACAAGAAAAATAATTTCTGCTTATGTTTCATCTGTAGCCTAGGTCTATTCACCCATATGAAACTAAGTATGGCCCTTTCAAAAATATATCTGATAAATCATAATTGTTCAATGAATGCATTTTCAACTGAATATTGCTTCAGACTAATAAATTGCTCACTCGAATCTCAATGAACAGGGTAAGGAGAAGGTCAGGGGAAGCATAAAGCTATAACTATATCCCTTAGTATGTTATTTCCAGGGAATTCATAAAGGTTAATTCATATTGTTCTTGTGCTTAACACAATGGTGAAGTCAGGCTTCTGAAATAATGCAGCAGGAAATTCTGATGAAGTGAATCATTTTGTAGCAAAATCTAAACAATGGTGTTAGAAGACCAAATGGATTGTGCATAAGGAAAACCAACTCTCCTATTACTTTAATTATTCAGCCTATTAACTGTGACAGTGTGGTTTTAAAATCTCTTCATTATTCACCGTAATTAAGTGGCACAGCAAACAACAGGATGTCAGAACTCACATTCAGAGAAGACAAGCTGTGAGCGATGGTGTGCACACCATATATAGACAAAACATTTTTAAAAGAATAATTGCTCTCACATCACTTCCCAAGATGCCTCACCCATCTTCTTTTGCATCTTTTTTTTCAAGTGAATGCTCGTAAATGTACAACATCAATTTAGCACTTTCTAGTTTGCAACTTCGTAAACAGCAGCTTTACCACTTGAATAAGAGTGAAGAGGAAGTTCAGAATGGCTTGTGACTAATCTTTGATGGACAATCATAGAAAGTAAAACTAAACATAGGCAAAGTAAAGGGGAAGTAAGAAAGCAGACCATTGTCTACAGAAATAAACATAGAGATTTACAATAGCTTGATAATTGCTTTGAAATGTTTTATTATAAAAAAGAAGAAATAAGATTGGGAAAACAAAGGAAGTAACAGTGTGCAAATTGGCAGGGGGTAGTTTTTGTTTTGTTTTAGTTTTTAATGGGCTCTTATGAGCTGCCTTTCTTTCCCCTTGGGAGAAGGGACTGTTGAGATGGAATAAAGAGGGCCCTTAAATAAAAGACTGGGATTATTTTTCTTGTTTATTACAGTTGATATTTTGACATTCTATAATAGCAGAATACCTGTCTTTCAAGCTCCCCTCACCCCCTGCAGAATACGTATCAAGACAGATGACATCCTAAGTCATAAAATCTCGACAAATTTAAAATAATTGAAATCACATAGAGAGTGTTCTCTGAGCACAATGGGATCTATCTAGAAATCAGTAAGTTAAAGATAACAGAAAAAAAAATCTTCGAACACTTGGAACTGAACAAGCCACTTTCCAAATAACCTACGGGTCCTAGAAGAAGACTCAAGACATGTTATGGACTGAATGTGTTCCCTCCAAATTCATGTGTTAAAATCTATCCCCTAATGTGATAATATTTGGAGGTAGAGTCTTTGGGAGAGAATTGTCATGAGAGTGGAGCCTTTGCATTGGGATTGGTGCCCTTATAAGAAAGGATCCAGGAGCTAGCCCAATCTCTTTCTGCCATGGGAATACATACAGAAAAGTGAGACATCTACAACCCAAAAGAGGGCCCTCACCAGAACCTGACAACATGACACTTTGATTGTGGACTTTCAGCCTCCAGAACTGTAGGAAAAAAGTTGTTTGAGAGTTTGTGGCACTGTTATAGCATCCTGGACTAAGACAAAAGAAAAGGTTTTTAAAAATACATTGAACATAATGAAATTAAAAACACAACATATCAAAAGTTGTTGAACTCAGCTAAAGCAGTGCTAACAGGAAAATGTAAAAAGATGTATCTAGCATGAAGGAGTTCTTTGTGGTGATGAAATATCGCTGTATTTTGATTGCAATGCTGATATAGAATTAGACTTGTGATTAAAAAACATATAATTACATATGCACACATGGTTCTGAGATCAAATTCCTGATGACCATAATTATGTAAAATAAACCATCGGGAGAAACTGGGTAAAAGATGCATGTGATCTCATTATTCTTTTTAAGAGTTATCATAGCAATTACTGTTGCTTTCTCTTCTACACAGGATTTCGTTGTATGGAATGTTCTTTTTCCCTTTAAGAATTTCATTACATGGAAAATTGACCTGTTTATGATAATGTTAACATATTTAAATGAGTTGAATGAAATATTTGAAAATACCTGATTCGTGTAGGCCTCATGAATGTTTCTGTTTTAACTTTTATTTATTTGTTTCATGTTTTGTAGTTATAAAAGATGTCCAATTAAAAAAAAGGCTGTTGGAGTCTTCTATAATGTATATCCAATGAAACTGCAAAATATATCTTAAAATTAACTATTTGGCTGATATCTGATGTTACCACCTTTGTGTAATCCATCCATGCTTCTATAATTGCCTCCCTATAATTTCCACATAAAAACTCAGGTAATTTTTATTTATGATGTCAATTCATAGCCTCATATTTCTTTCTCTTCCTTCGACCTTAAACCCTGCCAAATCATCCCATTTATGCGGAATAGTATTTAAACTCCTTATACTGGCATTATTGTCATTAAAATTTTAGCTTAAATGTCACCTTCCCAGAGAAGCCTCATCTAGTAAGAGTCAAAAATATATAACCATTCCCTCCCTACTGTGTAATTCTTAGCACAGCATTTATTACTATTGCAAATGTTCTATTTGTTTACTTCGTTATTCTTTCTCTTCTGTAGAGTGTAAGCTCCCTGAAAATAGATGTCTTTATTTTTCTTCACTACTGAATCATAATAATGAAAAATGCATTTATAAACATAAATTTACATTGACTAATTCAGCTCTCATAACAACAACAATATAAATATATATTATTATTATCACCATCATCACTATTTTATGGTTGATAAACTGGACAGATAAGTTAGGTAAATTCCTCACGATCTCACGATCTGGAACATTTAGGATACATAATTCAAACCCAGGCAGTCTGCCTCTAGTGTCTTTATTCTTAATCACTAAGTTACAATGCCTATAATTGTTTCCAGACCTTAGCAGGTTTTCAATTAATGTTCCTTGATCAGTGAAAATATTAAGTTAGTTCTTTGGAAGAGGTGTTTGTGCTCTGAGTTTATTACAGAGCTTGTTTTACTTGGTTAAACATTCTATATCTAGAAATAATTTTAAATGTGAACTATTTTGGGGACAATAATCTACAAATTAAGTCTTTATTATTTACTAACAGATGTTAATAGATTTGCTTAAATCATTCTTATGGAAACTGTATGAAATTATATCCTGAGCATAAGGGCAAGGAATTTTCCTAATCAGAGCACAAATTAACTATCATATCAGTGGAGTTTATTAAAATGCATCAGTATTCATTTGTTTTAGATATTATACAAGTTATATGCAAATATATTATTATTATAGAGTAGCTGAAAAAATGTCTATGGCAATTTACAGCTTTGTAATTTAGCATATACTTAATCTCTTTTTAAAAAACATATTTAATGCTGTGCTCAGCTCTTAGGGAAATCTGAAGATTAGGCAAAGCCAGGGCTCTGGAGAGTCTAGAGCCTGGGCTTGCTTTAAGGTACATCCTATAACCAGGACAGCTTAATGGTAAGTTACCTTCA
This sequence comes from Colobus angolensis palliatus, assembly GCF_000951035.1. Classification (NCBI taxonomy): domain Eukaryota; kingdom Metazoa; phylum Chordata; class Mammalia; order Primates; family Cercopithecidae; genus Colobus; species Colobus angolensis. The sequence goes on along the minus strand of NW_012115211.1, from coordinate 2,665,177 downwards.
TTTTTTTCTACATCTTGGATACTGCTAATCGGTGCTATTCAGAATATATAATTGCCCTTTAAAAAAGATAACACTTTGGCATAGAGTAAATGTATACCCCCCAAATTCATATGCTGAACCATACTGCACCATGTAATGTTATTAGAAAAGGCTTTTGGGATGTAATTAGGTTTAAACAAGTCATGAAGGTGGAAACTCTATATGAACAATAAGAGAACAGAGCTCGCTCTCTTTCTATGCCATGGGAAGATACAACAAGGAAGTGGTCTTCTACAAACCAGAAAGAGTCTCTCACAAAGAGCCAAGTCTCCTGGCATCTTGACTTTGGACTTTTTATCATCTACAACTGTGAGAAATAAATGTCTGTTGCTTAATCCATCCAGTCTCTGGGAATTTGTTACAGCAGTCCTAGCTAACTAAGACAGTCTTCTTTCATGAAAGTAACATTAGCAACTAAAGAAAAATAGAGTTGCTCTTGTCTTATTTAATTGAGTCCTTTTGTGTTTGGATCTGCAAAGTGGCCTAGAGCTTTAATTAGAAATATGACCATGAGAAAGGTACATTATTCTGCATTAGTAAGTAGAAAAAAAACGTTATTCCTAGAAGAGAAATGAAAATATTGACATGGATGAGGGAAAAAGGAGAGAGTTAGGGACAAATAGAGAAATTAGCAGAGGACTGAACTTTCAATGGAGATGACTTAAGAATTCCTGACTGTGGCCAAAACAATCCTTGGAAATAGATATTTTATCATCTTAGGGGCTCATAGTAAACCTTACTAATGCTTATACATACAGAAAGACCCTATCATGAAGAATGTTTTGTTTGTTCCCTATAAAACATTGTAAAGGTAGCTGCTTTTATTACTGTATCACTAGTGGTAAAGAATGCAGACAGAATGCGGGGGGGCAAGGAATCCTCCTAGAGTAGAAGTCTAATGCCAGAGATGAAAATGAGAATGCTAGCTGCATAGGAATGTGCACATACGTTGAGTAAATTACATATGGATAATGAGGTTTGAATATATCTGATAGTGTCGATGATGATTATTGATGATTATTATAATAGTAACCTATATTTAGTAATCACTTACTATGTATCAGGCCTGCAGGAAGCCTAACATGGATTATTGTCCTAAATTTCCTGAGCAATTCCATTCTATTTTCCCCCCACTTATTAATATGTATTTGGGACTCAGTGGGACTAAGTAACCTGTGCACATTCACATTTTTAGTAACCGATGATGATGGAATTGAATTCTCAAATTACTTGACATGTTAAATATGAATTAAGGTCATCATTATTTTACTTTGCAGCTTATTGCACTGGATGCTAAAGAATATGAGCGATGCTTATTTCACGTCTCTGAGATTTTGTAGATATTATTGCTGTCTTGAATAGACTTTCTTCCTTTTCTTTCGGGTTTGCAAGTTTCTAAATGTGACTGAACACAGATTTGAGACAATAAAAGAACAGTTTAAACAAGATTTGTTGACACTTTACCTACAAAAAAGTAATTTTTTCTCTATACCTTTATGCATCTTTTTGTGAATACTTTTCCTTATTGAAGCTAATCATGACTGTCACCCTGACTTGTTTACTTGACTGAGCCCAATTTTAAACCATGAGTTCCTAGAAGACTAAAGACTGAGTCATAATTTGAAGCACTAATTAGGTATTTGTCAAGATAAAATTCAACTAGAGTGGGAAGGTGACCCTCAGATTCTATTCTAGTTTTATTCGTTAAGTATGACCATGATAAAATCTGTCTATCAACAAAAAGAGTAATCAACTCTGCTGCTAACTCCTTGCTACAAGTTATAAGAAGAGATACTATTTTGTGACTATTAAAGAGCTTTGAAACAGAAAGGAATTTACTTATTTGTAAAATCTCAGACTTTTTATTTTAGGAGATGCTGATGTTATAAACACTTGTATAAGCTATCAGTTGTCAAGACTGCTATAGTTTGTTGTTCAAGGTCATGGTTAAGATATCAAGACAATAAGGTTAAGAGAAATATTTGCAAGTGTAAAGGAAAAGCATAATAATATTTTCTGGGATAGTCTTTCCTTCTTTTAGTGAGTTGGAAAATTTCTGAAGACTCAACTCAGCATTTTTAAGAAGCTTTCACTGAATATCCAAGTGTGACACAGCTTGACATTATGAACCCAGAAAATCTGAGACAGTTCTCAGTAAATTTAGAAAGTTTATTTTTCCAAGGTTGAGGATGTGCCCATGACACAGCCTCAGGGTGTCCTGACAGCATGTGCACTAGGTGGTTGGGGCACGGCTTGGTTTTATACATTTTAAGGGAAACATGAGACATCAATTAATATGTAAGAGGTACATTGGTGCCATCTGAAAAGGTGGGAAAGCTTGAAGCAAAGTCAGGAAAACTGGAAACAGGAGGGAGCTTCCAGGTCGGGAATAGGTGAGACACAAAGAGTTGCATCCTTTTGAGTTTCTGATTAGCCTTTCCAATGGAGGCAATCAGATATGCATCCATCTCAGTGAGGAGAGGGTTAACTTTGAATAGAATAGGAGTCAGGATTGCCTTAAGCAATTTCTAGCTTGAGTTTTCCTTAGGGATTTTGTGGGCCCAAAATACATTCTTTACACATTTCCCCCCTTTTCTTTTTAAAAATCTTTTGGAGAAAACATTTTACAAGAAAATGAGTCTCTCGTCTCTGATCTTTCATGGCTAGGATGGCTTATTCCTAGACGGGTAGGTTCCGAAAGTTCATTTTTAGCAGGTTGTGAAGACTCATATCCTGTGAAGAGAAAATAGTGGGGAGGAAGGGAGGAAAAAAAAAAAAAAACAGTAACAGCAAACAAAAGAACAATCCTAGAAAAATTGATATAGGCCACATTACTCTGAAGCCCACACATTAGGTGGCAGTGATGAAAGTGGCTTATGTATGTTAATATGTTGCTGTTATTTTATTCTGAAGTTTAAGTTGTCTGGCTTCGGTTCATAAGGTTTTAGGAAAGCACAGCTTAGTTTTCAGTGATTCCAAATTAGGAAAAAGTAAGGAAAAAAAAAGAAAACATTATTTTGAAAACTTGTAGACAAGAAAAATTAGAATTCAGTCCAAACTGTAGAAAATAAAAATTGAAGAAAAAAAAAAAAACAAAAAACCTTGGGCAAGACTAGACTATAACAACAGGTCTACTATCATTTTGAAACATATATTTTTTTTACTCTCTCCAGTTTACCACTTTACTAAAGATGAATTATGGTAGAACTGGTTTGCTTATTATATTTGGCCTAATTATTTGTGTACAGTGCAACAAGTATAATTATTTTTCACACAGGGTTTAAAATGGGATTTGATGGAACTTTGTTCCCTAGGAGGAATCTCAGATAAGACTTTTTTAAAGCAAATCCAGGCCATGGATTTGTGCCATCAAATACCTATGAGTTGGGTGAATTTCTTCTCCCCTTGAGGTTCCTAGATAAACCTGGGACTTGTGCGCCTGTCAGAAAGTGGCATTTTTTACTTACCACAGCTCAGAAACCTTTTACTTACCACAGGTCAGAAAACAAACAAACAAAAAACATTTTAAGGCAGCCATAGTCAAAAGACACAATTGTCAAGGAAATTTGTTACCTCTGTAGCACACAATAATTTTAACATAACAATTGTCATTTTTACTGATAATGTACACTAAGTTATATCAGAATTACATGAGTTTCCCATAAGTTTGGAATATACACCAATAACATGTTTCCACAAATACAGTCCAAAGAAAACCAAACACAATTCCATATTTGACAATGCTTCCTGTGTAATTTTTATACCAAATGAGTCAAAATATGTTATTTTTGGACATTCGGGAAGCTAATGTCTTAACGGATTAATTAGGTTAGAAAAAGACATAGTTGTAATTTGATTTTGGAAATTTTGTCAAATATAAAAGATTTAAAACATTTGATGTTACAAAATAGGATTACAGTTCGTTGTAAAGTCATTTATTTAACCAAAGTGACAATTCAAGGATTTGAATAAAAAGCAAAACTCTTTATTCTTTGAGAGGCAAGACTTAATTTTCTAAACAAGAAACACTAATAAAAACAACATGAAGCCAGTTATATTTGTTTTTCAGAATTTTGTAAACAATCTATACAATTTAATCTTAATTATAAAATATAACTTCCATAAGCCCTTTATAACCTTTATAGCCTTCATTAAGGAGTAGGTTAATGCTGCAAGAAAGCTTTGTTAATCTGACACAGGGGTTTATATAATGGTTTTGCTTCAGTGTACCTTTGACACTGATGATTAATTTATAGAGAAGCTAAATTTATTTTATCTTTCAAAATCGGACCTTACAGTCTTACACATTCACCACTTCCACAAGAGTCCCTGGGCTTTGAGGAGCTGAATAGCTTTAATTTCTTGCCCTGTGTCTCAGAAATGCAGTTCATTTGGTTGGCATCTCTATGGGGCCTGAATATGATGATGTAATTGCTGTAAGTGTTTAAGATTTAGCAGGGCTTGGGATCCATTTTAGACCCAGGAGTTAAAACCTTCAACTAAACATTACAAGGACTTTAAAAGCACATACAGGAAGATACATGGATGTTAAAAGCTTAATTTAAAAAAATTCTCA
>NW_012115211.1:2594805-2660007 GCF_000951035.1 Colobus angolensis palliatus | reverse complement strand
ATCTTTTTAAAAACGTTCTGGTTCCTTTTACCTTGTTTAATACATTATCTTTAAATAAATTTTGAATTAGAAAAACTTGTTCACTTTTTTCTTTAAAGAGACAAAACTTTTTATTTTTATTATACTTTAATTCTGGGGTATATGTGCAAAACATGCAGGTTTGTTACATAGGTATACACATGCCATGGTACCTTGCTGCACACATCAATCCGTCATCTACATTAGGTATTTCTCCTAATGCTATTCCTCCCATAGCCACCTACCCCCTGACAGGCCCCAGTGTGTGATGTTCTCCTCCCTAGTCCATGTGTTCTCATTAATAAACTCCCACTTATGAGTCAAAATATGTGGTGTTGGGTTTTCTGTTCTTGTGTTAGTTTGCAGAGAATGATGATTTCTAGCTTCATCCATGTCCCCGCAAAGGACATGAACTCATCATTTTTTATGGCTACATAGTATTCCATGGTGTATGTATGCCACATTTTCTTTATTCAGTCTATCACTGATGGGCCTTTGAGTTAGTTTTAAGTCTTTGCTATTGTGAACAGTGCCACAGTAAACATACGTGTGAATAGGTCTTTATAGTAGAATGATTTATAATCCTTTGGGCATATATTCAGTAATGTGATTGCTGGATCAAATGGCATTTCTAGTTCTAGATCCTTGAGGAATTGCCACACTGTCTTCCACAATGGTTGAACTAATTTACACTCCAAGCATCAGTGTAAAAGTGTTCCTATTTCTCCACATCCTCTCCAGCATCTGTTGTTTCCTGATTTTTTAAAGATTGCAATTCTAACTGGAGTGAGATGGTATCTCATTGTGGTTTTGATTTGCATTTCTCTAATGACCCGTGATGATGAGCTTTTCTTCGTATGTTTGTTGACTGCATAAATGTCTTCTTTTGAGAAGTGCTGGTTCATATCATTTGCCCACTTTTTGATGGGATTGTTTTTTTTTTCTTGTAAATTTGTTTAAGTTCTTTACGGATTCTGGATATTAGCCCTTTGTCAGATGGATAGATTGCAAAAATTTTCTCCCATTCTGTAGGTTGTCTGTTCATGCTAATGATAGTTTCTTTTGCTGTGCAGAAACAGTTTAGTGTAAGTAGATTCCATATGTCAATTTTGGCTTCTGTTGCTATTGCTTTTGGTGTTTTACTCATGAAGGCCCATGCCTATGCCCTGAATGGTATTGCCTAGGTTTTCTTCTACAGTTTTTATTGTTTTAGGGTTTACATTTAAATCTTTCATCCATCTTGAGTTAATTTTTGTATAAGGTTTAACGAAGAGATCCAGTTTCAGTTTTCTGCATATGGCTACCCAGTTTTCCCAACACCATTCTTTAAATAGGGAATCCTTTCCCCATTGATTGTTTCTGTCGGGTTTGTCAAAGATCAGATGGTTGTAGATGTGCAGTGTTATTTCTGAGGCCTCTGTTCTGTTCCATTGGTTTATATGTCTGTTTTGGTACCAGTACCATGCTATTTTGGTTACTGTAGCCTTGTAGTATAGTTTGAAGTCAGGTAGCATGATGCCTCCAGCTTTGTTCTTTTTGCTTAGGATTGTCTTGGCTATGAGGGCTCTTTTTGGGTTTCATATGAAATTTAAAGTAGTTTTTTTGTTTTTTTCCTAATTCTTTGAAGAAAGTCAATGGCAGCTTCATGGGGATAGCATTAAATCTGTAAATTCCTTTGGGAAGTATGGCCATTTTCACAATATTGATTCTTCCTGTCCATGAGCATGGAATGTTTTTGCATTTGTGTGTGTCCTCTCTTATTTTTTTGAGCAGTTGTTTGTAGTTCTCCTTGAAGAGGTCCTTCACATCCATTGTAAGTTGTATTCCTAGGTATTGTATTCTCTTTGTAGTAATTGTGAATGGGAGTTCACTCGTGATTTTGCTCTCTGTGTGTCTATTATTGGTGTATAGGACTGCTTGTGATTTTTGGACATTGATTTTGTATCCTGAGACTTTGCTGACATTGCTTATCAGTTTAAGGAGATTTTGGGCTGAGATGATGTGGTTTTCTAAATATACAATCATTTCATATGCAAACAGAGATAATTTGACTTTCTCTCTTCCTATTTTAATACCCTTTATTTTTTTCTTTTGCCTAATTGTCCTCGCCAGAACTTCCAATACTATGTTGAATAGGAATGATAAGATAGGGCATCCTTGCCTTGTGCTGGTTTTCAAAGGGAATGCTTCCAGTTTTTGTTTACTCAGTATGATATTGGCTGTGAGTTTGTCATAAATAGCTGTTATTATTTTGAAATATGTTCCCGCAATACCTAGTTTACTGAGAGTTTTTAGCATAAAGGGGTGTTGGATTTTATTGAAGGCCTTTTCTGCGTCTATCGAGATAATCATGTGGTTTTTGTAATTGATTCTATTTATGTGATGGATTACATTTATTGATTTACATCTGTTGAACCAGCCTTGCACCCTAGGGATGAAGCCTACTTGAGCATGATGGATAAGCTTTTTGATGTGCTGCTGGATTCAGTTTGTCAGTATTTTATTGAGGATTTTCACATCGATGTTCACCAGGGATATTGGCCTGAAATTTTCTTTTTTTTGTTGTGTCTCTGCCAGGTTTTGGTATCAGGATGATGCTGGCCTCATAAAATAAGTTAGGGAGGAGTCCTTCTTTTTCTATTTTTTGTAATAGCTTCAGAAGGAATGGTACCAGCTCCTCTCTGTACATCTAGTAGAATTTGGCTGTGAATCCGTCCAGTCCTGGACTTTGGTTGATAGGCTATAAATTACTGCCTCAATTACAGATCTTGTTATCAGACTATTCAGGGAATTGACTTCTTTCTGATTTAATCCTGGGATTAAACATGTCCAGGAATTTATCCATTTTTTCTACATTTTCTAGTTTATTTGCATAAAGGTGTTTATAGTACTTTTTCATGGTAGTTTGTATTTCTGTGGGATCAGTGGTGATATTCCCTTTATCATTTTTATTTCATCTATTTGATCTTCTCTCTTTTCTTCTTTATTAGTCTGGCTAGAGGTCTATCTATTTTGTTGATCTTTTAAAAAACCAGCTCCTCGCTTCATTGATTTTTTGAAGGGGTTTTCATGTCTCTATCTCCTTCAGTTCTGCTCTGATCTTAGTTAATTCTTGTCTTCTGCTATCTTTTGAATTTGTTTGCTCTTACATCTCTAGTTCTTTTAATTGTGTGTTAGGGTGTCAAATTTAGATCTTTCCTGTTTTGTCTTGTTGGCACTTAGTGTTATAAATTTCCCTCTAAATACTGCTTCAACTGTGTCCCAGAGATTCTGGTACGTGGTGCCTTTGTTCTCATTGGTTTTAAGGAACTTATTTATTTCTGCCTTCATTCCGTTAATGACCTAGTAGTCATTCAGGAGCAGGTTGTTCTGTTTCCATGTAGTTGTGTGGTTTTGCATGAGTTTCTTAATCCTGAGTTCTAATTTGATCACACTGTGGTCTGAGAGACTGTTTGTTATGATTTCAGTTCTTTTGCATTTGATGAGGAGTGTTTTACTTCCAATTATGTTGTCAATTTTAGAATAAGTGTGATGTGGTGCTGAGAAGAATGTGTATTCTGTTGATTTGGGGTGGAGAGTTCTGTAGATGTCTATAGGTCTGCTTGGTCCAGAGCTGAGTTCAGGTCCTGAATATCCTTGTTGATTTTCTGTTTTGTTGATCTGTCTAATATTGACAGTGGGGTGTTAAAGTCTCCCACTATTATTGTGCAGGAGTCTAAGTCTCTTTGTAGATCTCCAAGAACTTGCTTTATGAATCTGGGTGCTCCTGTATTGGGTACATATAAAATTAGGTTAGTTAGCTTTTCTTGTTGCATTGACCTCTTTATTATTCTGTTTGTCTTTTGATCTTTGTTGGTTTAAAGTCTGTTTCATCAGAGACTGGGATTGCAACTCCTGCTTTTTTTTTTTTCTTTTTTTGGCTTTCTATTTACTTGGGAAATATTCCTCCATTCCTTTATTTTGAGCCTGTGTGTGTGTCTTTGCATGTGAGATGGGTCTCCTGAATACAGCACACCAATGGGTCTTGACTCTTTATCCAATTTGCCAGTCTTTGTCTTTTAATTGGGGTATTTAGTCCATTTACATTTAAGGCTAATATTATTATCTTGGAATTCGATCTTGTCATTATGTTGTTATCTGGTTATTTCACCCATTAGTTGATGCAGTTTCTTCATAGTGTCAATGGTCTTTACAATTTGGTATGTTTTTGAGGTGGCTGTTATCAGATGTCCCTTTCCATATTTAGTGCTTCCTTCAGGAGCTCTTGTAAGGCAGGCCTGGTGGTGACAAAATCTCTCAGCATTTGCTTGTTTGTAAAGGATTTTATTTCTCCTTCATTTATGAAGCTTAGTTTGGCTGGATATGAAATTCTGGGTTGAAAATTATTTTCTTTAAGAATGTTGAATATTGGTCCCCACTCTCTTCTAGCTTGTAGGGTTTCTTCACTGAGATCCACCATTAGTCTCATGGGCTTCTCTTTGTGGGTAACCTGTCCTTTCTCTCTGGCTTCCTTTATTTCAACTTTGGTAAATCTGACAATTATGTGTTTTGGGGTTAGTCTTCTCAGAGAGTACCTTTGTACTGTTCTCTGTATTTCCTGAATTTGAATGTTGGTCTGTCTTGCTAGGTTGGGGGCAGTTCTTCTGGATAATATCCTGAAGAGTGTTTTCCAACCTTGTTCCATTCTCCCTGTCACTTTCAGGTACACCAATCAAACATAGGTTTGGTCTTTTCACATAGCCCCATATTTCTTGGAGGCTTTGTTTGTTCCTTTTCAATCTTTTTTCTCTAATCTCATCTTCACACTTTATTTCATTAAGTTGATCTTCAATCTCTGATACCCTTTCTTCCACTTGATCAGTTCAGCTATTGATACCTTTGTATGCTTCACGAAGTTCTCATGCTGTGTTTTTTCACTTCTATCAGGTCATTTATGTTCTTCTCTAAACTGGTTATTCTAATTAGCAATTCCTCTGACCTTTTTTCAAGGTTCTTAGCTTTCTTGCATTGGGTTAAAACATGCTCCTTTAGCTCAGAGCAGTTTGTTATTACCCATGTTCTGAAGCCTATTTCTGTTAATTCATCAAACTCTTTCTCCGTTCAATTTTGTTCCCTTGCTGGCAAGGAGTTGCAATCGTTTGGAGGAGAAGAGGCCTTCTGGTTTTGGGAATTTTCAACATTTCTGCTCTGGTTTCTCTCCATCTTCGTGGATTTATCTACCTTTGGACTTTGATGTTGGTGACTTTCAGATGGGGTTTCTGCATGGACATCTTTTTTGTTGATGTTAACGTTCTTCCTTTCTGTTTGTTAGTTTTCCTTCTAAGAGTCAGGCCCCTCTGCTGCAGGTCCATTGGAGTTTGCTGGAGGTCCACTCCAGACCCTGTTTTCCTGGGTATCACCAGCAGAGGCTGCAGAACAGCAAAAATTGCTGCCCGTTCTTTCCTCTGGAAGCTTCATCCCAGAGGAACACCCACCAGATGCCAGCTGGTGCTCTCCCGTATGAGATGTCTGTTGGCCCCTGCTGGGAGGTGTCTTCTCCATCAGGAGGCACAGGGGTCAGGAACCCACTTGAGGAGGCAGTCTGTCCCTTAGCAGAGCTGGAGCATTGTGATGGGAGAACCGCCTCTCTCTTCAGAATTGGCAGCCAGGAACTTTTAAGTCTGCTGAAACTGTGCCCACAGCAGCCCCTTCCCCCAGGGGCACTGTCCCAGGGAAATGGGGGTTTTATCTATAAGCCCCTGACTGGGGCTGCTGTCTTTTTTTCAGAGATGCCCTGCCCAGAGAGAAGGAATCTAGAGAGGTAGTCTGGCTACAGTGGCTTTGCTGAGCTGCAGAGGACCCTGCCCAGTAGGAACTTTCCTGAGGCTTTGTTTACACTGTGAGGGGAACACTGCTTACTCACGCCTCAGTAATGGCAGCCACCCCTCCCCGAATCAAGCTCTAGTGTCCCAGGTCAACTTTAAACTGCTGTGCTCAGGGTGAGAATATCAAGCCAGTGGATCTTAGCTTGTTGGGCTCTGTAGAGGTGGGATCTGCTGAGCTAGAACACTTGGCTCCCTGGCTTCAGCCTTCTTTCCAGGCAAGTGAACGGTTCTGTCTCGCTGGTGTTCTAGGCGCTACTGGTGTAGAAAAAAAAAAAAAAAAAAAAAAAACTTCTGCAGCTAGTTTGGTGTCCGCCCAGGCAGCCGCCTAGTTTTGTGCTTGAAACCCAGGGCGTCGGTGAAGTAGGCACCCAAGGGAATCTCCTGGTCTGTGGGTTGTGAAGACCATGGGAAAAGAGTAGTGTCTGGGCCAGAGAGCACCATTATTCTCCGCAGAGATTCTCAGGGCTTCCCTTGGCTAGGGGAGGGAGTACCCCAACCGCTTGCATTTCCTGGGTGAGGCTACACCCACTCTGCTTTGTCTCACCCTTCGTGGTCTGCTCCCACTGTCTAACCAGTCCCAGTAAGACGAGCTGGGTACCTCAGTTGGAAATGCAGAAATCACCTGCCTTCTGCATTGATCTCCCTGGGAGCTGCAGACTGCAGCTGTTCCTATTCAGACACCTTGGTAAGTCCTGACAATCTTTTTTTTAGCAAGAATGTTTTCCTCCAATATATGTTAATTGGAGAATACACAGATGATAAAATATCTGTTATTTAATTTAATAGACCTTTATATTCTAAATTATGACCAGTTTGTTTATAAGTATTTACCCCATTACATCTACCTAATTATTTTATTTTAATCATTTACCTAGATTATTTATGTAAACTGTGATAGCTATGATTTAATGTTGTAAAACCACTATTGCAAAATTATAACAGAGACAGTGAAAAAATATTTGACCAAACTGATTTCATCTTGCTCTTAATCGCCAAGCTGTCCTTGGTCATTCCTGGGCATAGGGAGAAGCAACTTTGGGAGAAACTTACTTTATAGTTTAGCTTTGAAACAAAGATGATAACAGTTATTTCCCAAAACAAGCCTTCTTGTTGTCTGTGGACTATAATGCCTAAAACCACAGGATTAGAAGTTATGATAATCTTACTACATTCGAGATGCAGCTATTTTTATTAAACCCATATCAATGCCTTATTTATTAAAAATTAAACAAGAAAAGATCATTCTCTTTGGGGCTGCGTTGATAGTTTTGTAACCCCAATGTCAAATTTTGACACCCTATAGTATCTGACAGTGATAGGTATGAAATTGCTTCATTAATAAATGCAAACAAAAATGTATGCTGGCAGTTCTTAAGACATTTCTACTATTACTTTACCAACGATTTTAAAGCTAGCTTATTTTTTTAAAAATTTTACTTAACTTACATAAACTTGAAAAAGCATTCAACTAGTCTTTTCTTTTTTAGTACCTGATATAAGTGCTTTTATTTTTTAAACCAATTAATTAGAGCTCTTTTATATATTTTTAATAGTGAAACTTTGTGTACACAATACATAAATATACAAAAAGATGTATTAGGCATGCCAGTAGAAGTACGTTGTATAGATTTATAAATACCTCCGCCGCCCACCTGCTTTTTTTCCCTTTCTTAGACTTTCAGCTTCTTGACCACCTGTTTTATAACCCTAGGCAATTCTCAGCAAAATAGCCTTAAATTTTCACATTAAAGGAAACAATTCAGTGAAAATCAAACAGCAAAATTTATATTATAAAGCACAGAGAGAAAAAAGTTTCATGGTGCTAGAAAGAGATGCTTTAATTTTTGGGGGGCCACAACATAAAATTTTAAAAACCCAAGGGTAGCCTCTGTTTCAATAACTACTTTAGTCAAAAAATCAGGTGAAAAAAGAATTCAGTCAAGAAAAAGAAAAAAACATTATTGCTCAAAAAAAGACAAGGTATTAGGAAAGAAAAACAAAATAACAAAAACATGAAGGCCTTTCCAATACAAACATGCACACATGCATACACACACATCTTACATGTTAAAGTTTTAATTCAGCTAACTTTTAACCATTAAGCACCTATTATTACCATATTTAAACTAAGACAAAAAGTTGCTATTTCAGAAGTACAGCTGTTGCTCTTTCAGTTTGGTCTTCCTGGCAAAAAATGTGGCCTTGTTATGTAAATATAGCCCCTTTAGTAGTTAATATTAAAAATCAAGTGTTTTTCCTTTTGTTGGCTGTTTTCCTCCCACTTCAGAGGCCTTGTTTCCCATAATTTAGGGTTCCCCTTCAGATTTGACCAGGGCAGAAATAAACAACAAAACAGTTAAGCAAAACTAACAATGATCACACAAATTATAAAATTTCTGAGCATTCTAAGTGTAAGCAGAAATTAACACCAGCTGGCTGTTAAATGCTAACTTTAGTCATTTGGAAATAATTTGCAAGACAGGATCCCAAACCAGTTTGTAACCTAGTGATGGGTCTCATGCTGTAGACTGCTCTCTACCATCCTAGAAGTAAGGGAAAAAATCCTATCTTTCCTGTTGGAAGCAAGCTCAAACTCCATAAAGGACTTACCTGCCGTCCATCCTCATGAAAGCAGGAAAACTCGCCTTCCTTGGTGAGGCAATTAAAACTCCAGAAAAAAACAAACAAACAAACAAACAAACAAACAAAAAAACAGTTGTACAGCAAAATAAAATTTAGATCTCGACCAAATCTGGGGAGATAAAGGATCTCTGGAGGGGATGCGCTCAGACCTTAGCAATTTGTCCTATTCGTTTGAGCCGTAAATTTAGCTCATGCTGGTAACAAGCACTGACAGAAGATTTGTCAAAGGTCAGGGACATTTCCATTCAGAATCCTTCCATGGTCACCACATTTTGAACCCAAAAACTCTGAGACAGGTCTCAGTTAATTTAGAAAGTTTATTTTGCCAAGGTTGAGGATATACCTGTGACAAAGCCCCAGCACGTCCTGACAACATGTGCCAAAGGGGGTCAGGGCACAGCTTGGTTTTATACATTTTAATGGAGACATGAGACATGTATCAATATATCTAAGAATACACTGGTTCTGCCTGGAAAGGCGGGACAACTTGAAGCAAAGGCAGGAAGACTTGAAGCAGAAGGGAGCTTCCAGGTCATGGATAGTTGAGATGCAAAAGGGTGCATTGCATTCTTTTGAGTGTCTGATTAGCCTTTCCAAAGGAGGGAATCAGATATGCATCTATCTCAGTGAGCAGAGGGATAACTTTAAATAGAATGGAAAGCAGGTTTGCGTTAAGCAGTTTCCAGCTTGAGTTTTCCTTCGTGATGTTGGGGGCCCAAAATATTTCCTTTGACAACATAACATTTCTGTTTATTTGTGATCTCTGTGTTGGTCCATTTTCACATTGTTGATAAAGACATACCTGGAATGGGGCAATTTAGAAAACAAAGATGTTTAATGGACTTACAGTTCCACATGGATAGGAAGTCCTCACAATCATGGTGGAAGGTAAAAGACACCTCTTACATGGTGGCAGAAAGAGAATGAGAGCCAAGCAAAACGAGTTTCCCCGTATGAAACCATCAGATCCCATGAGAGTTATTCACTACCATGAGAACAATATGGGGGAAACCTCAGCCATGATTCAGTCATCTCCCTCCGCGTCCCTCCCAAACACGTGGTAATTATAGGAGTACAATTCAAGATGAGATTTGGGTGGGGACACTGAGCCAAACCGTATCATTCTGCCTCTGACACCTCCCAAATCTCATGTCCTCATTTCAAAATTTATCATGCCTTCCCAACAGTCCCCCAAAGTCTTAACTCATTTCAGTATTGACTCAAAAGTCCACAGTTCAAAGTCTCATCTGAAACAAGGCAACTCCCTTCTGCGTATGAACCTGTAAAATCAAATAGTCTTACAAATCAAAATAAGTTTGGAAAACATTCCAATGGGTAATAGGAATGAAAACTCTTTGAGGAGGTTTAATGACTGTATTAAAGGTTGTACTTGTCACTCTATACTGATGAGTCAGTTCCTTCTACCATCCTCTTGCACAATTTCTTTTCTTTTCTTTTCTTTTTTTTTATTGAGACATTGTCACTCTCTCCCGCCCAGGCTAGAGTGGTGCAGTGCTGCTATCTCAGGGCTCCCAAAGAGCTGGGATTACAGGGGTGAGCCATTGTGCCTGGCCCATTGTGCATAAACCTTAATACCTTCCAAATCTTACAGTAAATTTATTCTACTCCAAGAGTAGAGTCCTATGCTTTCACAGCTATTCACAAGAGCTGACAGAGCCATAAAATTACACTTGCAGAAATCATATGTGAAGAACTTGTCTTTTGTTTACTTATAGGGAATTATGGTTTTAGAGTCATGAAGACAGCATTTTAGCATCATATATGTGTGGTTTAGCATTAGGATTAAGGGAAAAAGAAATAAAAGCTTTCATTTACTTTATAACAGTTTGAGTAAAAATTGTAATGCTGTATAAAGGTTTTGCTTTGTTTTGTTTGAGACAGAGTCTCACTCTGTCACCCAGGCTGGAATGCAGTGGTGCGATCTTGGCTCACTGCGACCTCCGCCTCCTGGGTTCAAGTAATTCTCCTGCCTCAGGCTCCCGAGTAGCTGGGATTACAGGTATGTGCCACCACGCCTAGCTAACTTTTGTACTTTTAGTAGAGATGGGGTTTTGCCATGTTGATCATCCTGGTCTGGAACCCCTGACTTCTGGTGATCCGCCTGCCTTGGCCTTCCAAAAGTGCTGGGATTACAGGCGTGAGCCACTGCACCAGGCCTAAAGTTTTTTTATCACTAAGCAGAAATGACATTTAAATTGAAAGTGAGATTGTACCGGTATCATTCAGCTGTGCAGTTTGAAAGGTTTTTTTTTCTTCTTCTTCTTTTTTTGACAGTTTTCTGGCTTATAATGTACTTTAAAATTGGTTTCTTTGCTTCAAGACTCGTTAACTAATAATGTATGTTTTTCTTAAGCTAGTTTGTTATTTCTGTATGTGTAAATGCCATCTTCTGAAATTCGTTGGAGAGACAGACATCAGTAGCCTTCAAATATTGAACTGGCTTGGGGTCTCAGTTCTCCAGTCAGAGGGGTTAGTGCAAGGAAAGGGGCTAGCAGGAATAAAAGTTTTTTTTTTTTTTTTTTTTTTTTGTGAGGCGGAGTCTCGCTCTGTCGCCCAGGCTGGAGTGCAGTGGCCGGATCTCAGCTCACTGCAAGCTCCGCCTCCCGGGTTTACGCCATTCTCCTGCCTCAGCCTCCCGAGTAGCTGGGACTACAGGCGCCCGCCACCTCGCCCGGCTAGTTTTTGTATTTTTTTTTTTTTTAGTAGAGACGGGGTTTCACCGTGTTAGCCAGGATGGTCTCGATCTCCTGACCTCGTGATCCGCCCGTCTCGGCCTCCCAAAGTGCTGGGATTACAGGCTTGAGCCACCGCGCCCGGCCAATAAAAATCTTTTAAATCTTCATAGTCTTTAATATTTAAACTAACATTTCAAACTCTTCAGACACTTGTTAAATAATTGGGTGTACTTTTGTAAATTGCCTTGGAAACTGCTGAAACATTTTTTCTTACACTGTTTTTCTAAAAATAGCATGATAGTCTTCATCATTAGTATGATTCAAAGATTGTCATCAGTGGATTTCTGATGAGATTCCAGTTTGTTCACTACCTAAATAGAATGATAGTCATTTTTGTTGTTTGTTTTTATAATAAAAGAAGAAAATATTATTTGCAATAAACCTTCTGGTTGAATAAAAAGGAGACACAGGAAATCTGATGTCATTTAGGGTTGAAACCACACCTGTAAGAGAAGGTCAGTTCAGACAAGGGGACATCTCTTGTTTTACACGTATTCCATCTTTGGAAGGCAGAGACACCTTCAATGACAAAGGAGTCTTCTTCCAGCTGGGAATGATGCTTCTATTTAGACATTCCTTTCTAGCATTTCTCAGGACATATATTTCTGGATTTTGAATCCTGAAGAAAAATGGTTAAGAAATCTTGAAAGTAAGCAAAAGGTTTACAGAACCCATATGGTAACATAGAAATGTTACTGCTTTGAAGGAATCACTGATTCCAAGTTAAAAGCAAGAAGAGGAATGGTGACATGATGAGTTGAAATTTAAGGTAGACATTTCCAACAACTAGGATAAGAGCACATGAGAGAAGCAGTAACAAGGTAGTCTTGGGGACAGCAAATTTTTTCTGTAATGAGCCAGGCAGTAAATATTTTTGGCTTTATAGTCTCTGTTGCAATTATTAATCTGTTTTGTGGTATCATAAACAATATGTAATTAGATATGTGTAGCTATTTTCCAATAAAACTTTATTTAGAAACATTAAAATTTGAGTTTTATATATATTTCAAGCTTGATCATATATCAATCTTTTGATTTTTTTGACAATTTAAAAATGTAAAAAATTCTCAGCTTGTGAGGCATACGAAAATAAGGGGGGCTTAGTTGGCCAATATCAATCTAATCAGTTTCTGCTGCCATGTTGTGTAAAGAGTGGGCCTAATTGTTGTTAACAGTGAGTCTTTTTCGCATATATATTACAAAAATATATATATATAGTAAATATTTTAAAAATTCTATAAAAGATGTTTCAAAAAGAAATCTACAAGCAAAGTCAGTCTTTAAATTGGCAATTTTGACAAATGATTTTGTGAGGTGTTGTTAACTGTGCTAGAAATTGTGAATGTTAAGTTGTTTATATGCTACCCAATTAAATGTCATCCAATCACTCAAAAATGTTCTGACATTTTTCAGTGGGTTTCTCCAAATTTGCTGTCAATATCTTTTTTTGGTAAATATGCCAAAAAAAGAAATGCAAACAGAAGGTAAGAATTTTGTTGCCTAATACTCCAAAATGAAATTGGAAACTGATCTAAAATCTGAATTAGCCAATGCAATATGGATTTTTATAGCTCAATCAAAATAATGAACAACAGATAAGCTTTTCATTATGAAAAAGAAAATGAGGTTAATAGACATAATGACATTCAACTTCAAGATGGTTTTGGACATATTTTTAACAGCCAAACCAGTGCCAAACCAAAATGAAAGAAATGTCTTTATTTTTGAAATATGTGTTGCTAAAGGTCAAAAGAGTTGGTGCTCTAGTCCCATCAATTCAGGACTTATTTATTGAATTAAATTGAATTACAGGA
Source organism: Colobus angolensis palliatus (assembly GCF_000951035.1). Classification (NCBI taxonomy): domain Eukaryota; kingdom Metazoa; phylum Chordata; class Mammalia; order Primates; family Cercopithecidae; genus Colobus; species Colobus angolensis. Next base: position 2,646,912 of record NW_012115211.1, on the reverse strand, counting down.
CTCACAAAAGATATGCCAAAAATTGTGAATACTTCAATATGACTAGAGAATACAGTCTTCAATAAGCAGAAAGCGATATGTGATGAGACTGGAGAAAGATTTGGAAAAACTTGATTTACTTTACACTTCAGGCTAGTTTTATCAGGATCCCTTTTATTCTCACCAGATGTGTATATATCTATTTCCAGCCACACATGGGAAAAAATAAATATTTTAATAAAGTTCTAAAAAAAGCCATGTGAAGATTTTGAGTTGAGTACCAATAAAATCAGATTTTTATTTTTAATGTAAAACAATGTTTTATGACATTTACATTTTGAGAAAACCTAAAATTTCATTTCATTAATTTTATTTGGTATATTTGAAAAATTATTTTGTGTTAGACAAGAAATATTTAATTCTTTTTTAAATATACTATGCCCAGTCATGTAATATACAATAAAAATACTAAATATAATATTTTTAACTGACACATTTTGTTTTTTAGATGTGGTTGATTTAAAAGTCTCTACTTACAAGTTTTGTAAAAAACAAACAAAGATAACTAAAATGAAAACAAACAGAAAATTCAGAAATTGTTTTATTTAGAAGAGTTGATACCATTCCCACTTGCATTTGCTATAGACTCAAAGGAGACAGGGAAGTGAGGGAGCTCTGTAGAGAAAAAGGGACAATTCCAACTATGCTTTGACTCGAGGTTCTTATCATGGAAAAGGTGGAAATGAGCAGCAGAACATCTTAGGCATGTAAACCTAAAACAAAATTCTGAGCTCCCACAACCATCTGAATGAATCTCTCCTCTCAGCAAGGGCCTTCCTAAGTTAACCTGAAAAAATAGTTCAGGCTACAATGTGAAGGGGAATAGAGATGCCTCATTATATATACCCTTCTTCCTTTTGGAATTACTGATGGAAAAGAATCTTTAAGTCTGATAAAAATCATTTTTAATCTACTGTCTCTGAAATCTGCTACATGGAAGCTACATCTAGAAGATAAAACCTTGGTGTCCACAACTCCTTAGTACAACCCAGACATACCTTTCTATTGATAATAACTCTTTCAACCAATTGCCAATCAGAAAATATTTGAATCTGCCTGTGACTTGGAAGCTCCCACTTTGAGTTTTCCCAACTTTCCAAAGTGAACAAATGTACATCTTACAAGTATTAATTGATGCTTCATGTCTCCCTAAAATGTATAAAACCAAGCTGTGGCCTGACCACCTCGAGTACATGTTCTCACAATCTCCTGAGTGCTGTGTCATGGACCATGGACACTCATATTTGGCTCAGAATAAATGTCTTCAGATATTTTACAGAGTTTGACTCTTCATTGACAGGTGATTGCTTTGGAAAACAATCACTTGGCTTTCTCTGGTTGGTGCTGTCTTGAAACTGAGGTAAAGAGAAGTAGCAATCACTGATCCAGTTTGGATGCTTTGGGGCCAATTGCTGTAGTTGGGGTTTGGTTTCCTGGTCAGGTTGCTGTAGACATGGTGGATTAGAATTCGATTGTCCTACATGATCTGGCCATTGTCCATTTGTACACTAATTTCATCACAGCTTTCATCCCTTTCATAAATGCTAAGCACTTTATATCATGACTAAAACCTTCAGTCCTTGGGGAATTCAAATGCTGTATTTATGCTAAAATTCATCTTTATTTTTGCATAGTGATTGCTTGTTAAAAATACAGATTATGATATATAATTTGAAAAAAATTTTCTCAATCACTGAGCTGGATTGATGAATGCTTGCTTTTATCTCTTAAATTTTGGGTATCTTAATTTATTAAAAATATGTGTGTATTTATATTTACTTATCATCTCACAGTTTAATATCACAAAAACTGTTTTTTTAAATAACCTTTGTTCATTAGCATTAGACTCATTAAACCAATCTCAACTGTGTGATTGAATTGTTTATATGCTCCTAAAAAAGTATAATAATGCAATGTAACTGCCTGATGGGTTCTTTCTGGCCACTGCCCAAAGACCACAGCATTGCAGTAAGAAAGAGTTTAACTAATGCAAGGCTAATCATGCCATATGGGAGACAGAGTTATTGCTCAAATAAGTCACCTCGAGGCTTGGAGGGTGGGAGTTTTCCAAAGACAGCTTGGTGGGCAGGGAGCTAGGGTAGTGGCAGTTCTGATTGGTTGAGTCAAAGATGAAATAATAGGGGAGTCCAAGGTGGCCTCTTTGGCTGAGTCACTTCTGGGTGGGACCACAGGAGTGATTGGCAGGTGAAGGTGGAGCCATCAGTCATCAGACATGAAAAAAAAAAAACTGAAAAAATATCTCAAAAGGCCAGTCTTAAGTTCTACAATAGTTATGTTATCTGAAAGGGAAATTGGGGAAGTTGCATATCTTACAACCTCCAGAATAATGCTTGACAATGGTTTCTGGGTCTACACCTTAGCATAATTCAGGCTTCTCTCCTACCCCTAGCTTTGTGATCTCTCATTAGCTTTACAAAGGCAGCTGAGTTTTGGGAAACGGCTACTGTCATTTAAACTATAAACTAAATGTCTCCCAAAGTTAACTGGCCTAAGCCCATGATTACTTAAAGCAGTTTGAAGGCTAAAGGCAAGATGGGGTTTGGCTACATCAGATCTCCTCAACCACCATGGTTATCTGACATAATTTTTGCGAAGGTGGATTCAGCAGGAAATCAATAACACTTGTTTGGTAAACAAACCCTAATTTGTTGTTGGAGTTTTAAAACAGTACAATGGATTTATAACAATACATTTTGATAAAAATCTAATTATACTTATTTAAATGTAAATAATATGAAAAAAGTTTATGCAAAAGGCAACTGTTGAATTAAGTTTAGAACTTTTGTTTTGGACATCAGTACACAAATACTTTTAGAAGAAAATTATGAAAAATGGACATGTAAATAGAGCCATGAATGCATAATAATTACGGTTTATTTTAAAGTTTTAAGTGGCTTCAATATTTTTATTATATCCAGTTTAAGTAATTTAAATATTTTGCGCTAGTAGCTATTTACTACATTTCACACGAGATATATAAGGAGTCATACAATGAACTGATTAATCTTCTGAACAGGATGCCACTGATGTTTCATTGTGTTCAATTACTATTTACCAAGGATCAGATATTGTGCTAGGTTAAGGGAGCATAAAAATAAAACACCCACCATCACTGTTCTAATGTAATTTTCAAATTTGTGTGGAGGTGTGTGTATACACTCACGTATGTATAAAACACACACATTATATAATGTATATATAATATGTATCATATATTATGTATATTATATATAATACATATAATATATACATTACATATACTATCTATAATACAACTATGTATTAACCTCTAATTATTTACTCAAATAATATTTCATGAATGTCTACTATTTGCCAGCAAATCTTCTCAGTGACAGAGGAACAATTATATTCAAGCCATAAAAGGTTCTTCATGCAGCTACCATTTAGTGAAGAAGAATGAGAGAGTTTGGCTCTGTGTCCCCACCCTCATCTCATCTTGAATTGTACTCCCATAATTCCCATGTGTTATGGGAGGTATCCAATGGGAGGTAATTGAATCATGGCTGAGGTTTTTCCCATACTGTTCGTAGTTATTATGTCTCATGAAATCTGATGGTTTGATAAGTAGAAAGACGTTTCACTTAACTTTCATTCTTTCTCTTGTTACTCCCATGTAAAAAGTGACTTTTGCCTTCTGCCATGATTTTGAGGCCTTCCTAGCCACGTGGAACTGTAAGTCCACTAACCCTCCTTCTTGTGTAAATTACGCAGTCTCAAGTGTATCTATTAGAAACCAATGCTTTAACATAGAGTATGAAACTTGCAGACGTCTCAGTGATAAGGTTTCAGGGAAGAACAGTAAGGTAAATCTTTTACAGAGAAAATATAACCGGATCTCTCCCATAATAGTAGCAATTCAGTGGAAAACAAATAGTGTTTTCAGCAAATGTTGCTAGAACACTTGGGCATATATATTTTTAAAAGTAAACTTCGATCTACACTTCATATCAAGTACAAGAATTAACTCCAAACACATCGTAGATATGAAGGTAAAACCAAAAACTATAAAACTTTTACAACAACTAATAGAAAACGTTTGTGACCTTGGGCTAAGCAACCATATCTTACATACAATAGCAAAAGCAAATATTAAAAAAAGAAAATGTTGATAATTTAGATTTCACCAAAATTAAAAGTTTCAGTTTTCAAAAGTTATTTTCAGAAACTGAAATGACAGGCCACAGATTGAATTAAAATATTTTCCAATCCAATATCTGATAAGCAATTAGAAAATAAACAAGCCACTTTAAATAATGAGCAAAATATTTGAATAGTTATTTCACCAAGAAGCGAGCTGGATGAAAAATAAGCCCATAGCAAGACTTTCAACATCATTAGTCATTAGGGAACTGCAAATTGAAACCACTACACATCTTTTAGAATGGCTGGAATTATAAGGAGCGACAGCTAATGCTGACAAGGATGTACAGAAACTAGATATGTCATACATTGCTGGTGGGAATGTAAAATGGAACACCCACTTTGGGAAATAGTTTGGTGGTTTCCTAAAATATAATGTGTATGTCTACCTGCTCCAGCCATCCCACTCTAGGTTTTTATCCAAGAGAAGTAAAACTCTAAGTTTATATGAAGACTTGTACATGAATGTTCACACCATTTTGTTTGTAATAACCCTAAACTACAAACAACCTAAATTCCCAGCAAGAGATGAATGGATAAGCAAATTTTCCTGTATCTTTTCAATGGAACAATACTTAGTTATGAAATAACCATCAGTGCATTCTATAACATAGATTAATCTCAAAATGATTATAGTGAGTGAAAGTAACTAGACAATATACATAATTTCAGCATGTCATAGCAACATTCTTCCTCCAAGGAAATAAAACTATCACCTTTGAAGCAAATAACTTGTCTAAGATTACCCTTTTTTGAGAACTAGGTATTTCATTTCTAATATTACCTTTGCTAGGAAATCAGCAGCTTCATCCAGTCTCATTATCAGGGAAAAAATACGATAAGATTATTTTTATTTAAGAATTCCCTAGGCTTTGCCAGGCGCGCTGGCTCACGCCTGTAATCCCAGCACTTTGGGAGGCCGAGACGGGCGGATCACGAGGTCAGGAGATCGAGACCATCCTGGCTAACACGGTGAAACCCCGTCTCGACTAAAAAAAACACAAACAAACAAACATTAGCCGGGCGCAGTGGCGGGCGTCTGTAGTCCCAGCTAAACGGGAGGCTGAGGCAGGAGAATGGCTTGAACCTGGGAGGCAGAGCTTGCAGTGAGTGGAGATCGCGCCACTGCACTCCAGCCTGGGTGACAGAGCGAGACTCTGTCTCAAAAAAAAAAAAAAAAAAAAAATTCCGTAGGCTTTGACATTTGGGTAATTCCTTCTCCCTAAAACTGTGATGTGGAACTAGAGGGTTGTAGAAGTTACCAGTTGATTAGATGGGTGCCTGTAATTTGGCCTATTTTATCATAATCTTTGGAATCTGTTAATTTTTTTTTTTTTTTTTTTTGAGTTGGAGTCTCGCTCTGTCACCAAGGTTGGAGTGCAGTAGTGCGATCTTGGCTCCCTGCAACCTTTGCCTCCCAGGTTCAAGCGATTCTCCTGCCTCAGCCTCCTGAGTAGCTGGGATTACAGGAGTGCACCACCATGCCCGACTAATTTTTGTATTTTTAGTTGAGATGGGGTTTCACCATGTTAGTCAGGCTGGTCTTGAACTCCTGACTTTGTGATCTGTCCACCTAGGTCCCCCAAAGTACTGGGATTACAGGCATGAGCCACTGCGGCCGGCCAAGACAATCTTATTGAAAATTTATAGGCGCTGGCTGGGCGCAGTGGCTCAAGCCTGTAATCCCAGCACTTTGGAAGGCCAAGACGGGCGGATCACGGGGTCAGGAAATCAAGACCATCCTGGCTAACACGATGAAACCCCGTCTCTACTAAAAAATACAAAAAAAAAAAAAAAAAAAAAGGAAAATTTATAGGCAACTCTGATCATGTATATTGATTATTACAAAACTATCATAAACAAAAGCAATGACTTCAAAGTATTTCAATTAAAGCAGCAGAAGGATATCATCAAAAAATTTCCAAAGGAAAATGAATTAAGAAAATTATTCTGGTGTGTCATGTTCCACTGTATTGGATAGAAGTGGTCACATCTTGTCATCTTCTTGGGAACACAGTTTGAGTCTTGAAGTCCTAGGCTTCTGGGGTTTTTTTTAAATAGTATTAGTTTGAACTCACTGATGAGCGTAAAATTCCACTGGTATGTAGGTTAGTAGTATGCCTGCACCATTTTGAATCTTCACTGCTATTGCTATAATCAGAAGGGTATAAAATGTTCTCTTCAAGCAAGGATAAAGAACTTTTCATTACTATTAGTCTCTCTTCTAGTAGATCCAGTTTCCATGCTGGAAATCATGCAATGTTTGGAAGGTGGCTTGTACTTGCTAAATCTAATTATAAATATAACAAGTAAGTCCTTGACTGTGTTTAACTAGATCTATGTGTAACACCAAGGCAGTTACTGGTAGAATTTTTCTAAATATTACAAATTCCATGAAATGTTCTGATATTATCTCACAGGGAGAAAGTTGCTTTGAACTCTGAGATTTTTTTCCATGACCTTTAATGTTAGTGAAAACAATCTAGGCCAAGAGAGAGCAACAAATTCTTATATTTTGGACAATTTTAACTTCAGCATCATGTTTACTGTTACTGATTTTCCTAATAACTGGGGGTGAGATAAACAGTGAACTCATTTCTGAAGTAAGAGAAGAAGCTTGATGGACTCTTTCTATGTAGGGAACAAAGAGTGTAGTATTTAAGTTGGTGCAAAATTAATTGCAGTCTTTGACATTACTTTTGCATCAACCTAAATAGTATTTTTGTCACTTCATCAGTTGTAGCCCTCTATCAATGAAAATATCATAGCCAACCAGAAACTTTATAAACAAGAACTTTATAAAATATACTCGTAGTCTAAAGATGTAAGCTGTTGCATGAAATTCGTTTGTAAATAAATGCTTGGTAAGACTTTGAGGAGGAAGTCCTGAACAATTTTTCATCTTTACATATTCTCAGGATTTTGCTGCTTATAGATGAGCCATGTAGAAATTATCTTTTTAATTATGTAAAGAGCAATAAAGAAGCGATTTTACCAGGATCTATTAGATGAAATGTAATGTTTCTAGGAAGCCAGGATAAAATCAATAGTATCTATCATTAAAGTGGGAGAAGTCTTCTGATATTGGATATATATTTTTTTCAGAAGGTTGAGCTGATTGCTTTGATTCAATCATAATTTTATAAATTTATTAGCACTTAATATATTGAGTGGGTAAATGCCACATTTACCAAGGCCATTGCCCTTAACTTCAGGAGTGGTCTCTAATATAAAGTACTGGTTTATTTACAGATATCTCTTTGCTGCATTGAATAGTTTTTAAAACTGCACTGCTTTATTTACTATTTTCAATAGACCTGCATATTTCAGCCATATATTGCCAAATCGCACAAAACTCAGAAAGCACATCTACTATTTGCATAAGTGTTTACTTTTTAAGCTTTTTCCAGGGTTAATGCTCAAATTGGAGATGTTGAGTTTAGTTACCTGAGCAGATTACGGGTTAAGAATAGAACTTCTCTGATAACTGCAAGTTCAATGGTAATAGCATATCCCACATAAGGTATGCCTTCACCAATTCTAAGATAAGAGTCATATCAAACAATATTAATTTAGTATTGAATATGAGAGATCTGTAAAATCATAACTGAACATTCTTAATTCCTGAGTTACTGATAAATAGTCACATGGTTCTCCATGTAGAAGGAGTAAACTTGCAGGATTAAGATTTTAATAAAGTTTAATGGTAGCATAAAGTAAACAATAAAAACTTTTCATGAGTCTTCATGCGGTAAATTAAGAATTAACCAGAGTTATCTGCATGTGGAACCTGTCAAGTTAGCACAAAGCAATTTGGCTGCTTCACATAAGCAGAAAGGCTATGCTTTACATTTTGAGTGGAGGGTTAGGCTAACGGCATAGGTCTGGTATAAAAACTACTTTACCATGTTAGTAGTCCTAATTCACAATCTCCTCTTTCAGAAACAAAAAGACAGAAGGATTTAGCACAATTAGGGATACCCAAAGTTGGAGGCTGTTGCAGACAGATCTTTAAAGAGAAGTAATTGTTTTCCTTTTCTATCCCATGGGATATACCACTATTAGTAAACACATGTGAAGGCTGATGTAATTTAGGGAAAAAGGCATTATTGCCTATACAAAGCAATCAATCCTAAAAAATGAAATGAAAAAGCTTTTGGTTGTTTGTAACTTGCAGTCAACTGTAGTCAAAAAACCTTATTCTCACAGAGTAGAATATATGTCTGCTGAGATCACAACCTAAATATTGCATAATTTGTTCACAGATTTGCAAGTTTTCTCTAGGTGCTTTCTGTTCCTCTTCAGTTAACCTTTTTGAGTGATATATGGAGTTCTCCTGTGGACTCCTTCAAGAAAGCACAGCACCAAATCACCTACATTTCATTCCAGGATGTATTTTCAAGCAAGAGTCAAATCTGTGATTATTATTTAGACATCAGGAGAAATATAAGGGAGTTTTCATAAATAACAGAGGCATAACCAACTAGGGAGGTTGCTGATTGTCCCAGAAAAGAGTAAATAAATACTAACTGCCCTTACCTACTAGTTCCTAAATAAGACTGCAAATAAATCTGCCATCTTAAAGTGTTTACTTGGTGGTTAGAAGCTTCGGGAAATCTAGGGATTACGGTTCTATTGATTGCCCTGAGGCCTTGTACACATAAGTAGCCTTTTACATTAAGCTGTTTAACTGGCAATATGGGAGTACTGCAAGGACTGATGTCTGACACAATGAGTCCTTTTTCTAATAAAGGATCAATAATAGGTCTTCTTCCTGAGGTTGCTTGAGGTCTCAAAACACATTGAAATAGAATTCGGGCAAGGGCTTATATGGAATAATTTTAATTTTAATAAAGTAAGCTCCATGTATTCTGCTCAGTTCAATAAAATCTTAGGCCCAAAGAGTAGAGGGTGAATAATATTTGATTTGTAGAGGTCATTGGGTGCACAGAAACTGGGGTATACATGATTGCTATAAATTGGTTTTATACAGCCTATTCCTTTGGGATCTCTAGATATCTACCAGCTTAAAAAGATTTAATTTGACAGTTTCGACCTAATAAATTTTGCTGGAGCAGTGTTGGAAAATAGAAAGTCATGTTCTTCCTCCAATTATTTGCTTCAAATTGTTAAGGTTGTGAGGCTGCTAGGATCATAGTTTCATTTGAGATGTCCACTGCCTCTACTCCATTTGTATCTTAAGGAATATTTTGGCATAAGTCACAAAATTTATTCAGAAAGAGAAGCCATTGTATCTGTTAAAAATGTGCCAGCCTGTCCTCAGCAATCATATTAATTTCATTTTAATTGTCTAGAAAAATCAGTAAATATATTAATTTGATCCAGATCCGTATAGATGGGGCATTGTTGAATCCCTAAGTTGGCTCATTAGACCACCTTTTTAGTTTCTGAGGATCAGTAAATTTTTTAGTGTTCTTACTTTCCACTCAAGTTCTCCATACTAGTCTACTGCTGGTGTTTGCTTTGTTAATATAAATTATGCCAAATTTTTTGCCCAAATCTACTTTCATAAAGAAGACATTTAGGATGTCCTGAGGCTATCCTATTTCTTTAGTGTTCAATACATTTTCTTCTGACTTGTGATATGCTAATAATCTTCAATTGAGTTTCAATCTGCTCTTTGGAACCCTCTATAGCCTTCTGATGGTGATACTATTATATTTATAGGTGGATAAAATTCTAGCAGAACTGGACTTTAGCACTAGAAAATATTTTAATTCCAGGAAATGTGTTGGGTCTCTGTAGGCTTGAAAAATCGTTTTACTGTATTGCGGAGCTTCACTTGTGACCAGTTTTCAAAAACAATGGCATAGACTTTCCCTGGAGGGTGGGAATAGAATCTTAGTGGTGATTGTGAGGTAGCTTTTCCTTTATTGAGATTAAGCTCAACAATGAGGAAGAATATGGGGCTAACAGACAAAAAGAAATGAGGAGTTTGGAAAACTACATGAGGATGATATTGGGAGAATATTGCAAAGTTTTAGTCTTCTCAACAGTCAGAATATTATTATTTTGCAGGATACAGTAGAAGTAGATTGTAAGGTCTAGGAAGACAAAAATGGAGAGAGGTAGAGAAAAATAAGCGGTACAGTTATAAAAGGTTAACTTGATAGTTACCTAGCCTTTTGCTTAGTATTTACTACAGGATTCTTTAAAAAAGTTAATTTTGAGTTATGAAAATGCTTAAATCCTTTGACCCACACTCAAATACAGAGATCATGAAAGAGGCTTACTTTCTGTTTGTCTTAAGATGCAACAGAAGTGTAAGACCTTGTGGAAAAATGAAGGTTATTCAAAATTCAATTCTAAACATTTTTAGATACATGTGTGCAATTTTATTAGCTATGTACATGAATTTGACATGTAGCAAACATAAATATAAGACATACGGATCCTGGCCGTTGGTAAGATTTGATTTTTTGAAGGGACAGAATGTTATTATAAACAACAAAAAGGAGATTATGTCAACGCTTGCTAGACACCTGTAAACAAGGCACTCTCCTCACTCCACAGTTTGGGCTGGGCTACTGGTCTGATTTACTACTAGATGCTGATTCCAAGTAATGGCATAGCTTATGTTCCAAACAATGAGCTATTTGAGAAACTCCTTGACAATACACAGATCCACTAATAGAACAGATCAGACATTGCAGAGATTCCCTCTCTTTGTGGCATTCAAAGGAGAAATTATATTACTTCTCTGTATTCAAGCATGAAAAGACCAGAAGGCTGTGAATCAAAATGAACAGAAACTCATAAGAAAGAACAAGAAAAAACTCAGTGACAGCAAAAATTAATGTAGTAATCATGTACTCAGTCAAACAAGCCAAAAAATAGTTGAAGTCAAGACTTGATGGGCCCCTGAAATATTTATTTCAAGAGTCACTGGTTAATGTACTTTAAGAGGTAGTGTGATCAAGTAATTTTGGTGGCACTTCTAGAATGTTAAAGAATATGAACACCAAAAACATTGCTACCAACAGTATAACCTGATACAACACAGGGTCTAGGTATGCTCTCAGGAATAAGATAAGTAAAGTAAAAGGGAAGTTGATCTTCAAAAGCCAAAAGACTCATATTAAGAAGTATACTGATTGGCTAGCAAAATCTAGATTTGTTGGTTGTGAGAGCACTGCACCAGTAAAAAGTGTTCTGTCTGTCTCAAGATTATAAATACCTTTATTGGATACCTGAAGTTTCCACCTTGAGATTATGACTTTCAGCTGTCTGTTGACGTGCCCAGTTCACAGTTATTTCACCCAGTCGAGTCTGCATCAATGTAAACAGGGTAGGTGGCCAGATCAAGAATTTTCAATCAGGTCTACAACAGTATCAGACAGCTAGATGGTCAGTTTGAGGACTCAGTCAAGACACTTTAATACTCACATAACAAAAACCTTTACTTAATATTATTATCAACAATGACCTATAATATAATTGGAAGTCTAGGAGTGGGTCTGATTCCAGTGATGTCTGAGCAGTAGCTTAATAATGTCATGAAAGACTGAAGCCCTTCTATTCTATGTGTTTTCTGATAGCAGTATCACATGGGGTTAAGAGAACAGGTTCACAAGTAAAACTGCTTGCCTTGCTTGAACTCTCTTACTAATGTGCTATACAGAGCCCAGTAGTAAACGACTACTAGTAAAACAGACGCACACACACACACACACACACACCATAGAAAAGTACTTTAAACTAAATATTAGTTGTTATTCCATCTTATTTGCTTTAGCATTTTGTTGTAGTAAGATGAATATCAATGCCATATACAATTTGTTCTTCCTGTGCATTTATTCCATGTGTACATAGCGTGACTCTGTGCTGAGTCTTGTTCCATGCCATAGAAGGAAAGAAACACTTTATCTTAGAAAATGAATCGTTGGTCTTTCCACTTAATTAAGTAAAGTAGATAAATATGCAATGAAAGAAAGAAACCTGAATCAGAGAGACATTCTAGTAGGAAAGAGAAAGGTAGAAAAGAAGGTTGGGAAGGCAAAACATACTCACCACACATGTAAAAATTAACACATAAGTTACACGGATATAAAAATAAAATCAGTAAAAATTAGTGTATTGCTATGCCATTAATATATCTAACATCTCTAAAAGTGAAATGGGAGAGTTCCCTGATTCCCCTCACAGGACATGTGATGAGGGTGTGGCTCATCTGTTTGCACTCAAACCCCTTATGGGAGAGGGAGCATGCAGACAGGCAGGGGACATGTGATGAGGGTGTGGCTCATCTGTTTGCACTCAAACCCCTTATGGGAGAGGGAGCACGCAGACAGGCAGGGGCCGGAGTCAGGATGAGCACTTTTGGCTTCAGCCCCACAGTAGCATCTAGGGGTGGGTGCCGGCAACTCCCAAAGCACGTGTGCACATTAGGGTGCTCTTGTAGCTCTGCCATCTGCAGATAGCTTAAGTGTTAACCAACTCAATGCCCTCCCAGGTTCTTGTCCAGCATCCAGGAAGAATCAGGTCACAGGGACAACTTGAAGGATGGTAAATGCAGGGGTTTTATTGCTGGGAAAAGGTGGCTTTCAGTGGGATGGATGGGGAGCTGGAGGGGGATGGAGTAGGAAGATGATCTTCCCCTGGAGTTTGGCCGTCCCATGGCTGATCTCCTCCCTGACTGTCCCCAGCTGAACTTTCAACGTTCAGAGGTTCCTTCTCTTCTCTCCTCTGCCACACTGCTCTTCTGCTACTCTGCTCATCTGCTCATGGAATCTGTGGTTTGGATTTATGTGATGATATGGTTTGGCTGTGTCCCCACCCAAATCTCATCTTGAACTGTAGCTCCCATAATTCCCAGGTGTTTTGGGGGGAGTACCTGGTGAGATAATTAAATCATGGGGGTGGTTTTCCTCACACTGTTCTCATGGTAGTGAGTGAGTCTCACGAGATCTGATGGTTTTGTAAGGGGAAAGCCCTTTCGGTGGGCTCTCATTCTCTCTCTTGGCTGGCCATCATTTAAGACATGCCTTTTGCCTTCCACCATGATTGTGAGGCCTCCATAGTCATGTGGAACTGTGAGTCCATTAAACCTCATTCCTTTATAAATTACCCAGTCTCAGGCATGTCTTTATCAGCAGCGTGAAAACAAACTGATATACATGGGTACAGGATGGGGTGGGGGGCGTGGTGGGCCAAAAGGCAATATTTGGGTGTAAAAACAGGAATGCCCATTTTCATTTAGGGCCGTAGGTTTCCAGGCTTGACGGTAGGGCATTTGCTGGGGAATCCCTCTCTTCTACCCAGTATCTACCTGCCCCCTGTCTGTATCAAAGGGTTGCTATGTTCTAAAAGTTCAGTTAGTCATCATTATTTCATTTAATCTTTAATCACTTTTCAGAGATACTGTATTAAATATTTTTACCTCAGAAAATTAAAACAAAAAGAATTTCATAATTTACAAAAATAGCTTATAAAAGGTAAAGCTAGTAAGAAAACCTAAATTCAACTGATTCTAGAACTTAAGCTCATAAACCCTATTCTGCCTTTGATTACTTGAATTTCCATTATACATAAGCAAAGTAGAGTGTTACTACAAGTCATTGTGAAAAATAATTATTCAAGAAAAAACTCTGGAACAATGAGATTAGTGCACAAAAACATTTCACTAACCAAATACACAGTCATACAATACAAGCATGCTAAAGAATTAAATTTATAAATAAAACTGTCAGTCAACTGTCAACAGCAAAAGAAAGCAAATAGATTATTTATCAGCTAAGGTATAAGGTTATAATTTTTAATCATAAAAGTTCCAAAAATCTGTTATACAAATTTTAATAACTTTTTATTTATATCATTTTAAAACTAAATATTTTAAAGCAAAAATATTGGAATGGCACAAATTAGAAAACATTTTGGTATACAATCTATAAAAGCCTAATTAAAATCAATAACAAAAATACACCTTAATAAAAAGTAGTGAACATGACAAGAGAGCTTACTAGAGAAATACAAATACATTTAGCAATGAAAAATTTTATTTGTTTGCTTTGAAAGAATAAAGAAATGCCATTTCATTCGGTTAAAAGTATACTATCTTGAAATAAAAACAAAGATAATTTATTTGGATAGGGTGGGCATAATAAGCACTCTATTATATTTCTTCTTGGAAAGTTTATTTTTGTAATCATTCTAGAAATACTTAAGGTAGGGATCTACCAGTCACCAGTGCTTTCTCACATAAGAACTTAAATGAGGATAATCAGAGATTAATATTCTATGTCCCTATCAGCTTATAAACTAGTGGGTAGCTTCTTTTTTATTTTATTCCCTAAAGATTTAGGACATTTTAGGCTCTGACTAGACCATGAATACCCTCACCCAATGAGATCCTGAGAGAAGTATATTTAGAAGGTTAAATAGCAATAAATAAACACAAACATTTCATAGATAGCTCATATGTGTAGAATAGAAAATAGAAAAAAATTTATATGTCAAAATAGCAGGATAATAAATATATTTGTTATATTTTTAAAATATTATATCCAGCTATTTAAAAATTATATGTTATGAATATTCTTAATGTTTGGGTTGAAATGATTACAATTATATTTAAATTTGATTAAATATATTTTACATATGAAAGCATGATTCCAATTTGTAAAAACATAAATATAAATGCTACTTTGATGATGCGCTTTTGAGTTCTGGTTCTGTTTATCTAAACTAGTGTACATGAAAAGATAAAGATGGTAATGATTTCTGTATCGCAAATCTTCCTCTATGGAAGATTATTCCGTTTAAAACAGAAGTAAAGAGTTACACAGTTGGTCTTTCATATCCATGGATTCAGCATTCACAGTATAAACCAGCCATGGATAGAAAATATTTTTTAAGAAACATAAAAAATAACAATACAACAATAAAAAATAACCCAAATAAAAAAACATGCTGTAAAAACTGTGTACATAGCATTTGCATTGTATTTGGTATTTTAACTAATCTAGAGATGATTTAAAGTATACAGGAGGATGTGCATAGTTTACATGTAAATACTACACATGGTTTTATATAAGGGGCTTGAGCATCCCCAGATTTGGTATCTGAGGAGGTCCCAGAACCCATTCCTTGCAGAAGCCAAGAGCTGACACTGCACTGATACATTTGGTGTCCTTGGGCTTAACATACATCTTGAATCAATAATAATTTAGTCTGGTTAGCACCATTTGACTGGGAGAATGAAACAACTTAATAAAATCATCTTTCTCCAGTAAAATAAGTGGGTGAACAAATGTTAATTAGTATCAGAGGGTTAAATGAGCCCATCACAGATAAGATGTCAATTTCAGAGAAAACATGGCATGGTGATGAGGCACAGGGTTGCACAGCACACACAGAAAACTAAGCCTTGGTTCTGGGGCAGCTGTCACTACACCCACCTCACTTGTTTATATCATGCTTGGAGGATCAACTGATCACTTACATCTTCTTCACAGAGAAATATAATTTCTGTAAAGTGGATCTCCAGCACATCCAATTTTAGTGCCAGGGGAAAAGAAGTTAAATTCTGGAGTCATACCAACATTTTCTTCTCTACATTAAAAGTCAGTGTGGGGAGCTTTCTATAGGTACCAGCAAGGATGTTTTGGTGCCATTACCATCTTTGTTTTCTGAATCTATTGTATCCTGTTGACACAGGTGGACTAGATAGGATTTAAGCAAACTTTATGCATATAATTTAAGCTATTGTAAATTAATTCTGCTAAAGTCAATATCTCCATTCATATTAAAACAGGAGTCTGCAAACTGTGGTCTCTGGGCCAATCCAACCTATTGCCTGATTTTGTACAGCCTATAAGCTAAGAAACATTTTTAGTTTTTTAAATGGTTGAAAAAAAGTAAAAGAATAATATTATGACATGTAAAATTATATGACATTCAAATATTAGTATCCATAACTAAAGTTTTATTGGAACATAGCTATGCTCATGTATTTGCATGTTGTCTCTGCCTGCTTTCATACCACAATGGCAGAGTTGAGTAGTTGTATTAGAGAATGTTTGAACCACAAAGCCTAAAATATTTACTCTCTGGTCCTTTACAGAAAAGCTTGCCAACCCCTGTATTAAAGTAACCCAAGACGCTAATCCTTTTATATTTTTGAGTTTGATAGTATTTTGGAATATAACCTGTATACTAAACAGGAAAGATATGTACATTGTAATGAAAATGGAGAACTTGGGCCAAATGCAGTGGCTCATGCCTGTAATCCCAACACTTTGGGAGGCCGAGATGGGAGGATTGCTTGAGACCAGGGGTTTGAGACCACCCTGGTCAATGTAGTGAGATCCCATCTCTAAAAAAAAAAAAAAGAAAATGAGGAACTCAAGATGTAGATTTACCAGAAATTTGTTGCTTTGAATAGGGTATGTAATTTGGAATTAGGTTAATATCAAGTACCATTCAACTGTGTGTGTGTGTAAATATAGTAATAATTCTATACCTCAGTAATGTGTAAGTAAAATGCTGGTTTGATCGAAGGAAGTGGTTACTAAATAACTGTATTTAGCAAAATAAGGGAAAACGCATGGATTATTATTTCAAAATAAAATTTTAATTTAACTTGGTCTAACCTTCCTTTTTTGAAGCCCTTTTATTTCTGTGATATTAAATATCTTTCTTTTTTATGAAGATTCCGTGACAGTAAATAGAATTTGGTATTGTGATTTTTATTTTTCATTTACAAAAGGCAGATTAAAAACAGGAACCCATTTACACAGACATGCAAACTCACACATGCACGCACTCACAAACACAGATGTACAGACACACATACACAGAAATATATGTATATGTAAATATACAGACATAAATGCACATGTATACACACCTGTGCATATATTTACATGCTAAGTATTTTTAAGTCTTCTGAATAATTTGACTAGCTGCCACTTACATTATATCCATCTTTAAAATACATGTATGCTTTATACCTGTGAGTTTTCAAATAAAGACTATCCTTGCATAATTTTTGAGAAAATGTCCAACCCTTCTAGAACATTAGAGGAAATTGAAAAGAATACTACGATATTGTGTATTCAGTGGTACAATGGTTACTTCACTGTCATGCTGTCTAAAATATTGACTTAGGTCATATGAGTTAAATCATTTCTCCTATTTTTTTCTAAGATAAAATTTACACCAAGGTATTAGAATTCATTGTGATTCATAGCTTCTGTGTCTACAGAAGTATTTCAAGTGCATTCTTCTCTAACACAATCACCTTGTGAATTGATTTGCTATATTACATGCTAGAACAAATGACCAGCTGCTCTAAGAAAACAGCAATTCCCATCACAGCCTCCACTCTAAACTTTTTATCTTTGTGGGTAATTTGAAGAACCTGACTAAGGAATTATATCTATTCTTTTCTGACAGTATGTGCCCAATTACTTAAATATCTAACTTGTATCTATTGATCTCTATTGAATTTCCTTTGTCCTCAGAAGCCTTTCAGGATTTATCTAAATTCAAACAAGTATATTTTCCTGAAAGGTAAAAATGGAAACCCTAGGGGCCTGATATGTGCAAGAATAATTCTGAAATGTTCTATTCATTGCATCTATACAATTTCTTGAATTGTTTTTCTTCATGTTCACAATTTTATATCTTTTTACAAACCTCTTGGTGAAGTTGGTTTTAATTCTGTTCATGACTGATGTATAAAATTTTATGAATTATACACATCACACAGAAAAGCCCAAGTTATAAAAAAGTAAATTGTTTAAAAAAATAAAAACAACCTGGCTGGGTGCGGTGGCTCACGCCTGTAATCCCAGCACTTTGGGAGGCTGAGGAGGGTGGATCACAAGATCAGGAGATCAAGACTATCCTGCTAAAACGACGAAACCTTGTCTCTACTAAAAAATACAAAAAAATTAGCCAAACCTGGGAGGCGGAGCTAGCAGTGAGCCGAGGTCACGCCACTGCACTCCAGCCTGGGCGACAGAGCAAGAGAGGGAGAGAGCGAGACTGTCTCAAAGATAAATACATAAATAAATAAAAACAACCTTTTGACCTGCATCAGATGTTATCAATATAGGTAGCTAAAAAATAGGTACACCTGACTCAAAGTACAATTAACCCTCTTTAAAGGACAATGAATAATGGGAAAAATATGAAAATAATAAAAAGGAGAAAATACTGTCCTTTTAAAAACATATGGGTGAGGGACATTCTGTAAACCTCTAGACTTCGTAGCTTCACCTTGATGCAAGATAAATTTTTAATTAAATTATTGTAAAAGAGTTTATTATATTACTTGTATCTAACAAGCAGCATTATTTTAATGCGTTAACTTCATATGAGACAATTGTCTTTCTCTCCCTTGATGAGGCAACTGACTTTGTAAAGCATAATTGGTGGAAATATGATTACAGGAGAACCAACGTGAAGCTGACTTCAACTTGTTGATTACTCAGTGGGATAAATTGATGTGATGTGGCTGTCAGCTATAAGCTCTTCACTTGCACATAAAATTTTAGCTTACATTACTGCAAGCAAAAATAACTTTTCAAATGAGAGGAATATAAAAAATAGAATTTAGGGTGGAACAAGCTCTCCATAGTATGAAGCCATTCCCGTGACTCTTAGTAATTCATTGCATATTTCAGCTTTTGAAAAGACCCAGAGTATAAATGGTACTTCATGTTGGATGAAAGATATTACAGAGCAGGATTTGCAGTCTGGTTTATGGTCTTTCTTCACAATTCCTTGTGTTGTGTTCTCTAATGCTAGAAAGTATGCATTCAACCTTATGTTCCTGACACATAGCCATAGTTGCTTTCTTTTATACCTAGAAGGGCAAAGCGTATCTTCAAGTTGCCTTGAAAGTGCTCAAAGATAATATAGGCAGATAATTAATTTTAAAATATAAAAAGAAGCTATCATAAATTAAGTTTTCAAGAAAAAAATAAAACCCAGTCATAGGGTTGGTTGGCTGGTGCAAGAGATTGGGTCAGAGGAGAAATAGATGACTCTACTCAATTAAGGTTTGGTGGGGCCAGTAAGTCCTGAACTAAGCTGTTTGTGCAAAGATGGGTTTGATTTGGGAGATGGAGAATCATAATAGTAAAGTGTGGGATGATGTCACCAGTATCTTTGCTTTACTACAGTGGAGGAGCCATAGATTTATAAATCTCATGAAAATGAAATCAGAAGAAATGGTCTAAAAAGTTGACTAGCAAAACCATGTTGACTATAGAGACTGCCGTTCTTGAATTCATTCATGAAATTAGTAGTTTTTCCACCAGGTATGTTTTGAAGGCTGGCTACTCTAGTCTTTCTAAGACTATTTAAGTGTAGATACGTCGTAACAAAATGACCACTGAAAAGCCTTTGATTCTTCAGGAATTGAGGAACCATATGCACAATTTATTTTGTAAACTATTCTGCTTAATCTCTATCATTCTCTCTAATTGCCAGCCACAATTCTCACCACATTTTCTTCACAGTAAGGTTAACTTATAATCATATTTCCTTCAGTAATGCTTTAAGCTGGCAGCCTCATCAAAGGAGACATCAAGTCTGTAAGACTTAAGACTTACAGATCTCAAAAAATCTGAAGGCATTCTGTTTTCTCTCATTTGCTGTATTAGATACGCTCATGTTCTGTTGTGGGAAAGCTATGTATCTATGCTCTGCCTGGCTAATTTCTCATCCTGTAAGATTTGATTCAGTCACAATGCTCACAAGGATGCTTCTGATTATCCACTGGTTGGAGTTTAGTTCCTTTCCTATGGAGCCCCTTCCCGTATTTTCTGCTTTCATAATACTTACTCAAGTCTTCCAAAACATTTGGTTTATTTGCCTATTATTAGAGTAGACTAACCTATTTTGGGGTGGGAACCATGATTTCTAAATGTTTCCATCTTTTGCAATAACATAATACCTGAAAGGACATAGCTAATTAATGAATACTATTAATAGTTAAATAGAGTGAGTTAACCCACATAAACACAACACACACTCACATCCACCTAATATACAAACAGGAAATTGCCCAAAACCATGTTCAGAGCAGCATGACCCTCGAGGTGCATAGTCTTCCAAGTCCTCTTTAGATGTCAATGTCATCTGAGATAAATATAATTCTGAAGGATATGTTGGTGTGGATTGATGAATAATAAAGAAGAGCTCTAAACTCATGCAGCCAGAGGGTATGTTTAATGATGCTGTATATGAAGAAGAAAAAAGTCTACATTTCTACATAACAAAGGAACCCATTTTCAGCTCAAACATCAACAAGAAAGTTATTTTCAACAAAAGGAACAAATTGTTGTAGTACTTTTGTCGCAAAAGCATGTAGCAGAATGCAAAACACAGAGGCAGAACACAAAATTATCAAGTCAGAGAACACAGAGTCCTTGAATTGGAAAGAAGCAAGATAAAAAGCTGCAGGGTAACATGGAGAGGCCAAACATATGACAATTTTTAACTCATGAACTAATGGGTGGCCTTTTTAAAAACACATTTAAAGGACAAAGACTGATTACTGCAAGTGAACCTGAAAAGTTCAATAAAAAATTCAGCAAATCATTTAAAATTGAGCCAAAGATGAAAATTATTAGGCATACTCAAAAGAAAAAATATATGGCAACGATTCAGTCAATTTAAATAAATGCCTCAGAAGGCAGAATTGTTTTTGGGAGCAGTGACAATAATTGTAAAATTCATCTTAGGAGAAAAAAAAGCATGAGAACAATAAAATTTTTGAAAAATAAAGAATATTAACATAATCTGTCTACAAAAGTACAACAATGCATTATATGTTATTTCAAATGGGTAATATTGGCACCTAAAAAGAAAAATTAATAGAGCAAATTAGGATCACTATTTATATAATTTTGATATACTAAAAAAGTAGATTATTTCACAAAATTCTTATCTCATTTCTTAGTTACTTTGGTTGTGACCTTATAATTAATTCAGTTGATATTCCAGAGTATCAATGCTTTCAGCATTTCCTGCATAATGTTTTTTTAACCACATCCTTTATCTTTCTTTCTCTTTCTGAAAAGTCATGAGGATAGAGTTCTCATGAATGAGATTAGTGCCCTTGTAGAACAGACCCAAGAAAGACTCTTGCTTCTTCCATCATGTGATGACACAGAAAGAAGGTATTATCTATGAACCAGGAAATTGTTCCTTGATCTTGGACTTCCCAGTCTCCAGAACTGTCAGAAATAAATGTTTCTGGTTTATAAGCCACTCCATTTGTGGTATTTTCTTATAGCAACCTGAACAGACTAAGACAAAGGATAACTTGCTTTACTCAAAGTCTGCCTATGTAAATATTAGTCTTACCTAAAAAATATCTTCACAGCAACATCTAGACTGGTATTTGACCAAATCTGGATATCATGGCTTTGCCAAGTTGACATATAAATTTAACTATCACAAGTCCACCCTTTGTCAACTTGGCATTGGTATACATATCCTTAAACTTGACATACTTAATCTCCAAACAGAAACAAATAACAATGTCATACTTCCTCCTAACATGATACAGCCATCCTGCATACAACCTGAAATGCATAACCTTTTTTCCAGAAAAGGATACAGAGTGCTTGTTTGGGTGATGTTCACTCTTCTCCTTAATATCTTGCAACTTAAATATTATAATATTAAGCTGGCAATACTTAAAGCTATAATGTAAAGTCAATACATATTATAAGATAAGGGGATACAAGAATGAAGAAAATATTTCATGTATGTGATATATATTATATTTTATATATATAAAATATGCATACACAAACATATTATAACAAAATAAGGAAGAAATACTCATGGCAATTAGTCTTCTTTTCTGTAAATGTTTGTGTGGTCATAGCTAATATTCACAATTACCCTCTACCACTGCTCATTTCATTTCACCTCTTTCCTCAACAAGCACCTCAGCTGGTTGTTATTATTTACCTGGTTGGGTAACCCAAACTTTCATTCCTGAAGTATCTGGACCATCAGTAGTCCTGCCTGAAGGGGGTTCTTGTAGTTTTCCATTGACCTTAATCACAGGGTATGGGAATACGTAGAAATGCCCTAAGGGAGCTGCTGTATTTCAGATACACCCTTTCTCACTTCCGTTGTGGATTACCAGTTCAATTTTCCCTTGGTAATCAGGATCAATCACCCCAGCCAGCACAGTGATTCCCTTTTCTGATTTGGAGACATGAGAAGCCTAAGTGGTCTGAGGGCAGTCTTCACTTTCAGCTCAATTACATCATTGTGTGCTTCCCGTTGGAAGCATTTCTGCCTTTGGAACTAAGACCTCAAGGTCAGCAGAGCATAACGTTTCAGGAAGCAAAAACTTTACTAGTGGATCACTAGGGGTAATGGTAAGTGGTAACTCTTCCATTTCCACCTCTTTGATACCTGAACACAAGAATCCCGGCTACGGAAGAAACAGCACCATATATTGGATGCTGACTCAGAACATACACAGTCATACATTAGTGTAAGCATGGACTCATAACAATGAAGTTAGCATTATCCAAATTCATGTTGATTCCATCATTATTCCACATCCTTAATATTCATTCTCATACATGCTCGCTAGATTTCTGTCCATATAAATTTGAGATATCATGTAGTTCTTTTGGAGTATAGCACATTTCTTCATTGGTTACACTTAGTACATCACTTTTAGTGACTGGCAGAAACACGAGTCTAGTAATAGGTCTAGAAGCAAAAAGAAGCAGGCAACAGTTGAGCTTGAGATTCAAGTCCTAAAGCACTCTGGTGACAGAATTCTCTCTTGGAGGATCTCAGTCCTTTTCTCTTAAGTCCTTCAACTGATTAGATGACGCTTACAACCTTAGGAAGAGTCACTTATTTAAATGATAATCTCATTTTAACAGCAACATTTGAATGGTATTTGACCAGATATCTGGGTCCTGTAGACTAGCCAAGTTAACACATAAGATTAGTTATCACAACAATCATTCTTCTTCACTTATTTGCTTCCTCTTCTTGCCTTCTTTCACAGTTCCAACAAGAGGCCCAGTATTTGAGTGAATCATTTCTGCACTCTACCTGTAGTTTGCAGTGCCCCTCTCTTTTTTTGGCTATAGCTGGAAAATGGAGTTATCTTTTCAACAGTACCAAGAGCTTTAGTGATGATAAATCATGGTATCCTATATTCATGGCCCTTGTCATCCCTTGAAAAACACTTCCTCCACCTCTTAGGATATCTTGGGTTTACCTGCTGGTGTTTCATAGAATTATGGTCACTTTCTAACTGGAAAACACTTAGCTTGTTATTAGTTTCAGGAGATCTAAAATCCTTATGAGTAATCATGATTCATTTCACAAGAAAAGTTCCAAAAATGTCCTATAGCTATAAACTGTGTTGATTAGTAGTTACTAGATAAACAGGTAACTAAACTTGATAAATCTAAGCGAGGCTTTCAATCAATTGTTTCCATCAAATCTTAAAACATAAACTGTTGAGCAAATCTCCAAAGAAAAACAGAAGCCTTTACAATTTCTCTGGTGCATCAAAGGCAAGAAAACGAAGATGGTGACATGGTGCAAATAAATGTTTTTAATTTTTTAAGTTGTTGTCTATGTAACAAGTGCCTCCAATTTACAAGTTGCTATCTTAGATATTTTAAAATATATAGTATCACTTAATTGTTATAGAATTATTATGAATTGATTAGTATATCCATTTCAAAGATATATAAATCAAGCCTTGAAAAGGTTAAGGAAGTAGTTCAATAGGTATTGTTTGTGTTAGAGCACCCAGTATGAACCCCTATGCTTTTTTCTAGATCATGTATTCTCTCTTCACCTGCATCTAGTCCAAAATTAAAGTTATATGACATTTGGATCTCAATTGACATATTCTTATTTCTTAGATTTCTATTAGAAATAGTTTGAATACTGCCTTGCCCACATTTTTGTCTTTGTCTTATTTATTGAAACTAATGAACATAAACAAAAGTTTTTTATTTGTATCCATTATTTAATGAGTTTGAGGATTACTCTAGGTATAACTTTTTTGTACTATTAATGAAAGCATTATCTTGTATATTTATTATGTTAGTATTAATATTAGCCTTCTATTTTGTCTATAGGAATTACTTGAAATATTTAACTTCTGATGAAAATTTTTCTTTGTTTCTTTCAGGTTTCTGCAATCACTATAGATCTATAAGGTAGGATTTTAAACTGTATTTGCCACTTGCATCATTTTGGGTCATCCAGATAGTTTGCTAGAGATATCTATCTACCTCAGGACTAGTGCATGGTCACAAAATTTCATGAAAAAGAAATGAATTTTTGCTTTTAATCTCTGCTCAGGGTCAATTTTTCTGAACAGATGTTCTCTTATCAAGGTGATAAGATAGTTACTGCTAGTTTTCTATTAAGAGTAATTTTTACTGCTGTGTCAGGGATGTATTAAAGACGTTTGTTTGTTTTATAACAGCATTTTGATTATTATCAGAAGTACCAGTGTAGTCAACTGGGTATGGCAAGAATTGTAAGTTCTTTCTTTCAGTGTGATTTTCAGTTTATCATATTTTGTCCTTAATTTTAAAACCACTACTACATCAGAAATGTCCAGTTTTTTTTTAAGTAGTGTTATCTTG
Organism: Colobus angolensis palliatus; assembly: GCF_000951035.1. Taxonomy (NCBI): domain Eukaryota; kingdom Metazoa; phylum Chordata; class Mammalia; order Primates; family Cercopithecidae; genus Colobus; species Colobus angolensis. The sequence goes on along the minus strand of NW_012115211.1, from coordinate 2,622,055 downwards.
TGAAATTTCTTGGTTTGAATTTACATTGCCAGAGGCTTTTCTATTTGGTTAACCATTAAATACAAAATCTTTTGGGTATTTTGAACATATGTATGTGTGTGTATGTGTAGGTAGATACATATATTATTATACGTGTTACATTTATATGATATATATATAGTATTCAGTATTCTATATTCTATATTATGTATTATATATCATTATGTATATATAATTAGTTCCATTAATTATTAGTCATAGCATTTGCTCTCTGAAATGCTAAAAAGTGTTGAGTTCACACTAAACATGAAGTTCAAATGAAATATGATGTTTGAAATCAATCTGAAGAGCCAGAAAGTAAACATATTTTAGTCACCTGAAAAGGCACCCTGGAGTAGATAGACTGGGAATTGAAGTTTGAACGAACAGTTTGTAGGGAAAGTGGAGAGCTGAGGTGAGAGAAAGTATTGCATAAGTTGTTTCCTGTAATTCTCACACATGTGTGCATGTTCAAGTAGTGACTATCTCCATTACTTACGGAAGGATAGTGAGGTTCAGAATGATTAACTAGGCTTAAGTAAAACCTACATTTACCTAAAATTTACAATTTGTAAGTCATAGGTAGCTGGATCAAAGGATTTGGGGTTTTGTTTTGCTTTTGTTATTTAACTTCATGATCTTACTTATTGGTTTCTTATGTCTTATACTCTTCTTAACCCATATGTCTAGTGTTCTATTATTGGAACACTAAGCATGTAGGAGTTATTTATATCCTACTGCTCAAGGTCATTGCAAAGCTCTGATTGCAAGAATTCAAAAAATTGCAACTTCAGGCATAATTGGGTTAAAGCTGAGAGGAGAACATGTACAGGATCAGAGGCAGGGTGAGTCCATCATGCCAGGGTGGTCACCTCACCAGAGAAGCAGGAGGTAAAGCATGAGATGTTCGGTTTTGCTTGTTTTTACCCTATGTGACGCAATAGAGGTTGTTCGATGATAGATAATAGATAGCTAGATACATAGTGAAGCCTTAACAAAATACCACAAAGCAGGATGCTTAAACAACAGAAATGTATGTTCTCACAGTTCTAAAGGCTGGAGGCATTGATAGGATTGGTTTCTTCCAAGTTCTTTCTCCTCGTCTCATAGGTGACCCTCTCCTCCTTGTATTCTCACTTGGTCTTTCCTTGGTCTCAGAAAGCAGGGAGAGAGAGATAAGGTCACCAGTCTCACCATATTAAGACCCCACCCTTATGACTATATTCAACATTAGTTACCTCCTAAAATCTCTGTTTCCAAACACTGTCACATTGCAGGTTAGGGCTTGAAGATTTAAATTTCGGGGAGTTACATACAATTCAGTCCATAGCCAACAGACAGTTGGGTCAACAGATAGAAAAATATTGTATCAAGAAATGACAAGACTCACTCACATTTTTCAAGAAAAAAGAAAATCTGTAATCATTAATTAATAGTTGGTGTTATTTTAGCCAAAAAAATATGAATACAAAGAAATTGGAAATGCTAGATTCCAACAGATTCTGGCAAGAATGCTGTTGAAGAACTACACTAGTGACTTTCTCCTGCTCTGCATTTTGGGCCAGGTTCATGCTGTATGTTAAATAATGACTTGCATGTCTCGTGAAGAGCACTCTGAAGACATTTAACTTATTTTGACTTGAGGATAATGAGATGTTTTGTACACATTGGCAAGGATCCCCTGGTACACATACTATGCGTACCACCTCCCAACCTCTTTTCAAGTAACACTGGCTTTGGAATTTTCAAAACAGAACCTTAACATTTAATGCTTTTTTAAAATGATCTCTCACTTCTTTCACTCCAGTCCCATGATTTAATGGGCAGTCTAACATCTAATTATATTAAGGTGAAATGTATCAAATTTCTGATATTTAATGGTATCTGACCTACAAAAAGAAAAAATTCATCTGGGTTTAATATAATACCCAATATTACACTGAGTGTGGTATACACATAGATACACTAGAAATGATTTAATGTAAATTATTTTAGAACTGAAAAATATTCAGCTACTTGGGAGGCTGAGACAGGAGAATCGCTTGAACCCAATAGGTGGAGGTTGCAGTGAGCCGAGATTGTGCCACTGCTCTCCAGCCTGGCAACACAGCGAGACTCCAGAAAAAAAATAAATTAATAAATTAATTAAAAAACTGAAAAATAGCCAGGCGCGGTGGCTCAAGCCTGTAATCCCAGCACTTTGGGAGGCTGAGACGGGCGGATCACAAGGTCAGGAGATCGAGACCATCCTGGCTAATACGGTGAAACCCCATCTCTACTAAAGAATACAAAAAAAAAAGTAGCCGGGCGACGAGGCGGGCGCCTGTAGTCCCAGCTACTTGGGAGGGGGAGGCAGGAGAATGGCGTAAACCTGGGAGGTGGAGCTTGCAGTGAGCTGAGATCCGGCCACCGCACTCCAGCCTGGGCGACAGAGCCAGACTCCGTCTCAAAAAAAAAAAAAAAAAAAAAATTATCATTTACTGTTTCTAAATTTAATGGATTTTAGCATGAACATTTGCTTACTTGTCTCTCTAATATTTGCCTCACTGCCACTCTTACTGCTGAACATTCTGGTTCTTAGTCATCCTCATCATCTTTGTGACAGTCATAATAACTTGGATTGTCTCCTTCCTGACCATTTCTTATTTCCTCCCACTCCTTTTCAGTTATCTTTATAAAATTATTTCCGGGCCTGTCATTTTCATGCTCAATCATTTCAGAGACTTCTTCTGACCTACAGAAAAAAATCTGATAGCTTTACCACATCATTCTATATTCCTAACAATGCCCAACTTACATTTCTGCTCTCTGTGTCTGTCTGCCTATCTGTCTCTCTCTCTCTCTCTCTCTTCCCACCCCCAACAATTGTGCTACAGCTGATCACTTTATACAGCTAATGTCTCACTGTTATCCAAGTATCACTACAAAATCTTAGGCCTCTACTCTTTCCCAAATAGTGTTTACTGGGCTTGAACCAACCACTTCATTCTTTTCCAATTGGTGAAAAAATTATATTTCATTATTTAACTGAATGTCACCACTGTTCTTATTTTCTCCCCAGAAGGATCATATTCTATCCCTAGTACAATAAGAAAGAACTCCCTCTTCTGTCTGTCCTCAAAACTTTCCCATATACCTAACTTATTGTATTGTGTTATGGTTATTGCATAGGCTATTTTCTCTCCTGGATTGTGATGCCTTTTATGGATAATTAATGTACCAAAATTTCAAGCATAGAAAGGAACTTAAAATGAACTCTCCTTAAGCAGGTATTCAATTTAATTAAATTAATTTGGGATTGGTACTTAAATATTTCACACACACACACACACACACACACACACTTCTATTTTATTCTTGGAACTCTGAATATTATCTATGGAGTGATTCCAGGGTCACGGTTCATTGTTTGTTTTTTCTGACTCCATGCAGTTGCAATTTAGGTAATTGTTTAAAAATGTTGGAAATTGCGGCCTCCAGGCTTGCCCCATATGTAAGCCCTTTCTCCTTGAAATCTATGATGCAGAGTTAAAAGCTGGGGACAAACTTAAAAAAACAAATTTATAGTTTTGGATGAAGTTGATCAACCTACAGATTTCAGAGTAATGTAGAAATCTCTACACGAGGAATATCTGCAGTTTTAGTTGGTAACATGGATTCTCTGTTTCCCAAACTGCAGCACAAATTTCTTTTCTAGGCTTACCCTAAATCTTTCTTGCTAAAATTCTAACTCATTCCCTCAGTTAACAGAAAAGGCCACTGCTCATTGTTCCATAAGCAATATTTCTTTTCCTTGAAGATTAGGTCTCCATTCAACCTTCTCCCTTTCCATCGATCATGAACGTCTTTCTTCTCTCTCTCTCCTGCGGGGCCAATTCCATGACTTTTCATCACTCTGCTTGCTCCTCTGTGGTTTCTTGCTCAAATCCCTGTAACCACCTTCTTGCTTCTTGCCAGGGTCTCTGTCTCATCCAAAAGCTGTCCTGGGTCCATCCTATCTTTTTCATCCTTAGGTGACACACATGACAATCAACTATGCAAAAGTCTGTGCTCCCATGTAGAGTTCTCCAAGGAAGCAAAACAAATTCTTGCTCTCGCACAGTGAACGCTGTAGTTTTCATAGGTTTTATCAAATCCACAAGACGTCTGCAGATAGGTCCTCAGATAAACAGTTGATCACATCAGCTTGGTGCCTCATAATGCAAAAATGCAGTGGTTTCCAGTGACAGTTTTTTGTGGTTTCCTAAAACTGTGGGCCTTCTCTAAATATTTTATATCCTTTTAGGAAATGCAGAAATGTTGTTAAACCTAACTCAATTCTTTTAAAACTTTAGAGTCTTTGGCTTGTCAGCAGAACAAATAGACATGGCTCCAATGAGCCCTGCATATGAAATCACTAGCAGAATAATCTTACAGGATGTCAGCTTCTATGCTCCAATGACAAAGCACTTCAATAATAGTTTTCTACAGAGGTATATTTTACAATCCAATGAGCTAACAAATTCTAACCCACCAAGCTTAAAACAAGATGAAATAAAATAAAACATAAAATGTTCTTGTTCTGCGGAACTGGGAGTGACAATTTTTTGTAGCTTTTGTTAAAATTGAGTTTCAAATGGCTCTTCTCATATGTTTGGGTAAAAATAATTTCATACAAAGAATATGTATTAATTGTTGTGTGTTATTAAAAGGTGGTCCAAGTTATTATTTTCCCCTCATGGTATAAGAAGATTTTATTTAAAGCCTTCAGTAGGACAACGTAATGTTCAGTTCATCCCTTCTGCTGTCTTCACTTGCTTATTAATTAGCACAATCTTCTAACGTTTAGTAAGACAAAGCCTGCTGAACATTAGGAAGATATATTTGGAAAAGAAATACAATAGCTGGTGAAAATCCTACCTCATAGCCAGCCTTCTCACTTTATTACTTTGAGTCAAGACAGATTTGGGTATAAACCATCATCACTTGGTATTTATGTGCAATGCTTCCTCATTAGCAACTAGAGAGAGACTGAGGATATGGCTGATTAAGCTGTTTGTCCCACGTTGTGGCATCTTGGAGTAACATAGAAAGTGAGATATTTGAAGTTATATCAGAGAAAAATTGTTTAACACTTGGGGCACCATGGCAAGACAAGCAAGTTATGTGACATGACACAGTTCTCCTTCTCAGAGGCTGTCCTGGAATTATTCAATTCCCATGTATATGTTACTCCTATCATATGTTAATCACTGGATGTAAAACAGATGTAGACTTTGCTGTTGCCTCCAAGACTTGTCTGTCAGGGCATATAAACACTAATTAAATAATCATGTGATGAATATTAAGTTAAAATCTGTGAGACTTATTTTAAACAACCACAGCAATAGCAACAACAAAAGGGATCTGAGAAAAGCTTCCCTAAGATAATGCTTACTCTAAATATCTAACAAGGTGAAGACAATTGAGGGCATTTTTGGTTTTGTTTGTTAGTATGCTTGTTTATTATTACACGATTATTTGATGGTTGTTTTCAAATAGTGTTCTATATTCACAGAAAATATGCTTACATTTCTTCACAGCTTTTTTAATAGAAAAGATTTACTATAAAAGTTACCTTTTTTGGCAATCATTTTTAATCATTACATGAAGGTTTGTGACTGCAAAGCAATTTTTTATGCTTGTGTGTGTACAGATTTGCAGACTTCATGACAACATAAATATTTGCAATAAGAATTTAAGTACACACACACACACACACACATCTCATTTATCCATACTGAAATTTCTCATTAAATGTACAGGCAAAAGAAAGCAAAGAGAGGAAAAGAACCAAATGGTGTCTCAGAAGGCCAGTCATGTGTCACTAACCTAAAATAGGTTTGGATTCAAAAGCATATCTGTCATCCCAATCTGTACTCAAGTGACCCAGTGCCATTATGGGGGTTATGAAGCATAATGTTCCTAGATAGCAAAGTATGTAACATTAATTCTTTTTTTTAATATCCAAAATTAAATGTTTTTATTTGCTATGAGCAATTAAGGTTATTTTTTTATTTTTTTTTTATACTTTAAGTTCTAGAGTACATGTGCATAATGTGCAGGTTTGTTACATATGTATACTTGTGCCATGTTGGTGTGCTGCACCCATCAACTCATCAGCACCCATCAATTCTTCATTTATATCAGGTATAACTCCCAATGCAATCCCTCCCCCCTCCCCCCTCCCCATGATAGGCCCCGGTGTGTGATGTTCCCCTTCCCGAGTCCAAGTGATCTCATTGTTCAGTTCACACCTATGAGTGAGAACATGTGGTGTTTGGTTTTCTGTTCTTGCGATAGTCTGTATTAGATTATTGGTTCAAAGGCCTTGTAAATTCTGAAGAGGAGCAATGTGACCTGTTATTTCATATTTAATTTTCCTCAAATAATATGCTAGGCTTACTTTTGCTAATTTTGAAACTAGTAGCCCTGGATGGTTTGCAGGGATGCCTCCGTGCTGCTGCACCTCCTCCGGCACCTCATCCCTCTTCATTTGCCTCATTTCTCATTTTCATCACTTTTTCTTTTCTTCCTTCTTTTTTATTTTCTTCATATGCTATGTCCTTCCCTTTGTTAGAAGTTATATAATTTATTCCATAAAGCTAAATCTATTAACTTGGTTCTAGCAAACATAATTTCTTGGAACTTAAGAAAGAAGAAAGAAATTTACTTCTATCACTCTATGTTTTCAAATACATTTTTTATAAATTATAGAATTCCCATTCATTTCTTCTTACTACTTTATTTTTGGTCACTGTATTGCTAATTGTTTCAAAAATTAAAAAGCCCAGTCTTTCCTACTAAAACACTAGTTGCAAACATATATTTAATGAAATGCAGTTATAAATCTTCATAAAATCTTGAATATCTGCCTGCTCAGTTCTTTGAAAATCCAAATGCCTAATATGTTTTGAAAGTGAATACAGAAATTGAAATAAGGGCTTCTAGTACAACTCAAGCAGTGGTGATTATTTAATAGATAACTTCCATCTTCTTCTAAAGTTAAAATGTTTGTTGATACTTTGACATTAACCCAAAGCAAAAAAGGAATTTCCATTTAAAAAAATTAGTCAAAGAAATAGATTATTAAATTGAATAAATATGCAAAAGTGACTAATGTTTCAGAAGGTAATTCGAAGAAATATCTGGAAATTAATTACCTAATAAAAATAATTAATAAAAAATAAATGAATTCCTAGAATGTATTTTATAGAATTTGAAACATCAGAGTGAAAACAAGAAATGAAGGGACAGTATATAGTAGTGGAATTAAATGGAGGATAAGCACATAGGAACATGTGAGATCAGAGAGATTGGTTTACATATCAGCTGGTTAGAAAATAAATTTAGATCCAGGCTCTCTTGAGGTGGGAAGGAGGCAGCTACGTCAAGTAGTTTGGCCAGGTCCTCTCTAATCTTAGTTGTTAAATAAATCACTCTTCCTTTTGCTCTGTATTAGTCCATTTTCACACTGCCTTAAAGAAATACCTGAGACTGGGTAATTTATAAAGGGAAGAGGTTCAATTGACTCACAGTCCACATGGCTGAGGAGGCCGCAAGAAACTTACAATCATGGTAGAAGATGAAAGGGGAAGTAAGCAGTTTCTTCCCAAGATGGAAGGAGAAAGGAGTGCAAGCAGTGGAAATGCCAGGTGCTTAGAAAATCATCAAATCTTGCGAGAACTCACTCACTATCACGAGAACAGCATAGAAAAAACTTCCCCCATGATCCAATCATCCCCCTCCCTCGACACATGGGGATTACGGATCCCTCCCATGACACATAAGGATTACAATTCAAGATGAGATTTAGAAGGGTACACAAAGTCAAACCATATCACCCTCCTTCTCTAGAGAGTTGAGCATAGTTTGCTCACATTCTTATTGTCCTTGGACCACAGCATTATTGACGTTTTAAACTCAAGAATCAATTATCATAGGGGGCTGTCTTGTGCATTGCACAATGTATGGCAGAGAGTAATGACCACTACCACTAGATGCCAATGGCACTCATGCCCCACTAGTTATTATAATAAAAAAAATCTCCAGACATTGGCAAACATCTGATAATAAAAATTGTCCCCTACTTGCAAACCACTGGCTTACATGTAATCTCCAGGTTGGGGCAGTCCCTAGGCTGTCAGAGAGTGGTCAAGGTAGTGTCTTTTCATATTCTTGGAGGCAACATGCTAAACTTTGGAAGTGATACATACGCGTGAGAGATCCTCAAGCTTAATCTTCATGGTAAATTTGCTTGTCAGTCCATACTACCTATACATCTGTAGTACAGTATGTTTGACAGTTTGAACACTTTAAGTATTTGTTTGCATATCTGTAGGCTGACCACCAACACTCTGAATCCAGGGAATGTCTCTTTGCTTGTCTCTGTTTGCTCAGCACTTCCAAAATGCCTGGCAAACATATGACCCTTGATAGGCATTTATGATAAAATCACAAAACAATTCCACTGAATTTCTAAATTAATTAGCAATAGCATCATGTGTTCTTCTAAAAAGGAAAGCAGAGCTGATGAATTTTATCAAGGTAGAAGTCTACCCCTCAATGAATATGGTGAGAAATTTAAAAAATATGAAGAATCCTATGGGAGAATTTTTCTCATACTAAGTCCATCATGTGTAGGTCTCCTTTCTCCTCTCACAGTTAGTGACTCACAACTTAGAACAAAATTTTGCTTGTCATGTCCTGTTATCTCATAGACTCCCAGTAGTGTGGCTTATCTCCACAACCCCAGTGCTGAAGCCACAACAAAGTCATCACCAAAGGTTGCCCTCTGTGCTCAGTACAGACACACATTGAATGCTCAGCAAAATCTTCATCATTTGATTGAAAACTTTTTTAGTACTTTGTTAAAGTAAATATGAGCTAGTCTATACAAAAATCCAAACTGTTTAGACTTTAGGTTTACTTAAGTTACTCTGCCACAGCCCATGTAGTAATTTAAAATCTGAAATAACTGAAGACAGATGTATTTCATTATGCCAAAGTTTAGTTACTACTGTTCATTCATTCTTTCATTTACTAACAAAGACTGTCTGTTCTTTTATTTAATGCAGAACTCATAATCTAGTCATCAAGGTTGCCATAGAAATACACAGATGTTATAAAACACATAAATGTTATGATAAAAATAAATGGACAAAGTCAGTACAGAATACAGAATAATGGATAACAACATAGACTCTGTAGTCATACTGTCTGGGTTCATACAGCAACCGTGACACTTACTACTAATGTGACTTTGGAAAACTGACTTATTGTCACTGGTGCCTCAATTTCTTCATCTGGAAAATGTCAATAATGACAATGACAATCTCTAACCTCAGAGTTGTCACAATACAGATTTCTACATTGTTTATTTTTCTTTCAATATTTAAAACATTTTCCTCCACACTGTCTTTGCTTGCATGGTTTATCACGAGAAGTCTGCTGTAATACCGATGTTGGCTTCTCTGCAAACAAGAAGTGTTTTATGCCCTCTGGATTCTTTCAAGACGTTTTCCTTTGTCTTTGGGCTGCACCTGGTTGAAGATGATTGTGTGTGAGTGTTTTGTGTGTGTATTTCTCCTGAGTTTTCTAGTGGGCCCCGGAAAAGTCATTCATTTTCTCTTTGTGTAGTTTTTCCTTGTAAATATGGAAATTCCAACTTCTATACTCTTTACAGGTCAAGACTGAAACTGGAAGTTAGAAATAGGTTTGAAAGGAGATCTTCTAGACTTCTCTTCATAATTCTTTTCCATAGTAAAGACAAAAGGAATGTTTTCAGTTTCCTCTGTCATATTTCAAAAAACAATACAAAAATATGTCATAAAGGAAACATAAAGTTCACATCTAGAACATAAGTCACTGCTATCTGCATTTTCTTTTTTTTTTTGTTGGAGATAGAGTCTCGCTCTGTCGCCCAGGCTGGAGTCTCACTCTGTCAGCCAGGCTGGAGTGTAGTGGCGCGATCTCGGCTCACTGCAAGCTCCGCCTCCTCGGTTCATGCCATTCTCCTGCATTCATGCCATTCTCCTGCCTCAGCCTCCCAAGTAGCTGGGACTACAGGTGCCCGCCACCATGCCCGGCTTTTTTTTTTTTTTTCTTTTTGTATTTTTAGTAGAGACGGAGTTTCACCGTGTTAGCCAGCATGGTCTCAGTCTACTGACCTCATGATCCGCTTGCCTCAGCCTCCCAAAGTGCTGGGATTACAGGCGTGAGCCACTGTGCCCAGCCAACCTGCATTATTCTTTTAGACTCATTATTTGAAGAACATGTTCCTTTTTTATCACTCAAAATTGTACAAGTAAAATACTTCCTTTTAAAAAAATTTACTGTTGAATGGTAGTCTAGATTTTCTATATTGCCTTTTTCCCTATAGAATATGTAATTCTCTCTCTCTGTGTGTAGCTTTACTAGTAAGTTCTTTGGAAGCAAATGTATTAACTCTTTCACCTTTAAAATAAAGTGTCTAACAGTGAGTTGGCTATGTAATGGGGCTTAGCAAAATTATTTGGAATAAACAAATGAATGAAGCATTAGTGTTATTTCCTTTTTAGTATCCATACACACAAGGCCAATCTTGAAAAAAATGTGAATTTGTATATTAAATTTCCACCTATTAATTTACTTGTTTACACAGAAATGCTCTCCTCTGGGTGCTTTTTGTGTCATTCTCTTAACTTTCCTTTCTACTCAAATTTATTTGATCTAGGTTTCAATTCTTCTGGTCCAATAAGCGATTCCGATGTCCTGATATAGCCCCCTTTAGATTAAACTGGTCATCCATGAAATAATATATTTGGAACTAACTATTATCTTTAAAAAGAAATTTGCCTGTTTGCAGGTAGTCTACACATCTCTGCATGTCAAGTCATGCCCTTTGTTGTCAAGTTCAAATACTCACATTGGCATATTTGAGAATGTACTTGCAATCGTATAAATGCCAGAAGGAAGTAAAAGATTAAGCCTACTAAAAAGTACTTGTGAGAGAGATAGTAAAACCTTAGAAATTTGAAAGTCTGAGGCAAGTAGATAGAGCAGTTATCTCCCTATGCAGTGGGGACTTCTGTCTCACAGAATTTATATTCAACTGTGACCATTCAAGCACATTTCAGAGAAAAGCATATAAAAATCATCAATAGTAACCAAAAGAATGTTTGTATTTAGAAAATATTCTTTAGACAAATGTTCCCATTTTCAGAACTTTAATACTAAGAAAGCAATCAGGATTAATTCACATTTATGTGTAATTAAAGCCTTACTTCGACCAAATTGTATTTTAAGATACATAATTGGTCTTTGTAAATAGACATAGTTCAATTGCTATGTAAAAATAATTCTATATGTCTTCAGATGATATTCCTGAGCATTTGAGGTTATTCAATTTTTAATCTGTAGAAATTGTGAGCTAGTGCTTTAAGGATGCAATTACTATGGTCCAAGTAAAACACAAGAACAAATTTAGTAAGAATCAGAAATCTCTTTCTTGTTCTTAATGACTTACAGTTACAAAATATGATCACTATGGTAGAGTGCCACAAACGGCAATGCACAACAACATCATTTTTTTCCATCTTCGTTGTTTTGTACAACAGGATTCAATATATTTATATATATTTCAATATACAAAAGGTACAATTTCAAAAGCAGAAAATTTTAAAGTCATGAATATTTCCAGCAGTAAATTCAGACATTACCTCCACCATATGCATTCCTGCTGCATTTTAATTAGGAAAAAAGGTTGCAATTAAGGCCACACATCTTATTAATTCTGTAAAGAAATGAAGTGCTCCTTTTTGATATCTCTCACAAGAAAGATTTGGAAATGTCAGAGACTGAGTTATAGGAAAAAGATCATTTCATGGCCTAGTAATTCAGGCAATACATGCCAAACAATCAGAAGGGGAGAAAGATAATTGAAGCAGGTAGGAGAGAGGAAAGATTGCAAGATAAACATTATATATGGAGGCATACTCCTCAGGTAATGAGCTGATAGATCTTTTGTAAAATGTAATATACAAATAGCCGTTTCCTAGAAATAGACAATACCTGCAGCTATAAAAGAACAAGTAATCAAGCATTTGTTATTCTGTAGCTCAAACAATAAGCAGAAACTTATGAGGGTGAAAGAAATTTTTTTAGATTAAGAAAATGGTTCAGTTTAGGCTTTCTCATACTGCAAATCAGCTCTCAATTATATGCACCTCAGTCTCTGTGTTTTTCTGCCTTATGCTCCTCACTCAAATTCTTTTTTCTGAGGAAGCAAGAATTGAGGTTGCCGAAGACACATGGATTCACCACCAGTAACCTGGTGACCTTCCATCCCTAACAAAGGGTTGTAAGAGGAAGGAGAGGCAGATAGAAGCAAATGGAGAAACAGAGAAGATTCAGTTGACTGAGATGTTGTACAGAGAAAGAAAAAGGGTCTTAAAAGAATACCTATGTATACATAAATAGCCCAAATGTCAGTTTTAACAAAGTTGACTTTTGTGTATAGAATTTTTTAAGAATAACATTTTCCTAGTTGTAATTCCTGCTTAAGCAATTTTATTCTGCTTCTGCTGCTACCTGGGTTCCAAGGCTGACCAAGCAGCCCGTGGAAGCAGCCATCCACTGCAGTAGCTGCTGGCTGCCCTTCTTACTGCATGTGCTGTCTCTCAGCTAACAATCACTGGGAACAGGAGTAAAAGTGACTATAACACCTCACATTTTCAGGGCATCTCCATACTCACCCACAAGCATTCGAAAGGTGAGCCATGCCATTCAACATCGAAGTGGCTGCCACCCGGGATTTTGCCTGAAAATGCCTCAGGTTGTTGTGCGTTTCTTGGTCTCTCACTTTCTGGCTAGGGCTTGCCACATGTTTCACAGTTGGTGGGTCTATGGCATCGAGCTTCAGGGCCCAAGGAAGCTGAGAGGGCAAAGAAAGAGGGTGATAAATCCAGTTTCTTAGAAAGGAACATTTAATAGTGACTAACGAAGCGATGTGTATTTTGTTCAGCGATGAGATGAGATGGTGGATCCCTGCCTTTTTAAATTATTCTTCATGTTGGAAGCTTTATGTAGTGATTTGAGATCTTTCATGTTTTTTAATGTAGGCATTTAATTTTATAAAAATCCCACTAATCACTATTTTAGTTGCATCCCGTACATGTTGTTATGTTGTTATTTTTTCTTTTCTACTAAGTACAAAATAAAATGAATATCCTGGGCAATTTCATCCTTGATCTGGTTATTATTTAGAAGTATATTGCTTAATTTACAAGTACTCAGGAAATTTCTAGATAACTCTCTGTTATTGGTTTCTAATTTAACTCCATGCGAACAGAGTATAAATTCAATTATTAAAAACTTGTTGCGCCAGGCATAGCGGCTGGCATGGTTTGATTGTGTCCCCATGCAAATCTCATCTTGAATTGTAACCCCCACAATTTCCAGCTGTCATGGAAAGAACCTGGTGGGAGGTAATTGAATCGTGGGGGTGGGTCTTTCCTGTGCTGTTCTCATGATAGTGAATAAGTCTCACAAGAGCTGATGGTTTTAAAAATAGGAGTTTCCCTGCACAAGGTCTCTCTTTGCCTGCTGCCATTCACGACAGACATGACTTGCTCCTGCTAGCCTTCTGCCATGATTGTGAGGCTTCCCCAGCCACATGGACCTGTAAGTCCATTAAACCTTTTTTTTTTTTTTTTTGTAAACTGCTTGGGTATATCTGCAAAACCCTATTTCTGAATAAGGATGTAGTCACAGGTACCTGGGGTCAGAACTCCAACATATACTTCGGGAGGACACATTTCAACCCATAACACACTAGAAACTTTAACCCAGAAATCACAGTTATTTTAAAGTCTCTGTAGCGTAATTCCACCTATGTCATCTTTGAGTTTATGTCTTGAAAATACATCATTTTGTGCTTGTGTACATACATTGCCATTTTCAGTTAGGTAAAAGGTTTTGTGTAAAAAAGAACAGTAGATACGGAGTCATAGCCAGCTGAAAATGGGCACTTTTATGTCTCATCCAGTCATTAGCGTATGTATCATACTGGATCATTCTAGTCACCGGGTGAGTTAGGTCTGAGTTTTGTTTTAGCTATTGCAATTTATTTTCCCACACACTTCACACTTCTCCAGTGGCAGACTTTTGTTGCTTGTTATTCAGTGCTAGGCTCATGGTGCAGGCAGGAAATATTTCTCAATCTTCTTGGTCCACCCTCCGTTTGAGGTAAGACCTGAGCTTCTGGGTTCAAGACTGAGCCTTTTCAACTCCCTCATCCATTTTCTCATTATGGCCAATACAACCTCATGTCTGTGTGAGATCTTGAGCATGAACAATTTTCCCAATCATCTCCCACTTACAGGTGGCTTTCACTTTTACCCTTCTTCCAAAAATATAACGATCACTAACAACAGTAAAAACCCTGGTCTTCACTTGGTTCCTTGAGATAAAGAGAGACTTTTCTGACCTTGGGAAGCCAGAATGTTCTGCTTTTACTTCTTCAAAAGTGACTTTAGAAATCAAAAGTTTCGATGCCCTTTCTTTTGTGGTTGAAAGTTTTCTTTTTAATGTGTGAGAGAAGAGCTTTAGGAAGTGGGTGGTGTTTGAGTATCTCTTGCATCAGCATCTGACACGTCTCATAAAACTCTGCCACTGAGAACAGCTCCTCTGGCCTTGGTCTAACCCCTATGCTTTTTTGTGAGTACCCAAAGAAGAACTTCTGAGGAAGTATGTGCTCTGATTTCTGGACTTGTAATTATGTTAAATTGGTGTGCTATTGAACACTTCGCCTTTAGAAATTTGTAATAAATTCAGCTGATTTATTCTTACCCTCCTCTATGGGGGCTGCTTCTTCCTCCCATGCCTGGTAAAGGTGAAACAGTTCGTATGTCTGCTCTCCATGGAGGCACGTGTTACTCTTTGAAATTCAGCCCCCTTTGTTGCCTTGTGACCTCAGCTCTTGGATAGGGTCAAAGAAATTTTTGATTTTGTAGATTAAATGGCTTTTCTTATTCTTAGCATGAAAGCAACATTCTTTTGCATCTTTCTACATCCTAATCACATACCGAACTCTCAGTCATTTTTAGGTCTATGTTGCAATTCAAAGCAAAAGACAAATCTCATACTTGATTCTTTATTTTTCCTATTGTTTGTTTCACCCCACTGGAATAAAAATGCTTTGAGAGCAGGCGTTTCTGTCACTTTTATTTATTACTATAGTTCTTAGAACACTTAGAGGGGAGTCTGCCATGAAGTCTGCTTCTCAATAAATGTTATTGAATGAATGAATATTTAATACTATAGTTGAAAACATAAGCATGTTTTCACAGTTTGTACTCAAAAATATTTAATGTTATATTATTCCCATATTTTAGAAGAAAAAAAGATTTCCAAATATATTAAATTCATTGACCTGCATAGCATAGTTTTACTTGGCAAAGAGAGAGGCAAAGTATTGTCAGAGAAGAACAAGAATATTTGTGGAGGCAAAAATAGGCTTAAATCCTGACTTCTCTATGGACTATATTTGAGCAAATCACCTAAGTTTTCTCATCTTCAGTATTTTTCCCTTCTATAGAGGTTAATACTTTCTTGTTTAAAATATTATATTAAATAATTAATGGAATCATTATTTAAAGCAAGTACCACATGGTAGGTACTAAATAAATGTTGTTATTTCAATTAGTCTTAATATTAGCATTATTTTTGTATTACTTTTCTTATTATCTGGATCTTGATTTCGTTGTTCTCTGATACAAAATTTTGGGCAGGTTTTACTTTATTATGCTGCATCTATTGAGAAAATAATGACATTTTTGTTTTTAGTTTTGTTTATGTGATGAATCGCATTAATTAATTTGCATAGCTTGAACCAACCTTGCATCCCAGAGATAAAGCTTACTTGACTATGGTCAAATAGTTTTTTTGATGTGCTGCTGAATTCAGTTTGCTAGATTTTTGTTGAGAATTTTTGCATCAGTGTTCATCAAGGATATTGGCCTGAAGTTTTCTATTTTTGTTGCATCTCTGCCAGGTTTTGGTATCAGGATGATGCTGGCCTCATAGAATAAGTTAGAGAGGAGCCCTTCTGCCTAAATATTTTAAAATAGTTTTGGCAGGAATGGTACTGTCTCTTCTTTATACATCTGGTAGAATTCAGCTGTGAATCCATCTGGTCCTGAGCTTTTTTTGGTGGATAGTCTTTATATTATGATTCAGTTTTGGAACTCATTATTAGTCTGTTTAGGGATTCAATTTCTTCCTGATTCAGTCTTGGGAACTTATATAGTCCAGGAATTTATTAATTTTTGCTAGATTTTCAGTTTGTGTGCATAGAGATGTCCACAGTAGTCTCTAGGGAGTTTTTTTGTCTTCCTGTGGGATCAGTGGTAACATCCCCTTTGTCATTTCTAATTATGTTTATTTGGATCTTCTCTATTTTTTCTTTATTGGCATTGATGCTATCTTTCTGGCATTTTGTTGGAGTTAGAATACATGTATTTTAAATTTTTATTGTAACCTGCCCATCACTTTCCAAATGAAAAAGTGGTTGAAATTCAAAATTTTAAATATGAGAGATTGGTGAAAAACAAAATAAGCACTTACAGAAGGTTTTTAGTTTAACACTCAGTGAATAATTTTGAGAAAAAAATTTTGATATAGAAGTTTTTATTAAAAAATAGACAATAAAACATAAATACCATTGAGGAGAGTGTCAGGGATTATAATGATAATGATATGATAAATGAATCAGGATGAATCTTCTAGGCCATATTACTTGGGACTTTATTAGCAAGAATAGGAGTGTGGAAATGATTTAAACAGAATAATAGATTTATCTATCTTAAATTTATTTCTCACAGCACAATGGAGTGGTGTAAGAGTAAAGTCATAAATACTTTATTCAAATTCAAATGTTCTATTATTGTACGTTGTTTGAGACACAGTGCTTTTGTATGTCCAGGGAGTAGCATGACAGCCAAAGGGGGTTGATGGGAACAAACGCACCATCATGAAAATTGCAATCGCAACTCAACTACTAATGCAATAATGATCACACTGACTCAAGAATGAAACCAACTTTCTATGTCAAGTATAAGTTCTGGATTCCTTAAGCAAATGCTCCAACATGTATCATTTTATCCATTTTTGAAAGAAATGATAGATGTTTTTGTGTCATTTTAAGAAAACAGATTATTTTTCTCTCAGTGCAAATGTCGTGATAAAGACAAGAAATTCTGAATGAACACATTTTGATGATAAAATACATTTTTCTTTTAAGAAATAGAATTCTGTAGGGCTTTACTTTGTGTGTTTAAGAAAACATTCTGAAGCATTATGTTCTAACATACTGGTTAACATCTACTTTTCAAAGTCCATTAATCAAAGAAATTCAGGCTGAATATGAGTGTTTTCTTTTCTTATTTTAAAAAAAATTAGAGATAACTGGGGCTATTTTGAAGGCTAGAAAGACGTTATAGCTGGAAATAATCTCAATGTCATGAAGAAAAACATTTATTTCATAGTTGAAAAATCTAAGGCCTAAATTAAAAAATGCTATAACCAAAGTCATGCAATGATTACCTTCATTGGCTAGGTTTTATCATATTGCCTTGACTGCTAATTAATTGTGCTTTAAATTGTAGTTCAAAACTTTTCAGTGAATTTTTCACAAATGATATTGTTACATTGATTATGTAGCAATAAAAACATTATTTCAACTGTTAGCTTAGAATTTCAAATAATTACTTTTTATTTTTTCAGATAACTTAATGATTTACATGTTATTTTTTCAGAAGAAAAGTTTACATGCAGAACAAATGACACTGACATTCAATGAAACCCAATTTTAGTAAGACATATACACTTTCTTCAATGAACTCATTATCTAGTAGTGAGGCAGACACTAAGAAATTTACATATATATTGTAATAATTGAAATAATAGAATGATAGAAATAAAAGGCTTTTTTGAGCAGCAATTTGATTGTGCAGCTGAAAAGAAAACATGATATGTATGACATGCTTTAAAACTGTAGTATAAGATGCTTAACACAGTGTTTTCTGAAGAAACGCTGCAATTAGAAATTTTTAGTAACAAACTGTACATAGAATAACATCATTATTACAGAGAATATCTACTACTAGTTTGGACCCTAATTTAGAAATGACTTTGACTCCAAATGGTTTGAATACAAGTCTTTCCAGTAGAGAGACAACATGAATGTAAAATATTTAAAGAACTCTCAAAACTCAGGAGTACAAAACAAATTGGCAATTACACTCATAAAAAGATACTCAATATTATCAACAATTATAAAAATGAAAAATAAAACCATAATGGAAATTCACTGCATATCTATTAGAACTGCTAAAATGGTGGGGTAGGGCTCCTGTCAAAGCCCTCTTTGGGGCTATGGAAATGCAGACATGGCACCATTAACTGAAGCAGCCCAAGGAATCAACTAGTGAAGGAGTCATCTCTTGCCCCCATCTCCCCTCCCCAGGGCAATGCTGCATATGCTCTGTAATACTAATACAAAAGAGGCATGCCCTGATTAAGAGTCTGTCAGCCAACCCTCTACTGGATTGGAGTCTGAATTATACTACCAAACAAAAATAAATTCCTTCAACACACAAAGTCCATGAAATCCAATGCAGGAAATTATCTACAACTAAGGAACCCATACAGAGCCTGGGCCCTCTGAAAGCACTCAGAAACAAAGGCAATCTACTATACACACCGTACACCACAGTCGAATTCTCAAGGGGGAAAAAAAACCTAAGAAGCCCCATTTAAACAAAAGCAATTTCAAAAAAAAAAAAAAAAAAAAAAAAGAAAAACACTAGTGACCTCCAATGAAACAGAATCAGCAATTCAAAAACCAGAGTGTTTATCTTCAAATAATTGCACTAATCTCCCAGCTATGGATTCTAACCAGATTGAAAAACCTGAAATGACAGACCTACAATTCAGAATCTGGGTGGCAAAAAACAATGAAATTCAAGAGAAAATAGAAATCCAATCCAAGGAAGAGAAAAATGCTCCAAGACATGAAAGATGACACAGTTATAATAAAAGAAAAAACAAACTGAACTTACAGAATTAAAAAGTCACTATAGAAATTTCAAAATACAGTTGGAAATCTTAATCACAATAGACTAAATGAAGCTGAGGAAAGAATTTCAGAGCTTAAAGAATGGTGTTTTGAATCAACCCAATCAGACGAAAAGAAAAAAAAAATTGAAAAAAATCAACAAAGACTCTGGAAAATATGGGATGATGTAAAGAAACAAAATCTATGAATCACTGACATTTTTGAGACAGAAGAAGAGAGAGTAAGCAAATTGAAAAACATATGTGAAGATATAATCCACAAAAAATTTCCTAAGCTCTCTAGAGCAGTTGACACAGAAATTCAAGAAATTCAGAGAACCGCTGTGTGATACTATGTAAGATGACCATTACAAAAATACATAGTCATCAGACTTTCTAAGGTCAATGAAAAAGAAAATATCTTAAAGGCAGCTGGACGAAAGGGTCATATCAGTAACACATGAATTTACATCAGGCAAACAGTGGACAGATCAGCAGAAATTTTACAAGACAGAATAGATTAGGACCTATTTTTAGCACTGTAGAAGAAAGTGAATTCTAAACAAGAATTTCATATTCCACCAAACTAAGCTTCATGAGGGAAAGAGCAATGAAATATTTTCTGGGCACACAATTGCTAAGACTTTTTTTGACACTAGACTAACCTTACAAGATATGATTCAGGGAGTTCTGAACATGAAAACCAAAGAACGATACCTTCTATTACAAAAAACACACATAAGTACATAGGCCCAGGCCATATAAAGCAACTGTACATTCAAGACTACAAAGCAACTAGCTAACAATTCCACAAAAGACTCAAAACTTCACATATCAATATTAACCTTAAAGATAAACAGTCTAAACACCCCCACTTAACAGGCATAGAATAGTAAGTTGGATAAAAAACAAGATGCAAAATTCTGCTGTCCTCAAGTGACCCATATCACATGTAATGACACACATAAACTCAAGGTACAGAATGGAATAAGATCTTTCAGGCAAATGGAAAACAGTAGAGAGCAAGATAGCTATTCTTATAGCAGATAAAACACACTTTAAGCCAACAAGAGTAAAAACAGACAAAGAAGAGCATTACATAATGACAAAAGGTTCAATTCATCAGGAAGACTTAACAATCCTACATATATATGCACCCAACATTGGAGCAACCAGATTCGTAAAATAAGTACTTCCAGACCTATGAAAAGACTTTGAAAGCCCCACAATAATTGTGGGGGACTTCACAATCTTATTGAAGGTATTAGACAGATCATCAGAGCAGAAAAACTAACAAAAAATTCTGGACTCAATGTTGTCATTTGACCAATTAGATCTAATAGACATCTACAGAATAATCTATCATTAGACCTAATAGACATCTACAGAATAATCTATCCAATAATCACAGCAAATATGTTCTTCTCACATGCACACAGAACGCACTCTAAGATCGATGAAATGCATGGCCATAAAGCAAATCTCAATAAATTGAAAAATATCAAAATCATACAAAGCATATTCTTAGACCAAAGTGAAATAAAAAATAGAAATCAATAAGAAGAGGATGTCTCAAAACCACACAATGACATGAAAAGTAAACAACTTGTTCCTGAATGATTTTTAGAAAAACAACTAAATTAAGGCAGAAATCAAAACAACATCCTTTGAAATAATTAAGAAAAGAAACAAAACATAAGGAAATCCCTGGCATGCAAGAAAAGCAGTGTTAAGAGGAAAGTTTATAGTGCTAAACACCTACATCAAGAAGACAGATCTCAAATAAAGAATCTAACATTGCACCCGTGGAACTAGAAAAATAAGAACAAACTAATTTCAAAGCTAGCACAATAAATGACAAATAAAATCAGAGCAGAATTGAGTGAAATTAAGACCCATGAATCCATACAAAGAATCAATGAAACCCAAAGCTAGTTATTTGAAAAAATAACAAAGGGCAATAGATTGCTAGCCAGATCAATAAAGAAAAAAGAGATAATCCAAATAATTACAACCAGAAATGACAAAGATCTTCTATTCAATTTCATGGAAATACAGAATATCCTCAGACACTAATATGAACACTTTAATGAACACAAACTAGAAATCTGGAGGAAATATATGAATTCCTGGAATTATACAATCTCCTAAGATTGAATCAGGAAGAAATTGAAACTCTGAACAGAATAATGAGTTCCAAAATTGAGTCAGTAATAAAAACTCTACTAAACACACACAAAAAGCTTCATACCAGATGGATTCACAGCCAAATTCTACCGGACATACAAAGAAGAACTGGTACCAATTCTACTGAAACTATTCCCAAAAAATCAAAGAGAAGAGACTCTTCTCTAACACATTTTACAAAGCCACCATCACCCTGATACCAAAACCTGGCAAAGATACAATGATGAAAGAAAACTACAGGAAAATATTCCAGATGAACATATACCGAAAAATTCTCAACAATATAATAGCAAACTGAATTCAGCAGTATATAAAAAAGCTAATTTACCACAATCAGGTAGACTTTTTTCCTGGGACGCTTTCTTGGCTCAAAATATGCAAATCAATGGATGTAATTCACCACAAAAATAGAGATAAAAGGAAAAAAACCACATGATCATCTCAACAGACACAGGAAAAGCTTTCAATAAAATCCAGTATCCCTTTATGATAAAAACCCTCAACAAACTAGGCATTGCAGTAACATACTTCAAAATGATAAAAGTCATCTATGGCAGAACCATGGCCAACATCATACAAAATGGGCAAAAGCTGGAAGCATTGCCTTAAGATCTGGAAAAAGACAAGAATGCCCACTCTCACAGCTCCTATTCAAGATAGGACTGGAAGCCCCGAAATAAATGAGAGGCATTGAAGTAGAAAAAGAATAAATCAAATTATCTCTTCACTGATGATATGATTCTATTCATGAAAACCTCCAATGACTTCATCAACAGGCTTCTAGACCTGATAAACAATTTCAATAAAGTTTCAGGACAAAAACCACATACAAAAATCAGTAGCATTCCTATATATCAATAACATTCAAGTTGAGAGCCAGATCAAGAACACAATCCCATTTACAATAGCCACAGCAATAAAATATAATACCTAGGAATGTATTTAACCAAGGAGATGAAAGAGGTCTACAAGTAGAACTACAAAACATGACTGAAAGAAATCAGTGATGACACAAATGAAAAAAAAATCATCCTCATGGATTGTGAAAATCAATTATCATTAAAATGTTCATAATGCCCAAAGCAATCTATATTTCCAATATCATTTCTACAAAACTACCAATATCATTCTCCACAGAATTAGAAAAAAAAGTATTCTAAAATTCATTTGAAGTCAAAAAAGGGCCCAAATAGCCAAAGTAATCCTAAGCAAAAAGAAGAAAGTCCAAGGCACCACATTATTTTACTTGAAACTATACTACAAGGCTGTAGTAACCAAATAGCATGGTACTCGTACAAAAAACAGACACAAAGATCAATGTAACAGGACACAGAACCCAGAAATAAAGTCACACACCTACCACCAACTGATTTTCACAAAAGTCGACAAAAAAAGGGATGTAGAAAGGATTTACTATTTAATAGGTGGTGTTGGAATAACTGGCTAACCATATGCAGAAGAATGAAATCAGACCCTACCCATCATCATAAACAAAAATTAAATCAAGATGGATTAAAGAATTAAAGTAAGACCTCAAACTATAAAGATCCCAGAATGAAACCTAGGAAATACTCCTCTGGACATCTGCCTTGACAAAGAATTTATGACTAAGTTCTCAAAAGCAATTGCAAAAAAAATGACAAGTGGAACCTAATTAAACTAAAGAGACTCTGCACAGCAAAAGAAAACTATCAACCGAGTAAACAGAAAAAAAACACAGAATGGGAGAAATATTCACAAACTATGTGTCTGATAAAGGTCTAATATCCAGAATCTATAAGGAACTTAAATCAACAAGCCAAAAACAAATAACCCTGTTAAACAGTCGGCAAAGGGCATGAATAGACACTTCTCAAAAGAAGACATACAAGTAGCCAACAGACATAAGAACAAATGCTCATCATCACTAAGCATCAGAGAAATTCAAATCAAAACCAGAATGAGAAACCATCTCACATCCGTCAGAATAGCTATTACTAAAAAGTCTAAAAACAGCAGATGCTGGCAAGGCTGGAGAGAAAATGGAACACTTATACACTGTTGGTAGTAATGTAAATTAGCTCTCTCACTGTGGAAAGCAGTTTGGAAATTTTTTAAAGAATTAAAAATAGAACAAATATCTACCCAACCACCCCATTATTTAGTGTATGTGTACCTAAAGGAAAATAATTTTTTCTACCAAAAAGACGCATAAATTCTCATGCTCATCATGTCACTCTTCAAAATAGTGAAGACATGAATCAACCTAAATGGCCATGAACAGTGGATTGAATACGGAAAATGTGGTACCTATGAAATACTACACAGCCATAAAAAGAATGAAATCACGTCTTTTGTAGTAACACTGATGCAACTGGAGGCCATTATCCTAAGGGAATCATTTTGACTTCAAAAGGCAGCTTGAGGGAACATTTTCTGCTGGTGTAATTCTTCTGTATCCTGATTGTAATGGTGGTTACAAAATCTACATAAAACTTAGATTCATAGAACTATATACCAAAAATATATATTTAATTGTATATAAATTTAATAATAAGAAGAAATGACATTATTGTAATAATACACCACTAATTCAATGACTACACTGGAAATATGTGGACTCCAAGTGCTGGAGAGAATGTACAGGAAGTGGAACTCTTCTATTTTCTGATGTAAACTACTTTGGAGAATAGTTTTACTTTTTTTATTATTATTTTTTTTCAGACAGGATCTTACTCATCACTCAAGATGGAGTGCAGTGCTGCAATCATGATCATGGCTCACTGCAGTCTTGAGTTCCCTAGGCTGAGGCGATCCTCCCACCTGTCTCCTAAGAAATAGGGACTACAGGTGTGAGCCAACACATCTGGCTAATTTTTGTATTTTTTGTAGAGATGAAGTTTTGCCATGTTGCCCAGGCTGGTTTCAAACTCCTGGACTCAAGTGATTCGACTGCCTCAGACTCCCAAATTGCTAGGATTACAGGATGAGGCACCACTTCTGGCCTTATATCCATTTATAGTAAACACAAGCCAACACTATGACCCAACATTTTACTCCTAGATTATGTAGTTAAGAGTGTGTATGTCAATCAAAAGCATACATTAGAGTGTTCATAGCAGCTTCTCATAATTCCAAAATGTGGAAAAAACTTTAAAAACTAGTACATAAAGAACGTTTAAATGAGGTGCAATATATTTACATAATAGAGTTCTATATAAAAATAAAAGTAAGCTACTGATAACACACAACAACATTGCTGAACCTCACAGATATGTTGAATGAAAGAACAGAAACACAAAGAGAATATTTATGTAATTCACTATGTATCTCAATGACAGAAAACACTAATCTCTGATAATAAAAAATGAGAACAGAAATTACCTCTGGAAGGTACTGGGTGAGCTGGAACAGGAGGAGTCATTTTTTGTTGATGGAAACATTCTATATGTCAGTGTGAGTAGTGGTTAAATGGTTACAAACATATAAATTTCATTGAGTTTCATGTTTAAGATTTGTATACTACACATATGCTATATTCAATTTTAAAATAAAACTTTTAAAAAATGAGATAAAAAGAAAGGATTTTTAAAAAAGAAACAAAGGAAAAGGAAAAGAAAGGAGAAAAATTAAAAACTTTCCGGTATCCCTTTCTATTGAGTTCTAATTATCTAAATGCTGATGCTAAAGTAGATAAACTTGGTAAGCCTCCTTCTGCTTTGTAAATATCCTTTTTCTGGCTTATCTTCATATGCTATTTATTCCACATAGATATTTAATTATTCCACAACCTCAGTTATTAGCCACATGAATATATAAAAAAGTATGCCAATCAGATAATTTAGTACTCAGTGACCTTCCTGAGCAGCTAGAGTCCTGAATACAGTTCATACCATCCTTGCATTGCATCTGCCAACCTGCAGAGTAATCAGATAGTTGCTTGTATAGCAACTATAGTTGCATGTGCACTTTATCATTGTATTTTATTTCATCCTCTTGATTTATTAAACACAGCAATCCTAGTTATCTGGTAGTCATGGATCCAAAAGAGGAAAATACAATGAACACAGCAATCTTGGTTATCTGGTAGTCATGGACCCAAAAGAGGAAAATACAATGACTGAGGGAACTTGTTACTCTCTATCTTTATCCGGTAAAGCCTGTGATTGTTAACTCACTATATCCACCAGCTTCTTCTAAGATCTCTGTTGTATTGTATGGTACAAGCCGGGGACAATATAAGCTTTTCTTTTTGCTTCCTCTTATAAGAGTCACTAAGGTGAGATTTGAAATTTGGAGAGAAGACACCACAATTCTGTTGATTAATTTTCAGGCATATACACGATCAGAGGACTCAGGCAGGGAGCTAAGCAGTTTCTAAAGCAATGCCTGAGAATCACCAATTTTGGTGCTTAATGGAACATAGAAACTGGCATCTTGACCTTTGCTTCCCTAGACTTTCCTAGAGCCAAAGCAGGAACACCTCACCTAAGTAAGGGAAGTCTTCCTAGAAGAAAGGACATTTAAGTTGACAAATGGAATTGGCATTAGTTTCATAAAGTTGGAAATGGAAACATTACTGGGGTCCTCTAGAAGATAAATATATCTAATCTCTTCCCAAACAATACCAATAGATTAATTTAGAAATATCCTCAGAGATATGAGAAATATTCTGTAATAACACACACGCCTGTATATTTCAAAAATAATTCTTTCACAAGGAAGAAATGTATTTAAGACTGGAGTCAATCTTGGATCCATTTGCACAATGCCCATATTGCACTAATACATTTAGGCACTCTGACAGGTAGAATACATCTTGGCCTTTCAATAGGACGTGGTTTTAAGTTAATCTGTATTGAAAGGTGCTAACAACTTATTTAGTTATTACTAGCTACTGTGGCTTGAGTATCAACTCCCTGCCTGTTACTGTGTTTGGCATTTTGTGTTTGTTATTGGATCTAACGTTCCCCTCAAAACCGTCCTATAATAAGGCACCTATTTCACCAAGAAACATAAAGTTGTAGGGAACTATACAACTTGCCAGTGGGATGCATCTACTGTGTGCCAAACAGGGGAATGATTCTACCTCTGAATGCAGGACTCGCATTATTTTCTCTACATACAATGGCTCCAAAGACTAAAAGGCACATTTCTGGATCTCCTATAACTGATGCAAATCAGTTGTATTTATCTTTTGGAATCCTGGGAATTAGACTACATTTATTATTTTATAGGAAGTAATATTTGTTGAGGACATGTCATGTACTAGGTCTTTTGTTAGTTGTCTTAAAAATAAAGTATCATTTTATTTTTAAGCCTTCTGAGTAAATATTTTACCTTTATTGCAGAGAATAATTAGAAACTCAGAGATACAAGTTCATAGAGTCAATGTAAGAGTGGGAATTTAGATTTGAACTTGGTCTGGTTTGGTATTAAACCTCTATGTTTTCTGCAGCTGTCCAATAAGTGTGACCTCTAACAGAAAATTCTAAGAGATACATTAACAGTTAAAGGTATTTAAATAAAAGTAAATTTCTCAGTGACGGTAGATTTAATTCCATGTGTTAAAGAAACTGAAAATTCATTCTGGCAAGCTGCTGAGATAATACACAAAGTTGGGCTGTGAGACATAAATTAACATTCACTAGAAATTAAATATAGGTGTTACAGCAGAGATAGGAAACTAGGTTACCAGACTAGAGTTTGAGGGACGAATAGTTGGTGCCAAATAGGATGCTTATCTAGCTGAAATCTTTACAAGCAAGCTGCCTTAGTGTATGAGCCACTATGTGGTTTTATGAAACAACAACAGATCTTTGGAATAGCTGGAAAAAAGTTATCCCGGTGTCTGGACCTGAAGAGCAGATTCCATTGTTGAAAGACAAAAACATCTTCATTTTCTATAAAAGAGGGAAATATAATAATACAAAGAAAAGGCATTTTTTGTTCA
>NW_012115211.1:2576361-2594055 GCF_000951035.1 Colobus angolensis palliatus | reverse complement strand
CAGAGCGAGACTCCGTCTCAAAAACAAACAAAAAATAAATAAATAAAATAAAATGTATATATACTGAATAAGAGCACTGAAGAAAAAATGTCACATTCTCACCCACGTGCTGGAGACTACAAACAGACCAAAATAAAAGTTTGGGAATTTGAAAGACAAATTAACAGGATTAGCCTGGAAGAAAACAATTCTTGCACAAATGTAATCACACATTTATTATGAAGTTAGGAAAAAATGATATCAAAATGTCTTAATTTAGGGTATAAAAAATGGACAGAAAAAAGAACTTGCATACAGATAATTTTCAGGGAGATGATCTATGGAATAACAGATTTTAGAGCATGAGACAGAAAAAGAGGAAAAGCTAACTTAAGGTCTATTATTGCTATTTCATCAGTAGGCAGCATGAGACTTCTGACAATCATAGAGGATGCTTTTTAGATTGTTCACCTAAAAAGCTAACGCCTTTTCCCACTGTCTGCAGTAACTATTAGTTAAAGGTTTCCTTGAGGATGATAAAATCCTGCCTTTCCAGATGAAACTGCCACTGAAGAAGACCCGGCAACTGAATGCAGAAAGTTGGGTGGGGTTGATGCGAGGTGAGTCACTGGCAGCAGGAAATGAGTCTGAGCTCCTCGTAACAGTTCACAACAGCTGTGGCTGCATCTGAGGAGGGCTGAGAGGGCTTGTCATAGGCACCGGAGGGATCTACTACAGCACTGTACTTCCTATATAATTTGTTGTAAGCCATTTTTATTGAAGACACTCTTCTTTTTTATGCCTATAACTAAGAGAATGTACCCATCCAGGCTGTAAGTTCATTCCCGTTTACCTGTATGTGGGTCCCATTTACACTTCATAAGAGAGTCTAATGGCCAGCCATGCTGAAGTCAGAAAAGCAGCTAGCCCCTGCCATTTACTCCCTCATCTGCCTGATTATTTAATGCTTTCTGAATGTTTCCTGATTGATTGAGTTTGTATTTTGCTTCAGGTTGCACTTCTTCCACATGATTCCAAACTATTTATTCCATATGCTGATGGAGATGATGACTTATTCATGAGTCAAACAGTGATCATCTGATTATTTGTTTAAATTGTAATACTGAGCAAGACAATTTCAGTGATCATTTGCTTTAAAAATAAAAAATATTCTAGCACATTATTAATGAACTTCTAGATAATGATAATAAAAGGAAAAAATGAATTTTATAATAAAAAGATAATGAGTTAGTTTTTGAATATGCTGTTTGTTAAACAGATAGCAGAAAAAATTAATATGCAAAATAAAACTATCTCTAAAGCTAGAGATCTAGATTTGGGAACTATTGATATTAGATGACTAGAAGATGAATTCCCATATATGAAATTGAGAAATAAAACAGATAAAGATAGATTTCTTACAGGTGCACACAAAAGGCAGAAGAAGAGTAAGAGAGACAAGAAATAGGGTCAAGATTTTTTTTGTAATTTGCATGTATGTTTTAGGAAGCAGAGAAAAGAAATATTTAATTCAAGTGTTGAGTATTAGTTGTAAATTTGAAATCAAGAAGTGACAAAGGACTCTATATTTAGTGATGTGTCATTTTTCCCCTCATGAGTGCTTTTGGTGAACTGATGGCAAAGTTTATTTGCTGCAGAAGGGCTAGAAAGGGACAATCTGAGGACATGGTGAGAAGCTTGAAACTGAAACCCATAATTTTGAGTGTCTCCTATTATGAGTAGATTTTTAATTTAGCATAGTTTCATTTTCATAGAATTTTAAAGACCTTTTCTAGTGAGAAAGAAACAGTGGAAACAGAGAAATTGAATCCATTACAGGAAGGCAATCATTGATACATAAATTGATGGAGGAGGAGTTAATCACATAAAAGTAGCCATATAATGTTCCCTTTTCGAAAAGGTGTGAGACAGATACAGTGAAAATACAAACTGTCCGTAAATCAACTGAGGGGGATTGTAGATATGACTGATGATCCTAGTACTCACAGGTAGAACAAAAAAAGCATAAGTTCACTTGTTAGGGGGAAGTGCTGTTTTGATACTTGAGAAGAGTAAAATAAAAAATGAAACTGTACATGATAGTACATATTTATGAGATAACAGTGAGGTTCTGTTTATATGCCTGGTAGCAGACAAAGGATTTAGGATTTCTGTGGATTATGAGTGTCTCAGAAAGTCAGGATGGGATGCTAACCATTGCTTTACCACTAGCCAAATAACCTACAAGTCACTTAACATCTCCCCATCTTAATGTATCTTTTTCTATTTTTTTTAATGCTGTCCGAAAAGCTTTTTAGAAGTAAAAGTGATAATAATATGATGAAAATGAAGAGTGACAAATCCAGTAAGATTCACAGAGGAATTAACCCTTGACAGCTGTGTGGGATGGCCGGCTAATATAAACACCTACACACCAGGATGGCCTGTCTCCCTTGAGACATAAGATTGGACAGAGAAGAGAGTCCTAATGGTCATAGTGGCAGGAGGCAGACAAATGCCTAGGCAGATAGGGGCAGGTTCCCATTGAAACCCCACTTTCAAGCCAAAAACAGCCTGAAGGCTGAAACACCCAACTGTTCATTCTGGATGAAAAATGTGACACAGAGTGAGAACTTCTTTCCTGTTTTCTTGCCCTTTCCTGCTTGGTTCTTTCTGCATAATGCTTTTTAATGAATCAAATGTTTCCTTTTCCCGTATTACCTACAGCCCACCCCTCCCCCATTCTGTGCCTCTGAAAACCTCAGATTCAGTCACCCTGGGGGAGAAACCACCAAACCGTGGAGGTGGGAGACCATCCCATGTCCCCTCTGCTGAAAGCTATTCTGTCACTCAATAAGATTATTCTCTACCCTCCTCACTCTTTGAGTCAGCATAACCTCATTCTTCTTGGATATGAGATAAGAGCTTGGGACATACTGAATGTGCGTATAGAAAAGGCTGTAACATCGTGGCCCTCTGCCCTCTGCTGGAGGAGGGCAGAAGCCCAATGTGACAGAAACACTGGCAGGGCCTCGCCTGCCTTGATGCCTTGGGCTAAGGTGCAGCAACGGAGTTTCTGGCCAGGTGTTTCCGGCTGGCAAAAGTGGTGGAGAAGAGTCCTGTGTCATTTTCTGGGAGATCATCTGGTATCCCTGAAGGGTGAGTAAATGTGGACCTACACTCTTCACTTTTTTCTGAGGCTTCTTGTCCTCAGACTTTTTGCTAGAGACATATGAAGGACCAAACCTTTGATTAGCTAGTTAAGAGTGAATGGCACTACTACAGAGGACAGGATGTGGGAGAGGACACTGCCACCACCACCCTCTTCACTCTCAGGGGTTGGGAATGCCAGTTTCAGTATAATCTAGTCTTTTTTATGGCATTTTCCTTCTTCCTTTTAGGACTATCACAGCACCTATCTTTTCTTTGACAATGTTGGGGTGTTGTTGGACCCTCCCCTTGAATGCATATATCTCTATAACTATCCAGTTATAGGCATTGAAATATGTAATTCAGAACAGTCATCAAAAATGTAATTCAGAACAGTGCAGTTTTCATCTATTCTCAGAAGCAGGGGGGGGTTCGTTATTTAAAGGTTTTTTTTTTTTTTTTCCTGTTGAAGGAACCAATTTGCATGAGAGCAAGAGACTTTCTCCACAGTCATCTTCCCCTCCCTGCATTTAAACTGTTTTTACTTCTTTTCTCCACAATGCCAGGAATTAATACAGCCCTGTGAATATGAAAGCTTTTCTATGTTTCTTTTTTTTTTCTTTTTGGAAGGCATGTTCCTAGGCCAGGTCCCAGATTCTCAGGGACTCCCTGTTCTCTCCCTTGTTTGAGGAGGATTCAGTTCCACAGCTTCACCTTAGCTTTTGGCTTATGATAAGAAAGCAGTGAACGAGCAGCCCTCCTGGCTGCTGACTGCAGTCTGGCGAGGGCCACCTGGGACTTATCTTAATGAGTTCATTCACCCTCCTGCAGTTTTTTTCTTTTTCATCCCAAACTCAATTCCAAGCTTCCAGTTGAAGCCCTAGAATGGAAAACTGGATTTGAGGGATCCAGAGGCAGATGACAACAGAAGTCAAGGGGCACAGTGCACATAAGTATGACTAATTCCAGCTGATTAGTGTCCCCCCACCTCCACCCCATTTCATGGATGGAGATCATGCTCGTATACATGGCATAGATGAGATCTAGGGAACTCAAAGGTTACTGAATGTGCGGAGGATAGGACAGTGCATAGGTGAGTGCAGATGAATCCTACCCTGTTGGACTCCCTGTGATATGGGTGAAAACCACATTGGCACCCACAAGTGGTACCTGCCGAGGTTGCCAGGACTAAGAAATATAAGTATGGAAGAAAAAACGGGGACACATTTTTTGTCTCTCTCTCTCACATACTCTGTGTACTCAACGGGAAGAGAAACAAACTAAGCGACATATTTTTCCCCTGTTTCCAGATGAGTAACCAACCATCATCAGTCTGTATTTCTCTTGAATGCATCCTGAATCATTGGGACTCTTGTGGAAAAAAATATGCCCAATTTTTCCTGTTTCCTCCTCTATCCTCTCTTTGTGGATGAGTAATTGTGTGTCCATACCACAGGACCCTCCCCTTGAATGCATTCCTCAAACTGAGAAAAATTTAATTTCCCCAAACCTTAAACTGGTTTAAAAATGAATCAGGAAGAAATTACAGATCTAACTAAGCAAATCTCTTGAGGAGGGACAACTTTTACGGTATACAAATAAAACCTCTTTGTCTGTTCTCCCTTAATGGGACTCCAGGGTCCAAAGGGCTTCAAAAGGGCTTCATAGGTCAAGGGAAGGAAACCCAGCAGCCTGACATGCTGGCAAAAGAGTAAAAGTTCTTACCAGTCAGACTTCTGGCCTCTCTCTCTCTGTGCAAACTGGTCATAGGTGTGGTAAAAATCACTGTTTACATCCTCTGTAAAGTTTTGATTAATGGAAATAAGAATTTGTGAGACTAGTCTCATGCAATAGCCAATTTGGTGTGTTTTGTGTGTCTTTCTTTATGGTTCTATCAGAATGAGGGGTACCTTAGGAGAGAGTGCGGGCCTAGGACCCCATAAGCTCACTGTTGAAGCCAGCCTAACAAACTGGTTAGTAAAAACTTTGCTACAGCTCTCTGAAGAAAAAAGCAAACAAACTGGAAGAGGTCTCCACCTTGTTTTCATCCTTGGGAGCTTGACCTTGTAACCATGTGGCAGTCCTTTCTTTTGGTCTCTGCCATTTTATAATGATAGCCTGGGTTCAACCCTGGCTTAGGAAATGACTACTTTCTGGTTAATACCTGTGTGACATTTGCTGATTCTCTTCCCTTCCATGAATGACTTCTAGATTCCTCTCTTAAATCTTTCTTTCTCTGAGCTATATTGAAGATTCTCGATATTGTAAAAACTCCTTATCACCTCCTTGAAAAATACCTTATACACTCGCACTTAAGTCACAACTATAGGTAACACTTGTTGGTTTCACCTGTGAGGTTATTTTTGGTCAAGTTCAAAAGCCAGAAATATTAGTCACTTGGTGGGGCTAAAGTAATGTAATAAGGTATTGTAAATAATTTTTTTAAAGAGTGCCATGTTTAAAAGTCAGCTTAATTAAAAATGGATATCTAGGCTATTGGTATATTTAAAGGGTCTTTATGGGTTTTTTTTTTTTTATTTTCTTGGATCTTGTTTTGCTGGAAGAAAGGTTTTTTTTTCTCTCAGTCAGCTGAATTATCTTTATTCACTTTTAATGTATACACGAGAGGTCCTAACATAACTTCTGATAGCTTGGGATTTCTTGGGAAAAACAAAGAAGGCACCAGAGACCCAATTTTGTAAAAAATTATCTGTTTTCCTCATGGAACCCCAAGAATTAGAAGTGAGTAGATCCCTCTAAAAATCTGTTTTCGTCTTCCAGCTATACCTGCTTATTAAACCCTAAAAACTGAATGTTTTCCTAGCCCTATTTTCTTGAAAGGCTTCACCATGAGGCCAATAATTTAATTAAGAGATTGGCAAATAAAAATCGTACAACTACTGGATCTTCTTCTGTCTGTCTGCATATATGGTTTATGTGTGTGATGTTTATATATAAAAGAGCTCTAAGCAATTGGCATAGAGAAAAATAAGTGCTTAGAACAAATATTTTTAAATAAAAAGCAAGCTGTAATGTCTTTCAGTTCACATGATTTTACTATTTGAAAAATAAAAACAATTTTAAAGATTATTGGTAAACTACAAATGTTTTCAAAATGTGAGTATGTGGTCTAAATCATGTTCCG
Source organism: Colobus angolensis palliatus (assembly GCF_000951035.1). Lineage (NCBI taxonomy): Eukaryota > Metazoa > Chordata > Mammalia > Primates > Cercopithecidae > Colobus > Colobus angolensis. Next base: position 2,587,781 of record NW_012115211.1, on the reverse strand, counting down.
ATATTAGGTTTGCTAAATGCTTTAAAGTAACAAACTGCTTCTTTGGCTTTTGAAAATTGTTCAATTTGCCTGCTTTACAGTTTGGTAAGGCCTGAGGACATACGAAACTAACCACACCTCCAACTATGCTGGAAAAAGTCAGACCTCACGTGCAACTAGTATGTAATTAAAATACCTTACCAGGTTTGACATTAAAATTAAAAATCGCTAAGAGTTACCATTATTACGTGTAATTGTTATACCGAGACTACTGAAAATAGATTTACATTCAAGGTATGTAAGGAAAGTAAAATGTGTTTTTAGTAAAAGATTATAAAAAGGCATGAGAATGTAAATTTTTGCCTAGTTAGAGGGTTAAAGGATTGTCTTAAATTAGATAAGATAAAGTTGAAGGTTTAAACAAGTTATGAAACATTTGTAAAATTTAATCTTAGAAAAGAAATCCTGTGTGTGAACATATTGACAAAATTCAAAAGAGTATTATGTGGTTTTTCTGTAAATTGAGCATTGAAATGAAAACACAAGGTTTTCTTAAGGCATTGATCTGCTCTTTAACAAAAATTTGTAAAGGATTAGAGAAGGTTTATAGGAATCTCACCTCGTAGTCAAACTGATTAAGATTGGATAGTATTATCTACAAGGTTTCATTTAAAAATTGGGGTTAAGATTGATAGTAGACTAATGCAAGGGTGAAATTTGGCTTTCTCTCCTTTGAACAAGATTTTCATGTAATAGTAAAGGATAATAAATGATTTTTGTTTGCCTTGTGAATGACCTACTGAAAAAGAAGATAACAAGAAACAAATTGTTTGGAAAGTTAAGTCTTCCATCTTAATGAGTAAAGGTTTTTGCCTTATTTTAACATATTTGAGTCATATTTTGGCTAAATGAAAAACTTAAGGTAATCTGGAGTTATAATTTAATAATATGAAGTCTTTTAAATCTGTAACATACTTCACAGGCTTCCCCAAATCAAACTTCAGCTTCAAAAGTTTTTTTTTCTGACCCCTAACTTTTGAATGCTACAGAGGGCCTTTGGAGCATCCAAAAGAGAAGTGAACAGGACTATTTCATGTGCTTAGTTACATGGGATTGCCAAAATAAAAATAAGGTTTAATCCTCTTCAAGCTATATTTTAGTGAATAATGTTAATATGTTTCAAAATTGTATGGCATTTATAAAATTGTGATGTCTGAGTATATGCTACCAATCATAATAAAGCTTATAATGTTAAGTTATTGTAAACCACAGATATAACCAAATTTCTTTATCAATCATGTTTTTGACTGTAACTCCTCTGGACATTTTGTAACTCACAGAGAATTGCTGTCTTGCTTTGATCCTTTACAAAAGATGGTTTATAATCAGCTGTAGGACTTTGGCAGGTACTCTCAAATGCAGGTTTCTGATAACTTTAGATATTGTGATAACGGAATAGAGGAAAAATACACAGGACTCATGAAGAGCTGCAATGTTCATGAATATCAAGCAGAGAAAAAGTGGGATTAATTAAATAGAAAACTGTAGTAATCCTTTTTCACTTTTTCTTAAAACATTGCTGAACCTTGTTTTATTTTTCAGAATCGTCTAATAATCTAGTTTGTCTCTTCTTGCCTTCAGGCCACCAAACTCCAAATGGTCATGCAACTGGAGCCCCATATTATGGCTGCCATTTACGAGAGACCCTTAGACAGGCATGTGAGAGAGATGTGACTGCCCTCTTTCCAAAACAGCTCACCTGTCAGCACAAAGATGTTAAGAGTGATCACCATCCTTTTCCTAAGGGCAGTGTACCTCTTGATAGGGGAAAATTAATAGTGGCAGGAGGCAGATAAATGCTTAGGCAGATGGGGCATTTCCCTGGTAAAACCCTACCTTCAAGCCAAAAACAGCCTGACTGAAAGACCAGACTGCTGGTTCCTGATGAAAAACATGACCTGGAGTGAGAAATTCTGTTTCTGTTTTCCTGCCATTTCCCAATTGGTTATTTCTCAATAATGCTTTTTAAACCAATTGAATGTTGCTTTCTCCAAGACTACCTATGGCCTGCCCCACCCCCATCCTGTGCCTATAAAAACTCCAGACTCAGACACCCTGGGGAAGAAACCACCTGACTTCAGGGGTGGGGGACCACTCCTGTGTCCCCTCTCCCCTGAGAGCTGTTCATTGCTCAATAAAATTATTCTCTACCCTCCTCACACTTTGTTTATCAGCATATCCTCATTCTTCTTGGATGTGAGACAAGAGCTCAGGACCCACTGAACTTGTGTACAGCGGAGGCTATAACATCGTGCCCTCTGCCCTCCGCTGGCAGATGGTAGCCATCCCATGTTACAGAAATGTTGGCAGGGCTGAGCCAGCTCCATAGTCGCAGGCCAAGGTGGGGCAAGGGTATTGTCAGCTAGGTGTTTCCAGTTGGTGAAAGTGATTAAGATAAGTCCTGCATCAATGACAGATTAGATACTGTCTGTTCTATGTATCTCACATGCAAGGAGCCCCGTAAGATAAATTTTTATGTTATTATCTACAGAAAAGCAACCCTCGACTGTGAATATACATAGAAAAGTGTCCTCACTGTGTCACATCATGGGTGGACCAGGAAATCATCATCTTTAATATGAACATTGGAGTCTATAGATATGTAAGTTTACACATTTTGTTCCTGGTCAAATTAATCAGTCAAAAAGTTTGAAGATTGTGATATTCATATTTGAAATTTTACAATTAAAATCAGTGTATAATTTCCTAAGAGAAATAGTAAGATATGATGGAAAAATACAAAGATATTTTGAGGAAAACACCAGGCAACATTAAAGTTCTAGTGTCTGTAATTTTTCCCTAGAAAAATCATGTTATAAATTATCCATTCATGTTATCAGTTTTAATCATTTCCTTTAGTTTAGATTGACAGTTTCCTTTTCTCACAACCCCAATCCTAATACTTTTTAATAGAGGCAATTTGTAAAGACATGCCCTGAGGAAAGTTATATTAATGCACCATGCTTTCCTAGTATTTAAATCAAAAAGAGCCTTCTATTATTTGACAGAAAAGGTAATGAATAAAATAACACCAGGATGAAAGAAACACTTTCGAGTGAGGATATAGCTATTAACAACATAGAAATAACTTCCTGTCTTTGACAGTCAAAATGGTTCACAGTTAAAAATCTTATAAATGTATTTTGTGGGATTAGAGATGAAAGAACTGATTCAGTTCCTACTTTGCTGAGCTGTTTTTGTTTTATTCAGCTTTATTGACTTCTTTTTCCTACACCTTCTCCCCTAGATGATTTCTTTCAGCCCTCAAGAATCAGCTCCATTGTCATTTTCATTCTGAATGCTTCCTGTTCCTCCCCAGGTTGTATTGGTTCCTCTTAAATTTGTGTTCTCACATCACATAATATTTCTTGTACTGCATTTGTATTAGCCAACATCAAGTTAGGAAAATATACACAATGCTACTTCTTTCAAATGGGAAACTGATTACCAGGAACTAGTTTTAATGTGCTGAAAGAACTGGATGAACAATAGAAGGTTAAGTTCTCTCACCAGTTGGTGGCTGATTCAAATCTAATGATTAACCAATAAGCTGAATTGGAGATCAAGTAAAAATGTATCATGAGCCAAGAAAGTATTATCTCAAAAAAGGGACTAAACTAAGGTAAGGCAAAAATACCAATGACTTCACTTTACAAAAGGGAAACTTCACCCTTAGCACAGTAGTCATTAGCGTACTTGAGTCTTCCTCCTCTGAGTGTTCCATCTCGGAGATATTAACATATTTAGACAGAATGCCCAACATAATTAACACAGAATAGAGTGGTGTGAGTTATTGAGAAAAATATTCTAATGTCTATGAGCTTTAGAATTAGAAAGGTTGGTTAGTTTGCTCTATTCTTTAAACTCAAATGAGGAAATACAATTTGTATCTCACAGAATTGCTGAGAAGATTGGAGAACATAAATTCAAAAAGAATAGTATATAGTGTGTGCTCAATCACTGAAAGCTACTCTTTATATTACTAATTTTCATTAAAACTCTCTGTTTCCTTTTGCTCTGATTCTGTCTTTAGAAATTCACATTTAGGATGATTCATTAGCTTTCCGGATATGTTGATTCTGATCAACTATAGCCATACATGTAATTATTTTCACACACAGATTATCTTTTGATTCCTTCTTATTTGGATCACCTTCAAGCTATAACCAATATTTCTGAGTGAACTGAGAACCTACCCTACTTTTTGGTTGGCCCTGCTTGATGACCAAATCTAGGGTATGATGAATTCACCTAATTAACCTACCTTACACACAAATGGTGACAAATCTGTCTGCTGCTTTTACTTTGCAGGCATCATCACCCCATTTATTCTTAATTTGACAAGTTGCTCCCTTCTTTTTTAAATTCAAATTTCATCAGTATCCAAGATTTCTTTCACATGACAATGATATTTTTTGTTCTCAGAACATGCCCATAGGGTGAGTAACATTGGCTTTGATTAATAGAAATAGAGACAGAAATTTTATTTTTAAAGAGTAAGTAGCTTTTTAAAAGTATAACAAAATGTATTTTTGCAAAATATCAATTATTTACCAATAGTTAATTAAAAATAAATAAAAATTCTTCAAAACATCCTGCACAAAAAGAGCACACAAATTATATTTACTTAGTAACAATTTTAGATATAAAAATACTTTTAATTTAAGAACTTACTACACTAAAATGTTCAAAACCAAAGAACAAAAACATTAAGTAAATTGAAACACTCTTTGCAAAGATTATAACAGTGAAGAAATTATGACAGCAAAAGAGATCTGACCTATCTGACTTTATCTTGCCTTTAACCTCCAAGCTGTCCTTATTCACTCTTGGGTGTAGGTTGAATTAACTTTGAGAAGAACTTAGTCTATAGTTTAACATCGAAACAAAGATGATAACATTCCCTCCCCCAAAGGAACCCCACTTTACTTGAGGATCAGATCATCTCTGCAAAACTAACAAATTATCCACAAGATTAGAAATTATGGCTCAGGAGTCATGCAGCCAGAGGCCACAAGATTCATCTCCCTAATTACCCCTGCGGATAACATTAGTATTTTAAAGCCTAGGATTTATCTTCGAGATATTTTTCAGACCGTGTATTCTGATGGATCAGCCAGCACTGCCCAGAATAATAAACTAGTTCATCTTGTCTTGTAGTCCCCACCCAGAAACTGACTCAGTGCAGGAGAATAGCTTTGATTCCCCATAATTTCATCTCCAGCCCAACCAACTGGCATTCCATGTTCCCTGGAGTCTCTCCTGCCAAACTATCTTTAAAAAACCCTATCCTCTGAGTTTTCAGAAAGGCTGACTTGAGTAATAATAAAATTTTGGTCTCTCTTTTAGCCAGCTCTATATGTATTAAACTGTTTCTCTATTGCAATTGCCCTGTCTTGATAAATCAGCTCTATCTGGGCAGCAGACAAGGAGAAACCATGGAACAGTTACAAAACCGCTTAATGGTGTATGATACCATAATTTTATTTCTGTAACACTCCAGGCAGATTTTTGTGCTAGGAAAAAAATGAAGAAAAATGCAGATTAGAACATAAATAAAATCAATGGGTGTTCATCAGTTTCTGGTTAACTAAAACTTACCTTTGTATGAACTGGATGCTTTTAAGCATCAATTGTGTTGATAAAAACTTTGTTACATATTATTAATACTTTTTACTTCAGCAAAAATGCTTTTCGTTGATATTTCAGAATCCTGTTGTACATTTGTCAAATTTATAAACACCTGATTAACTTTTCAAATTAAATTATCAATGTCACCCTTCAGATGTGGTTTCCATTAAAATTCCTTATAACATATTTTACCCCAATGAACCTAGGACCTAGATAGGGAAGACACTAAAATCTACTTAGATAATTGGTCTTAGAGATACTTTATTCAGAAAGTGATTATTGAATGCCTAGTATATTCCTAGCTTTGTCTAGATAAAGCAAAACAGATGTAACTCCTCTCCTTGGGAGCTCCACATTGTAGTAAAAAGCTTGAGTACTGCTTCTGAATCACTTATGAGCATTCATTTCATTTTACAATATGTGTATAGATGTCTACGTCCACTATGAGAGTAAATTAAACCTTTCTTTATGCACATCATTCTTTGGATTCTCATATGACAAATTTTATTTTCTATTTTATTTTATTTTATCTTGAGATGGAGTCTCTGTTGCCCAGGCTGGAGTGCAGTGACTACCATCTTGGCTCACTGCAACCTCTGTCTCTGGGATTCCAGTGATTCTCCTGCCTCAGCCTCCCAAGTAACTGGGATTACAGGTGCCTGCCACCACATCCAGCTAATTTTTATATTTTTAGTAGAGACAGGGTTTCACCATGTTGGCCAGGCTGGTCTCGAACTCCTGACCTCAAGTGATCTGTCCACCTTGGCCTCCCAAAGTGCTGGGATTACAGGAGTGAGCCACTGTTCCCCTCTTGGAAAAATTTTTAAATGCATAATTTGACAAGGCCTAAGTTCTGATTTATTTAGTTCCTATTTTCTATTATGACAATGTCAAGTATTCATTTTTGCCTCTCCGTTTTCCCAGTATACCTTCTGAAATTTTGTAATCTGGTTGGCTTTTTCTGTGACACTTTGCTACAGTGCTCTGTTCCCTTTTACTGTTTTTTGTCCTTTGCTACCTCCTCCTTACTAAAAGGCTAATCATCAAGGACTTTCCTACCTTTTTTTTTCTGGTTCATATGTACTTTGATTGATTAATCTTAACACTTCCTTAAACACTGAGTTTTTAACAAGTAAATGAATATCTTTTGCATTTATTTCAGTTTTGTTATGAAAATCAGATCTTCTTTGCAACAATACTCTTTTTGAATACCATATAGAACTCCTCAAAAAGCTGATGGTTTCTGTTTTAAAAGTGGTAATAACATACATTGATAAATCCATACTTTCACCAAGAATGGATCTAATATGTTATCAATTGTCACCACTAAAATCATTGAAATCTGCAAGATCATAGTTAAAACTATTTGATGTGGTGTGCCAATTTATAATCTAAGGATCAAACTTAAAAAATCAATTTCTTGCATGTTGATGATAAATTAAATTGTATATAAACACATGGAGCTTATAACTTAAAAAAACTAAATAAAATGAGGATATTTAAGTATTCATTGATATGCCCGTTACCTTCAATGTAAACTATATATAATTAAGAATTTAGCTATTTATGTGTCTTGAAAATCAGATGCTATTAAAAAACTGTTGTCTATAAACCACATTATTTTTAACTCAGTAATAAGTAAATGATAACAAATAATTCAGGTTCAGAAATTTTTTACTAAATAGATTATTTTTTAGAACACTTTTAAGTTTGAAGAAAAATTGTACTGTCCGGTTATATGGCCTTGACCAAATGCATACATGGCTTTGACCAAATACATGCATAATGCCATGTATCACCATTATATAATTATACAGAACAGTTTCGGTATTATTCTTAAATTTCCTGTGATCCACCTATTCATTCTTACTTCCCCTCTCTCTTGACAACTATTGATCTTTTCACTTTCCCTATAGGTTTGTCTTTTCCAGAATGTTATACGGTTTGAATTGTATACCATGTAGCCATTTTGAACTGGATTCTTTCACTTAGCAATATGTATATATGGTTTCTCCATGTCTTTTGTATTTTGATAGTTCATTTATTTTTAGCACTGAATAATATCCTATTGTATAGATGTACTATAGTTTGTTCATTCAAGAACCTATAGAAGGATATCTTGGTTGCTTCCAAATTTTGGTAATTGTGATCAAAGTTGCTAGAAATATTTACATGCAGGTTTTTGTGTAGACATAAGTTTTTAACTCACTTTGGTAAATACCAAAGAGTGCAATTAATAAATCATATGGTAAGAGAAGAAGGCATAAATCATATGCCTTCAAAGAGACTAAATCATTTTGCATTCCCACCACCAATGAAGGAGAATTCAGGTTGCCCCACATCCTTGACAGAATTGGTATTCTCAGTGTTTTGGATTTTAGCCATTCTAATAGTAGTGTGCTGGTATCTCATTGTTGTTTAAATTTGTATTTATTTAATGATGTATGATGATGAACGTCTTTTAATACACTTATTTGCCATTTGTATATCTTCTGTGGTATCTTTTCAGATCCTTTGCTAATATTTAAATTGGGTTGTTTGATCTCTTATTGTTTAGTTTTAAGAGTTCTTTGTATATATTGGATTCAAGTCCTTTATCAAAAAGATGTTTTATAAAATCTTTTCTCCCAGTATAGGATTTGTCATTTCATTCTCTCAACAGTGCCTTTCATAGAGGAGCAGATTTTTAATTTTAATTGTCACACTTAACTTTTTTCTTTCATGGATCTTGCTTTTGGTGTTGTATCTACTAACTCACCATGACACTCAAAGAAGCTTAGATTTTCTTGTTTTCTTCTAGAAATTTTCTGGTTGGTGATTTTCCATTTGGGCTTATGATCCATTTTGGCTTATAATGTCAGTGTCTAGATTCATCATTTTGCATGTGAATGTCCAGTTTTCCTCAGCACCATTTATTGGAAGAACATGTCCTCACTCATTTGACAGGGATCAGTTGACTATAGTTCAGTAGGTTTGTTTACACAGTTTCCATTCTGGTTTCTTCATCTGTTTGTCTATCCTTTCACCATTACCATACTGTCTTTATTCTTACAGCCTTATAGTAAGACTTAAAGTCAGGTAGTGGCAATCCTTCAACTTTGTTCTTTAATACTGTGTTGACTATTCTGGATTTTTTGCCTTTCTCAATAAACATTAGAATTAGTTTTTCAATATCCACAAAGTAACTTACTAAGATTTAAATTAAGTTATTATTTCTCAATTATTTTTAAAATTCATTTTCAGAAATATAAGTATTATACAAAAATAGTCAGATATAAATATATGGCATGTATTGCTCAGAAAATCAAATTTACGTACCATATAAAATAGCCAGATAAACTTTTTCCACCAATAAACAACCTTGTTCATTAGGTAACAATGAAGGACGATAGGCTTTTCTGTGTTGGTGGCAGTCCCATTGTGCAGCATTCTCTCAATACTAATCATATGAACAACAGAAAGGGATAAAAGAATTCTCCTTCATTACTCATTGACTACTGTCACTTTCACAGTATTTTAAATAGCCTGACATCGATGTTACAAAAACCAAACCAAACGAAACGACACACAAAAACCAATATGTGTTCTGAAAGGTAATCAATTGTTCCTAATAACAGACATTATTTCCAGCACAATCTCTAGAAACAATTTGCAGTTTGAACCATACTTTTGAATACTGTTTCTTGAAGTTTGTACAGGATTTATTTCTATCCCATCATTAATAATTATTACACTTGTTATTTCAAGCACTTTGTGCTCTACAAACTTCAGTGAAAGGTTCACCTTTCAGACACTGAGTATTTTGTATAGCAGACATGGTCCATCATCAGCATAATCATGAAAGAAACATGTAACATGGTGGAGCCATTGTGGTCAGAGGCCACGTGGTAACTTTGTGTAGTGTCCACATTTCCTCCCTTGTTCAGGAAGTACCCTACCCAATTCAGGAGTAAGTAGACTTTGAAATACAGTTCTACTTTTTTTACCCAGAGATGTGTATGCTAACACTATATGCCAAAGAGGAATGGACACCCAAGAAAGCACAGTCTTATAGCAAGTCTACAAAAAAAAAGGAAGCAATGGAATATATATAGGGGGAAAAAAAGCATGCACAGTTTTAGCTCTCATTTACCTCCAATGATTCTGGACATGCCACCTGGATTCAGTGAGCATCAATGTTTTTATCTGTTAAACAAGGCTACTATCAGCTCATTTGCAGGATTTCAAAGATGGCTAAATTGACCCACACATAAAACTACCTGGTACATATTAATACTCAGAACATGTTTCTTGAATTGAAATTTATGTGAGTTATTTAATAGCTCTCCATTCTGCACTCAATTTTGTAAATGAGAAAATTTACCTCATCCATCAGACAACTTCTTGCACAAGGCTCATTTTCCTTCTCCAGTGCAGTCTTTACATACAACCAAACCATTTCTTTTCTGAATCCCTATTTTCATTTCAGCACAATAATTTCTCATCTTCTGCCACTGTCATAGGGTATTTTCATAAGAATAAAAGTGAAAACTTACCCATGACCATAATGAAACAGGGCTTTTGGGGAGTTAAAGACGGGGTATCATGAGGTTATGATGTACACAAAAAAGGAATTCAGAGCTATGTAAGAAATATCATGTTTATCCATGATAGTTACATTCAATTGCTATAAATCAAATAATAAAAAGCAATCTATGCTATTATTATTATAGAATCCTGTCTGAGAAAAACAACAAAGAATGAATGTATGCTAGGACATTTCCCACTTTCCTACTAACCAAAATATTAATAGAGAAAATAATTGGACAAAAAAGAAGAACATTAAGTATCTGCATATAGATTAGGTAGAGGATACAAATACATACAGTGATTAGGAATTGATAATACAGTCAATTTATTTTACTCTCCAATTCATAATTAATGAATAAAATTAATGGTACAATTCCACTGGGACATAATCTTTATCTCTTTAAGCCTAAATTGGAAAATCTTAAATAAAGCAGAGTGTATATTTACACACACACACAAAACAAACAAAGATATATAGAGAGTGGAATTTTCTGTCTATTGCATTTCAAATCTGGTACACTCAGTTTTCCAAATTCTACTATGATAAAATATTTTTCTTGTTCTTTTTTTATTGACTTTCTTTTCTTTTTTTTATTATTATACTTTAAGTTCTAGGGTACATGTGCACAACATGCAGGCTTGTTACATATGTATACATGTGCCATGTTGGTGTGCTGCACCCATTAACTCGTCATTTACATTAGGTATATCTCCTAATGCTATCTCTCCCCCTCCCCCACCCCACAACAGGCCCCAGTGTGTGATGTTCCCCTTCCTGTGTCCAAGTGATCTCATTGTTCAATTCCCACCTATGTGTGAGAAGATGCGGTATTTGGTTTTCTGTTCTGGTGATAGTTTGCTGAGAATGATGGTTTCCAGCTTCATCCATGTCCCTATAAAGGACATGAACTCATCATTTTTTATGGCTGCCAAGTATTCCATGGTGTATATGTGCCACATTTTCTTAGTCCAGTTTATCATTGGTGGACATTTGGGTTGGTTCGAAGTCTTTGATATTGTGAATAGTGTCGCAGTAAACATACCTGTGCATGTGTCTTTAGAGCAGCATGATTTATAATCCTTTGGGTATATACCCACTACTGGGATGGCTGGGTCAAATGGTATTTCTATTTCTAGATCCCTGAGGAATTGCCACACTGTCCTCCACAATGGTTGAACTA
>NW_012115211.1:2573721-2575676 GCF_000951035.1 Colobus angolensis palliatus | reverse complement strand
TGTTTTGGTTACTGTAGCCTTGTAGTATAGTTTGAAGTCAGGTAGCGTGATGCCTCCAGCTTTGTTCTTTTGGCTTAGGATTGACTTGGCAATGTCAGCTGTTTTTTGGTTCCATATGAACTTTAGTTTTTCCAGTTCTGTGAAGAAAGTCATTGGTAGCTTGATGGGGATGGCATTGAATCTATAAATTACCTTAGGCAGTATGGCCATTTTCACGATATTGATCCTTCCTATTCATGAGCATGGAGTGTTCTTCCATTTGTTTTTATCCTCTTTTATTTCGTTGAGCAGTGGTTTGTAGTTCTCCTTGAAGAGGTCCTTTACATTTACTATCTTTCTAATTTTAAAATATTTTAACTAAGAACAGACTGCTGAATGATGAAATTTTGTAAGTAGCTTGGATTTCAAAGGTGGCAGAGATACAAAGGAATTAGTTGTTGCAACTTGTACACTGAAGGGAAATATACTTTGTCCCGTTGAAGATAATATCTTTTTAAAAACCAGGAGCACTCGAAGTAAAAACAAAGACACATGAAGTCACATGTAAAAAATTACAATGAAGAAAATGATTCAGAGCAAAATCTGCTGCAGAGAAGGTATAAAAGCAGCTTATCTGCCTGAAATTTGTATTCTAAGTTCTTACTGTGCTTTCAGTAGTCTTAAATTTGAAAATAAATCTGTGTTGGGGGCAATTTTACATGATAACACTGTTGTTTTCATTTCTTTCAGTTTGTTTATTTTCATTCTATTTTCCATAATAATGTTCCCTTAGCTTAGTCTAGATCCTACTCACAGGACAGCTATTTTGTGTAACTCCAGGGATGCCTATTATATGTAATTCATATGAATGGGGTACCATGGACTTTGGCAATACTCAGCTTACATGGGCTTATATGGAGTCTTACCCATCCTATTGAAAAATGATGAGGTGCCTGAGATGAGCTCTAAAGTCATTTCAAGTCTGAATATTTTGATCTTTCTGTCTATTTTCAATTTTTTTCTCCTTTTTATTTGATCAAATTCCATGGCTTTAACTATCACTTTATTGTAATGAATCTAAATTAATAAAGTATTGGTATCAGATATTAGAAACAGCCTCAAATCCCAGTGTCTTCACATAATAAATGTTGTTTTTTGCTGACTCATGCCATAGTCCAATTCAATAAACCCTCTTCTGAGTGTAAATCTAGACTTGCTAGACAATGTACAGAAACAAGAAGTCAAGTTATCTGCCTCCATCCCCCATATACAAATATAGGGCAGCAAAGCTGGGACAAACAGAGCATCCACAATGCTTCAATACTGTGAGAGAGATGGTATGGGGTGTCCTTGTCCATGGATGTGGGGGTACATGTCCTTATTATTCCTAATGTTGCTCCTGGAAAGTACTCCCTTGTCTCTTCTCTGATTCATGTCCCTGCCTTCTACAATAATCTTCCTTGTCTATCCTCTCTTGCCATGTATGAAGTATAAGTTGGAGTATTTGTGAGTCCAGAAGATCACAGAAATTTTGAAAATTGTTTTCTACTCAAAGAAATTTGGTGGCTTAAGATTGTTTTACTTATTTTACTGTCAAAGGCAATTTAATTTGGGCTTAATGTTTTATGTTTTATTTCATTTGCTTTTAGAAACACAATTCCTGCAAAAACACAGTTAACTTCTGTTATTTTGATTTAGTTCCATATTCTGATAGCTGCATATAGAGTCATTTTCTACATATTTTACTTGCCAATTTTTTCTTTTTCACCACCATGATTGCACTTACTACCTCAATCTAATGGCAGCTACTTTGAGAGTCTCAAGCTTTAATGCTAAGGGCACACTCTTTACCTGATTTTTAACAAAAGCATCTTGTTAATGTGTTTCCACAGCTCAAGGACTTTTGCAGTGCTACTTTTCAAATTTGGAGTAAACAGGTGTTATTAACTCCCCTTTGAAATGAAAAAAAAAAAAAA
>NW_012115211.1:2570743-2572816 GCF_000951035.1 Colobus angolensis palliatus | reverse complement strand
TAATATAATATATTACATATACATAGTTTTTAAATAATAGATTTATAGGAAGTCACAAACAAATATAAAATACAGAGAGGTTTTGTGTTCTCTTTACCCAGGTGCATTTTAGGTTACTATAATACAATATAGAAACTAAGGAATTGAGAATGACATTGGTACAATGTGTGTGTGTAGTTCTATATCATTTTATTGCATGTAGTTTTGTGTAACCACCACCACAATAATGACAAGGAACTCTTCTATTACCACAATTATCTCCCTCTTGCAACCCCTATAAATTCACAACCACCTCTTTCTCATATACCACCCCCAACCCCTGTCAAACAATAGTCTATCTTCTCTCTCAATAATTTTGACATCTTAAGAATGTTACATAGATAGAACTGCAAAATATGTGACATTTTGATGTTGTATTTTTCTTTTTTACTCAGCATAATTTCCTTGTGATCCATTCAAGTCATTAGATATATCAATAGTTTCTTGTTTATTTAATTTTTATTATTGAGTAGTTTTTCATGATATGGATCTATCATAGTTTGTTTATTCATTAGTCTATTATGAGAAATTTTATTTTTTCAGATTTTTTTTCTAGTATAAATAATGCTACTGTCATGCGCATCCCTGTGAAGAGACCACCAAACAGGCTTTGTGTGAGCAATAAAGCTTTTTAATCACCTGGGTGCAGGCAGGCTGAGTCCAAAAAAGGAGTCAGTGAAGGGAGATAAGGGTGGGGCCGTTTTATAGGACTTGGGTAGGTAAACGAAAATTACAGTCAAAGGGGGGTTGTTCTCTGGCGGATAGGAGTGGGGGGTCACAAGGTGCTCAGTGGGGGAGCTTTTTGAGCCAGGATGAGCCAGGAAAAGGAATTTCACAAGATAATATCATCACTTAAGGCAAGGACCAGCCATTTTTACTTCTTTTGTGGTGAAATGTGATCAGTTAAGGTGAGGCAGGGCATTTGCGCTTCTTTTGTGATTCTTCAGTTACTTCAGGCCATGTGGGTGTTTACGTGCATGTCACAGCGGATGTGATGGCTTGGCTTGGGCTCAGAGGCCTGACAGCTACTATGAACAATCTTGTACTAGAGTTTGTAAAAACATAAGTGTCCATTCCTTAAAAAAATGTACATAAGGGTGATTGCTGGATAATGTAATAAGCGTAAGTTTACATTAAAAAAGGAAAAACAGCAAAACTATTTTTCTAGTATTGTTTTAGAAAGCTAGCAGCAACGTACAAGGAATCTAGTTTCTCTGCATTCAAACCAGCATTTGGTATCATAGTATTTTTGTTTTGTTTTTCTTTTAGCTGTCCCAGTAGGGTGTGTCGGGGTATCTCACCATGGTCTTTCTTTCTGCTGACCTGATGGTCCAATAATGATGAATATGTTTTCATGTGCCTTCTGGATATCATCTGTTGTAAAATATATGTTCATGTTTTTACCCATTTTATAACTGGCTAGTTTTTAATTTTTGTTTTTCTTTACTTTTTTTTTTAACTGTTGAGTGTTGAGAGTTCTTTATATATTCCAGATATGAATCCTTGAATAGTTATGTAGATTTTCAAATACTTTCTGAGTCTGTAACTTGTCTTTTAATCCTCTTGACATGGTCTTTCACAAAGCAGAAGCTTCCAATTTTGACAAAGCACAATTTATCATCTTTTAAAAATCGCATGCATCATAATATTTGTGTCAGATCTAAATCTGCTCATCAAACCTGAGCTCCCCAAGAGTTTCTCCAGTGTTTTTTTCCAGATATTTTATAGTTTTACATTTTATATCTAATTCTATAATCCACCTTGAATTAATTTTTGTTTACTGTGTGAAGACTAGGTTGATGTTAATTCTTTTTGCCTAAGGATAAATGTATTAGTCCTCTCAGACTGTTATAACAAAATACTGTAGAATGGATGTCTTATAAACAACAGAAATTTATTTCTCACAGTTGTGCAGGCAGAGAAGTCTAAAATTAAGACACTTGTAGAATTAGTGACTGAGGGTCTCTATCTAGTTTCATAGATGGCCTTCTCACTGTACCTCACATGGCAGAAAATGTGAGGGACCCTCTGAAA
>NW_012115211.1:2569975-2570523 GCF_000951035.1 Colobus angolensis palliatus | reverse complement strand
ATGGTCTTTCTTTCTGCTGACCTGATGGTCCAATAATGATGAATATGTTTTCATGTGCCTTCTGGATATCATCTGTGGTAAAATATATGTTCATGCTTTTACCCATTTATAACTGGCTAGTTTTTAATTTTTGTTTTTCTTTACTTTTTTTTTAACTGTTGAGTGTTGAGAGTTCTTTATATATTCCAGATATGAATCCTTGAATAGTTAGGTAGATTTTCAAATACTTTCTGAGTCTGTAGCTTGTCTTTTAATCCTCTTGACATGGTCTTTCACAAAGCAGAAGCTTCCAATTTTGAGAAAGCACAATTTATCATCTTTTAAAAATTGCATGCATCATATTTGTGTCAGATCTAAATCTGCTCATCAAAGCTGAGCTCCCCAAAAGTTTCTACAGTGTTTTTTTCCAGATATTTTATAGTTTTACATTTTATATCTAATTCTATAATCCATCTTGAATTAATTTTTGTTTACTGTGTGAAGACTAGGTTGATGTTAATTCTTTTTGCCTAAGGATAAATGTATTAGTCCTCTCAGACTGTTATAAC
>NW_012115211.1:2564487-2564925 GCF_000951035.1 Colobus angolensis palliatus | reverse complement strand
GACTTATCTGGACTAGTGAGCACCATAGGTATAGGCGGCTGCTAGGCCATGTTGTTCCTGATGTCATATACATGGCCCCTTTCTGTTGGGAGGTCCAACGGGAGTCCCAGGGATCCCAGATAACCCATGTGTAGCCTGTGGCAGTTGTAAAGAAATTATGGGAATTCCACACTTGGCTTGAGAGGGTCTCTGAGGCCGTGAGAGTCTTGACACTGTGGATTTTGCATGAGCTATAGGGGCAACCGACGTTTTGTCCAACCCATGTGTTTTTACAATAGGGGACTTGTTGGTCAAAGAGAAAGCAAATAGCTGCGGTGACCTTCCCTGGTTCTGCCTGAAAATCAGCAAAATTAACATAGATAGGAGAGCTACAACCTTGGGGGGGGGGCAATCAGCTGTGGCCAGAAGATGGCCTTGTCCCTGTGTCTGAGCATAGTT
>NW_012115211.1:2562894-2564437 GCF_000951035.1 Colobus angolensis palliatus | reverse complement strand
GTAATGGTTACAGAGGACCATTAATTGGATGGTATCAAATCTTTCTCTAACAAATTGCAGTATTCTATTTACTATATAGGGGCCTATAGTGAATAGGAGTAATATAGACATCAGGGGGCCTAGAGAGGGAGCTAAAAGAGAAAACATGGAAGAATTCCACCAGTTATTAGCTGCGGAAGTAAACTGTTGTTTTTTTCATTTCTAAGCTCAGTTTATGTAGACGTTGGACTCTTTCTTCAACTAATCCTGGCTCATTTATATAGAAACAACACTCTTCTCTGAGGAACATACAGGTACCTCCTTTTTCAGCCGTGAGTAAGTCTAAGGCCCTGCGGTTTTGGAGGGTGACCTGTGCTAGGGAGTTGAGCTGCCGCTGAAGGGAGGGTAGGGAATAGGCGGAGTCCTCCATAGCACACGTTACCAGCCTGCATTTTGATGCCACCAATAATGCTTACAATTGTATTCAGTCTGATCAAATTAGAAGCAGATCATGGGTACCCCTGGTTTGGCAATCTGAAACTCAGTGAAGTTGAGCTAAATTGGAGTACTGCACCGGGAGGGGGGGGCAATCTGCACTAGCCAGCAATTTACCAGCCTGGGAGGTTTCTCCGGGGTGGGTTTGGTTCTCATAGAGCCAGAACCTCCAGACATAGGGATTAGACGGCGCAGCAGTGAGTAAAGTCAGGTGCGTGAGGCATAAAAGCATAGGTAAACTAGACATAGGTAAACTAGACATGGCTATGGGGGATTGCGGTGCAGGGTTAGCTTTAAGGGATTGTTCTTAGCTTTGTCTATAGTCCATGTAACCGGTGCTCTAGACGGCTCGAGAAGGTCGGATGTTGGGTCCACTGGTTTGACGTGTGTGTAGTGGATCCACGAAGCGATGCCTTCCACTTTGAGAGCGGTGGGAGTAGTCAGGAGTACTTGCAGTGGTCCTTTCCACCTGGGTTGGAGAGTTTCTTGCCGGTGGCGCTTGACTAGGACCCAGTCTCCTGGCTGGAACGAATGAGGTGTTGGCAGAGGTCCCGTTTCGTACAGCTCTTGTAGCTTGGGCCAAATTTCTTGGTGAATTTTCTGTAAGGCTTGGCAACGAAAGCCGGTCCATTATCTGACCCTATCTGGACGGGGAATCCATATCTGGGGAGAATTTCTTCTAAAATTTTCTTTGTTACCACCTGAGCGGTTTCTCTCTTGGTTGGGAATGCTTCAGTCCATCCTGAAAAAGTATCTTCTGCCGTATTATAATCCCATCTGGGTCGGGTCAAGGGAAAAGCCGCATTGATGAGATCAGGATTTGCAGTAGGCTGGCCGTCATCTCCTGGAACCAGCTTTCTGGCCTCAACCTGGATTCTTTCCCGCTCCTCCGTGGTAAACAGGATTCGGAGGAGTTGTTGGCAGTCGTCCCAAGTCGGCTGGTGAGTAAACATGACACTGTCTAACAATGAGGTTAGATCTTTAGGATTGTCCGAGAACCGAGCATTTTGGGACTTCCAATTGTACAAATCGCTAGTGGAGAAGGGCCAATACATGAGGCGAGAAAACC
>NW_012115211.1:2558478-2561471 GCF_000951035.1 Colobus angolensis palliatus | reverse complement strand
CTTTATTACAGGTTCGAACCTGGAACTTCCTCACTAGTCATGAGACGAGCGGGAAAGTTCCTTAACTGGGCTCCAGACAGCATTTTTATAGTCAGGGGTAAACAGGTACAGAGTCATAGGGGATTTTGTACACATCATACTTATGATTGGCTGACATTTGAACAAGGTGATTTAGCTGATTATGATCGGTTCCCGCCATTTCTGGTATTTCGGTTACATTTTGAAACACTGATGACGTTTATCAGGGGCTTGCAGGGTAGGGGTAGGGTAGGGGTAGGGCGGTTACATTTTGAAACACTGATGACGTTTATCAGGGGCTTGTTTTCCCGGTCTGCTCACCTGGTCTGTTCTGTTTTCTAGATTCCTGGAATTGTTTGCCTAAGTTAGTTCGGGAGTTGTTTTGTAGCCCTGGTCCCTGCTGTCCTGGTCCCTTTCAGTTTTGAACTCCTGACCTCAGGTGATCTGCCTGCCTAATCCTCCCAAAGTGCTGGGATTACAGGCATGAGCCACTGTGTCAGGTATAATTTATTATTTTTAATTACTGTCTTATTGATGGGTATTTAGTTTCTTTCTGGTCTTTTGCTAATATTGTATTTGTGGGAAGATACCTCTTGTCTCTTTTGCAGTTAAAACAGTTCTTGTGCTATTTATAGTTTCCCTAATATGCTTGTCTCCTTACCAGACTGGGAGCTCCTCCAGGTCTGACTGATCTCAGAGTAGCCAAACCCCAGCCTAGCATCTGACAAGAGTGAGTGGATGGGTGGATGCATGAAATGAAGGAAGGAAGGACAGATGGATGAATGGATGAGTGGGTGTATGAATGAATAGATGGGCGTGTGGTAGGTGGGTGGGTAGGCAGATGGATGGCTGGGTAGGCGGATGGATGGCTGGGTAGGTAGATGGGTGCATGATCCCAGGTCTCAGACGAACTGACCAAGAGTTGATTTCTGAGGCTCAGAATCATCTTGCAAAGGCAGTGAAAAGACCTTCACACCTTTCTTCCTCGCTCTAGTTATGCCCACATAGGCCTAGATTTTCACTGCCTATTTTCTCCTACACCCCTTCCCCCTTCTCCCTGACTATACTTCAGCTTTTCTGAACTTCAAAAGTTCTCTCCTCTTCTCTGTGCCAATACGTGGGTTATAGCCCCTCTGCCTCAGAGACTGCTCCCCTTGTGTGCCACCCTCATGTGTCTGCCAGAGGAAGCTTAGTTTATAAGCTCCACGTGAGACTGAAAACAGCAAGGGGCTTTGAGTAGCAGGCCTGTTTCCAATCCATGTGCTGCCATTTGTGAATCGTGTGGTCCTGGGAAAATTGCCTTACCCCTCTGAAACCCCAGCTTCCTAACCATTACATAGACAAAATAATCATTAAGGCTCAAGGGCTATTATCAGATGAGATAATGTTTATGAAAAGGGGCTTTGCAATCGGCCAGGCATGGTGGCTCACGCCTGTAATCCCAGCACTTCTGTAGGCCGAGGCCAGCAGATCACCTGAGGTCGGGAGTTCGAGATCAGACTAACTACCATGGAGAAAACCCATCTCTACTAAAAAAAAAAAAAAACAGTCGGGCACAGTGGCACATTCCTGTAATTCCAGCTACTCAGGAGGCTGAGGTAGGAGAATCGCTTGCACCAAGGAGGTGGAGGTTGCGGTGAGCCAAGATTGCGCCATTGCACTCCAGCCTGGGCAACAAGAGTGAGACTCCGTCTCAAAAAAAAGAAAAAAAGAAAAAGAAAAGGAAAGGGGCTTTGCAGCCCAAAAATGCCATGTGGTGGACCTTGTTTCCCTACCTGTCTCAGTTCAAAGGAGCCAAGGGAGTCTATAGGGCATCGCTCATTGGGAAAGGTCAGGCTCAGGGTCTGGGCCTCCTTAGGCAGCACCCAGAAGCTATACTGCCACAGTGCGCCACCCCAAGGGTTCCTGAGTCCCAGTCCCATCTCCCTGCAGGGTTGAGGGGCTGGGCTTCCTGTGGCCTGGCTATTGGGGTGTTTACTGCCTGGTACACTGTAGGTCTGGGTGGACAAGTGAAATCAGCAATGCAACAGGAGAACCAGATGATTTGCAGGCCCCTTGATTGCCCATCACATCTTAGAGGGACACAGTGTAGTCACCTCATCCCTGCCTGAGGTCATTTCACCATTCACCTGTGAAGTTCATTCCATGGCATTAACCATGAGAGACAGAATATGGGAACTCTGAACCATAGTGCCCTCAAGTTTACAGCTTATGAAGGGCTTCCATATCTAGCAATGCAGTGTGGCACAGTGGTTAAGGACACAATTTCCGTATTCATATTGTCCTGTGGTTCAGATCCCAACTCTACTGCTTACTAGCTATGGGACCTTAAGCATTTTGTTTGGCCTCTCTGGACCAATGAAATAATAATGTAAGGTGCCAAAAATAGCACCTGATGCATAGTAAGCTCTCAGCAAGTTTTAGCTCTTTATCTTAATGGTGGAAGCCAGATTAGGCATTATTACCCCATCCCAGAGACCAAGACACTGAAGCCCACGGATCACACAGCACATCAGGGGCAGAGCCGGGATGGGGCTGTCTTTGCACTGGGAGGAAGGATGTGGGCAGCAAGAGGGGTTATGGGTGTAGAGCTGGGCAGGGGCAAAAGAAATTGAGGAAAGAGGAATTTGGGGGATGCTGGTGGCCTCTCAAATTGTTAGGGACCAACCTTTTCCCTCTCCCATCTCAGTTGACAGCTTTATAGAAACTTGAGTCTGGGGTCTTTAGTAGTCTTGGGCTGGGCTGGGCAGCGAAGGGGAGTGGCGTCTGTGGAAGAGTAGGGAGGACTGACCGGCTCTGACCTTCCTGCGGAAGACTACCAGCAGTCTCTTCTGGCACTCCCGAGCGCGGCCACCAGAGGGAGCGCCTCCCTTTGCTGAGACAGCCAGAGTTACGGTATCCAAGTTGTGATTAAGAGAGAGGGGGAAGGCCGGGCGCGGTGGCTCAAGCCTGTAATCCCAGCACTTTGGGAGGCC
>NW_012115211.1:2539609-2557978 GCF_000951035.1 Colobus angolensis palliatus | reverse complement strand
GTGTGTGTGTGTGTGTGTGCGCGTATACACGCGTGTCTGGGTCTCTGGATACAATTTCTCTTACTCCTCTCCCTACTTCCTGCAGAGTTTTTTGGTGCAGAAGGAAGTGAGGTGGATTTGAACTTTGGGGGGCTCCAGGGCCGAGGGGTCAAGAAGCAGGACCCCCAAATCGAACGGGATCTCTACCTGTCCCTGGAGGACTTATTCTTTGGCTGCACCAAAAAAATTAAGATCTCCAGAAGGGTGAGTACTCAGCTTGTGCCTCCCGGGAGCCATCACCTATCTCCTGCAGCCTAGCAGCCACCTCCTCCCTTACCCGGGTGGGAGGACTCAGGGATGGTCTCTGATGGAATTATGGAACCTTAGATTCAGAGACCTAGGATGTTAGAATTCTGGAATCTGAAATTCGGAAGGGACAATTGAGGATATTAGCCCGGTTCTTTCCTAGTGCAGGAGTGCCCTCTGCAGCCTTCCCAACTGCAGCCTTCCTCTCTTTCAATTCAGCCTCATACCCGTGGGAACTAGAAAGGCTCTGAATCCTCTGAATTCTTTCCTCTGGGCTTTACCAGACCATATTCCCAGGATTTTTACCAGGGTGCATGCCTCGTGCATAAGAAAGAACAGTGGGCATGGAGGGTGGGCTGGGAGACAGTCACCAAGGTGACGGGTTGAGGAAGACCCTCAGTGCCTTGTGTCTACTCCTTGGCTTGGCCCTGTCCCATGGCCCAGCCCTGTGCCAAGCATAAGAGCAAGCCTCCTCTACCTTTGCCCAGCAGAGGAGCTGCTGATGCGGCCATGCTTTCCACAGATGGCACCCATCTGGACATTCGATTGGGGAGTGGAAGGATGACACAGTGGTGAATGCACTGGGGGAGGCTTAGATATGTTGACTTTCATTTCTCTCTTTGGGATTAAGAGACTTGCTGGAGACTCAAGCCCAGGCCTCTGGGATTTGGAGAGAGGAACGAAGTACATTTTCACCATGTATCTGTTAGTGGCCAGGCCTGGAGCTGTGTGTTTGATCAACTAATGGTGACTGCTTGGCATCTCAGCCCCTAGCCCCAGTCTCATGGCATCCCCTGCCATCCTGGAATCATAGGTTCTTGGTTGTCATGGCAACAGGATGGGCATGGGAGTGGCTCAGGGCAGGCTCTCCCCATTGCTGGAGGCTCTTCCCATTGCTAGAGGATTGAGCCCAAGTACAAATCCCATAGAGCATCTTTCATGTGTGCAAAGGTCACCTGAGTGTTCATGAAAATCTGAGCAAATCTTGCCTGTGCTCATGGAAGTCCTAAGCAGACCTCCCCACACCTGATATGTTGCTGCAGGTGCTGAATGAGGATGGGTACTCCTCCACCATCAAGGACAAGATCCTGACCATTGATGTGAAGCCTGGTTGGAGGCAGGGCACACGCATCACCTTTGAGAAGGAAGGGGACCAGGTGAGGGTGGAAGAAGCTGACTCAGGTCAGTCACTGGACTCAGGCGGTGGGAAGACTGAGAAGGAAGGGAAGGGAAAAGAGGCAATACTTTTTCCTGACCCTGTGAGCTTTGGTCTGTAGAGAGCCCAGTCTGCAGAGTGGGTGAGATGGGATCCCTAATGTTCCTTCCAAGGAACAGAGCCTTATAATGCTTCTGTGAACGGGCAGCCCAGGGACTGTCCCCATTTTACAGAGTGGGAAATGGAGGCCCAGAGAAGAATGGGACTTGCCTAGGGCAAGAACATGAGAGCTGAAAGGAGATCCCAGTCTGAACTCCAGTGTTTTCCTGATTTTCTTCAGTGCTTCTCATAATAAAGCCCAACTACAGAAGCTACTCAGAAACCATTTAATCATAATAATTTTATTTATTTATTTATTTATTTATTTTATTTTATTTTATTTTGAGACGGGCGTCTCAATTTGTTGCCCAGGCTGGAGTGAGGTGGCACGATTTCAGCTCATTGCAACCCCCACCTCCTGGATTCAAGTGATTCTCCTGCCCCAGCCTCCTGAGTAGCTGTGACTACAGGCACGTGCCACCACACACAGCTAGTTTTTTTTTTTTTTTTTTTATTGAGACAGAGTCTCACTCTGTTACCCAGGCTGGAAGGCAGTGGCACAGTCTTGGCTCACTGCAAACTCCGCCTCCTGGGTTCAAGTTATTCTGCTGCCTCAGCCTCCCCACTAGCTGGGATTACAGGCATGCACCACCATGCCCGGCTAATTTTTTTATTTTTAGTAGAGACGGGGTTTCACCATGTTGGCCAGGCTGATCTCAGGTGATCCACCCGTCTCGGCCTACCAAAGTGCTTGGGATTACAGGCGTGAGCCACTGCATCTGGCCACCCAGCTAATTTTTGTATTGTTATAGAGATAGGGTTTCTCCATGTTGGCCAGACTGGCCTCGAACTCCTGACCTCAGGTGATCTGCCTGCCTCAGCCTCCCACAGTGCCTGGGATTAGAGATGTGAACCACCATGCCTGGCCTATTAGTAATACTTTTAAATTAAATACTATTTAAATAAAAACATAAAATTATTGTCCAAGACGTGCTGAGTCCTTAAGTCCTGAGAAGAGGCAAAATGATAGAGCATTCAGAGCCAGGAAAGATACATTCCTTTGCCTGCACTTTTTGCCCCCTTTCTCACCTATGAAACATCTACCTCCGGTCTGGCCTGGTGGCTTACACCTACAGCTCCAGCACTTTGGGATGCCAAGGCAAGAGAATCACTTGAGCTCAGAAGTTTGAGACCAGCCTGGGCAACATAGCGAGACCTTGTCTCTACTAAAAACAAAAAAGTTAGCTGGGCATGGCAGTGTGTGCCTGTGGTCCCAGATACTCAGGAGACTGAGGCGGGAGGATCTCTTGAGCCCAGGAGGTCAAGGCTGTGGTGAGCTATGATCATGCCACTACACTTCAGCCTGGGCAACAGAGAGAGACCCTGTCTAAAAAAAGAAAAAACAAAAAATAAACAAACAAAAAATAAATAAAACATCTACCTTGAAGAAACATGCTTCAAAACCCAGCTCATGTTTCCTGCTCTGGGCAGCCTTCTCTGAGCCCCAGGATCTGGGCCTCCCTTTATCATGTCTTGAGCGTGCTGAGGATTCACCGTCAGTTCCTCTCCCTCCCGGCCACGAGACTGGGAGCTCCTTGGGGTGAGGGGCCAGTCTGATTCCTCTGTCCCCAATGCCCAGAAGAGACCTCAGCAGACTTGTGGTGACTTAATGACAGGGGTGTCATGCCTGGAGTTACTAGCAAGACAGAGACATATGGTCAGTTGCCTGACGCCCAGCTCAGTGTTCTACCTGCCATCTGAGGAAGCCTCTCCGAGCCTCCAGCTGAGTGTGTCTATTTTGGGCATGCTCAGTACAGAAGTAATTCTGGGGGGATGCATCTGGGTAAGCTTCCCAGGCTTCTAATCTATCTGGGCTATGGGGGCCAAACTGAAAAGGCCCTTCCAGAAAACCTGCTCTCATCTCCCCATTGTACAGATGAAGACATGGAGACAAGTAGAGGCAGGGACTTGGCCAAGGTCACACGGCCAACTAGTCCTTGTCACCCTTTGGCGTCCCCTGCCCAGGGCCCCAACATCATCCCAGCAGACATCATTTTCATCGTAAAGGAGAAGCTACACCCTCGCTTCCGCAGGGAGAATGACAACCTGTTCTTCGTGAACCCCATCCCTCTGGGAAAGGTGAGTGGGCAAAGCGCAGGAGCAGCGGGGAGGGGATCAGCGTGAGCCCCACCTGCCCCGGCCTAGACTTGGCATCCCCTCCCGCAACCACCTGCCATCAGTCACTAAGCCCTGTGAATTCCACCCTCCAAATCACCATCCACTTGGTCCCCTCTGCTCAGCCGCACTGCCTGGATCTGTGCATCAGATCTGCACAGCAGGTCCTCCTCCCCACTTCTCATCTCCTCCAGGCTCTTCTCCTTAGGATCCTGCCACACACTCATCGGACCCTGCCATACTCCTCACTGTCTAAACATCTTTGTTTAGAGGGCCACTGGAGGCCCTCTGCGATCTGCTCCCTGCTTACGCCTTCCCCCGCACTCTAGCCCCTTTGCCGCATAGCACCCTGCCTGCATAATGCATTTTCACGCCTCCTTTCTGCGGAGCCCTCTCCCTGGAATGCTGTCTATTCACCTGACCCTATAGGGTCCTCATCAATAGCTACCACCACTGCTACCACTTCCTGCCCCACTCCTGAATGGTTTAGGGGCCTCTCCTTGGCTCCCACAAACACTTTTATTCTATCTCCATCATTACATTTATACAACATCCATCTTACCTGCCAGATCCATCCATCTTTCCTGCCAGGGCAGAAAATGCCTGGGTCATTCACCTATTAGTTCTTGAACAGCCTCGTCTCCCTTGTGCCCAACTCACAGTCTGGCACTGGACAGGTTCCTAAGGTGCCTTCTAAATAGGAGGGCCATGGTGACCCTCCTCAGCCTCGCCTTTGGCCCTGACCCTCCCTAGGCTCTCACCTGCTGCACTGTGGAGGTGAAGACTCTAGATGACCGTCTGCTCAACATCCCCATCAATGACATCATCCAGTGAGTCCATCTACCTTGGGCCCCAGTAGCCAAGAGAAGGGCTAGCCTGGGATTTAGGGGGTATTGTCAGACAGGTCTGCCCAGTAGAGTTGTACAGGCTGCCCCCAGCACAAGGATTCCCTGCTGAGGGGATAGAGAGGACCAAAACCAAACCTACACTCTGGCCACGCTGTGGGCTGCAATCACCTGGCAAAAGGAACACCTTTTTCTAATCCACACGAAGCCACTGCAGAGGCTAGAGGCCCCCAGTGTTGGGCAACCCCGTGGCCTCCATCCCCCCAAACTTCTCATTAGAGTTCTGAGTTGTATCCCCTAAGTCCTTTTCCAAGAAGGGCCCTCTGCCCCTACGGAGGTTTGCCTGGCAGCCAAGCACCCCCGCCCTCACCTCAGGCTTTGCTCACCCTTACTTCCCGTTTCCCATATCTTTTTTTTTTTTTTTTTGAGACTGACTCTCGCTCTGTCGCCCGGACTGGAGTGCAGTGGCCGGATCTCAGCTCACTGCAAGCTCCGCCTCCTGGGTTTACGCCATTCTCCTGCCTCAGCCTCCCGAGTAGCTGGGACTACAGGTGCCCGCCACCTCGCCCGGCTAGTTTTTGTAGTTTTAGTAGAGACGGGGTTTCACCGTGTTAGCCAGGATGGTCTCGATCTTCTGACCTCGTGATCTGCCCGTCTCGGCCTCCCAAAGTGCTGGGATTACAGGCTTGAGCCACCGCGCCCGGCCCCGTTTCCCATATCTTAAACAAAGTTTCTGGAATCCTCCATCAGAGACTCAGTGTAAACAGGTTTTCAGGGAGCAAGCTGTTTGGAATAAGCCAATCTCCTCTCCTTTCCCAACCAGTTCTGACTAAGGGCCACTCCAGGTGAAGGCTGGAGTGACTGTTCCCTTCCTGGGGTTATGTGAGTAGGGGTTATGTGACAGGGACTTGCTGAGGTGCTGCTCTGAGATGATCTCTAAGCTCCTTTCTTTCATCCTATTTCAGCCCCAAATACTTCAAGAAGGTGCCAGGTGAGGGGATGCCATTGCCAGAGGACCCCACTAAGAAGGGGGATCTCTTCATCTTCTTCGACATCCAGTTCCCCACCCGCCTCACACCCCAGAAGAAGCAGATGCTGCGCCAGGCATTGCTGACATGACTGTGGGGGGCTGGAGCAGGGGTGAGAGGAGGCTAGCCGGGCCTCACCCCACCCCTACCCGCCATAGCCTCAGGGTGTGCACAGGTGTGCACAGCCTCAGGGAGCCTGCTGCACAGATATGATACCAGAGTGGGATGGTGCAGGGCTTAAACTAACATAATAAAGATCTATTTCCTGTCCTCCAGCTACACCCATAAGAGTGAGTTGGAGAGGAGCTTCATATTAGCCTTTCTTGGGGGCCACAGGGAAGAAAGAGGCCCAAGGAGCTGAGTGCCTGGGTCCCTGTCCTGGCTTTGTGGGAAAGGGCAGGTAAGTGTTCAGATCCTCTGTGCTTCCACTTTGATAGAGTGGGTCAGGGCTGTGTGGCCTCTGAGGGTCTCTAGCTCTGCTCTGGCTTTTCATGACAGAAGAGACAATCTCTGGAGCATGATATGGTCACGTTAGAGACAGGAAAACTAAAGCACAAAAGAAAACATTTGTTGCAGGTCACTCAGGCCTCAGGGGCAAGGCTGTCATCAGAACCTTGAAGGTGGCAGGGTGTGGTGGCTCATGCCTAGACTTTGGGAGGCCAAGGTGGGCGGATCACTTGAGGTCAGGAGTTCCAGACCAGCATGGCCAACATAGTGAAACCTCATCTCTACTAAATACAAAAATTAGCCAGGTGTGATGGCGGGCACCTATAATCCCAGCTACTCCAAAGGTTGAGGCAGGAGAATTGCTTGAACCGGGGAGGCGGAGTTGCAGTGAGCTGAGATCGCTCCACTGCATTCCAGCCTGGGCAAAAGTGAAACTCCATTTCAAAAAAAACCCAAAAAGGCCGGGTGTGGTGGCTCATGTTTGTAATCCCAGGACTTTGGGAGGCTGAGGCAGGTGGATCACCTGAGGTCAGGAGTTCGAGATTAGCCTGGCAAACTTGGTAAAAACCCGTCTCTACTAAAAATACAAAAATTAGCTGGGTGTGGTGGTGAGTGCCTGTAATCCCAGCTACTCGGGAGGCTGAGGCAGGGGAACCACTTGAATCCAGGAGGTGGAGGTTGCAGTGAGCTGAGATTGTGCCACTGCACTCCAGCCTGGGTGACGGAGCAAGACTCTGTCTCAAACAAAACAAAAAAAAACCCAGAAATCCCCCAAAACCTTGAAGGTCACTTCCCATAGACTCACCCTGTGTAGAAGAGCAGCATAAAGAACACGTGTGCACTGGAAACAGCTTTGGTTCTACCCCTCTGGCCTCAATCCCCTGGTCTGTGATAGGGTCCTGGGCAGGGTGATCTGGGAAACCCAAGTTCTTATCCCAGCCCTGCCACTTTCTCCTGGAACCAGTTACCACACCTGTCTTGTCAGTAGAGCAGAGCTCATAACCTCCCTCACAGGCACATTGTGAGGACTGAAATCATTGATGTGAAAGTGCTTGGTGAACTCACTGCTTAGATTCAGGAAGGGGTAACAGTCCTGCTGCCCCCAAGGCCTGGAGTTCCAGCATCCAGGTCCAACCTGGCCTGTGTAGACCACACTTGCCTCCTCAAAGTCAACAAGTGTGCTACGCTCCCCTTCCATGCCAGCGAGGTTCCCTTCTACAGTCTGAACTTGGAAGAGAATAGATCCAGGCTTCGGGGAGTAGGTAGCCAATTCCATGGAATGCCTTCAGAGGTGCCAGAAATGGCCCCACGTTCTCCAGATTGCTTGGGACTCCACCATTCAAATCGCATCAGCTTAAGGCTTTTTCTTAAATGGGGGTTCAGTAGCACTTTTGTCATTAAAAAAATCACCACGGGCTGGGCGCAGTGGCTCATGCCTGTAATGCCAGCACTTTGGGAGGCTGAGGCGGGTGGATCACAAGGTCACGGGTTTGAGACTAGCCTGGGCAACATGGTAAAACCTCATCTCTACTAAGAATACAAAACTTAGCCGGGCATGGTGGCATTCACTTGTAATCCCAGCTACTTGGCAGGCTGAGGCAGGAGAATCACGTGAACCCAGGAGGCAGAGGTTGCAGTGAGCCGAGATTGTGCCACTGCACTCCAGCATGGCAACAGAGTGAGACTCTGTCTCAAAAAAAAAAAAAAAAAAAAAAAATCACCGTAAAGTCAGCTGCCCAAAGACCTTGCGATGAAGACTCCAGGACCAAGGCTCCAGGAAGCATTTCGGCACAGTAGTTAAAAGCATATGGGCTTTGGAGTCAGACACACCTGTTCTGGATCCCAGGGGTGCTACTAGCCAGCTGTGTGCCTTTGGGCAAGTCACTTCATCTCTCTTAAAGCTTATAGCCCCTACCTTGCAGGCCTTTCATGGAAACCAGATGGTGAGGCATGAAATACTCTGGGGCAGGACTCAGGTGGAGCGGGGTGGTGAGAGCTGCCCTGTTCTGAGAGCAAGCCCTGAATTGGAGCGTAGAGCCAGGGCTGTGAAATTCTTGAACTCTAGGTCTCCTGTAGGGCAGCAGGAAAGCCTACTCCTTATCATGAGGCTCTGAAGGAAGCCTGGGTCTCAGGCCTGAAAGTCCCTTAGGAGATTCCTATTACCTCAGTGATCTTCGGCGCTACCTTGAATTAGGCAAAGCAGGGCTTATCATATGCCCACTTTATAGGCATTAAAGGGTTGGGGACCAAAGAGAATTGATCTGATCTCTGATCAGAATGAATGAGACCCACTGGTATGTTTTCCAGTGGTTCCTACCACTGTTCCCAGTTCATTGTCCCAAGGCCACACCCAGAACCACAATGCAGGTGGGTAGCCTCATGTCTATTAAGGCTGCTGAATGAACCAGCTAACGTGCTCATGCCCACCTAGCCTGTTTAGCTTTGACACACACCTACCAAACTGCCCCTCCTTCCTCCCGTCCAGAGCAGAGCTAACAGCCTGCCTCACAGGATTAGTGTGAGAAGGTACATAGAGCATTGGCCAGGTCCTTCGTACATGCCACCCCCTGCAGCCTGCCTGGGCTGCCTGTCACTCTTACCCTGGTTTGCCGCCTTATGGCACTCAACCCTGTCCTTCCCGAGGACTATGGGGCCTCAGATCAATTTGTCAAAAACTAAGAAGGAAGCCGAAGAATCCTTCTCCAAGAACCAGTCTAACACCCTGGCCCTCAACCCAAGCACTGAAGGGTCTAGCCTCCAGCTCTGACCACTGGGCTAATGAGGGGAAGGAGCAGTGGCATCAGCTGCTTGAGGCTGAGGGAAGAGGGAGGGTGGTTGTGTTCTCAGGGCCTGGCTCCACAGCTGCCAAACAGGCTTCCCCAAGGACCCCAGCATTGGTCTTGGGGAGTCCAGAAGGGGAAGGAGGACTGGGTCCCGGTCCCAGTTCAGTAGCGGACTTTCTGGGTATTCTTGCCTGCATCTCCTGTGTCAGGCCTCAGCTTCTTCAGACACCTACAAACTGGGTCTGAGTGACATACTACTAAGGGCCCAGCCCTACAGAAGATGCCTTGGGATTCTGGGACCTCACAGTCTCCACTCCTTGAAATTGTAGTCGTCCTGCCCACCTGCCTCTGAGGGCAGGTGATAAGAACAGGGACAGAGAAGCGGAGACCCCTGTGTAGCCAAAGCCCTGGTTTCTCATGGACTCCTTGGATCCCTAGCTGGGGCGGGGGCAGGTGGAGAGGGGCTGTGGTGAGACTCCAAATGGAAAGTATCCTGGCCAGGAACGGTGGCTCATGCCTGTAATCCCAGCACTTTGGGAGGCTGAGGTAGGTGGATCGCTTGAGGTCAGGAGTTCAAGACCAGCCTGGCCAACATGGCAAAACCCCGTCTCTACTAAAAACACAAAAATTAGCCAAGTGTGATGGTGTATGCCTGTAATCCCAGCTACTTGGGAGGCTGAGGCAGGAGAATTGTCTGAACCTGGGAGAGGATGCAGTGAGCCGAGACTGCACTACTGCACTCCAGCCTGGGTGACAGCAAGTGAGACTCTGTCTCAAAACAACAAAATACACAAATGGAAAGTATCCTCAGGCAGAGACCAGATATTTACCCTGCAGCCTCCACCCACCCTCTGTGGAGTCAGGGCCTGCTCCACTCAGTTCAGTAACACTTCCTCTGTGGGTATGACTGTGGAGGGTGGAAGGAGGCTGACTTGTTCTCACAAGGTCTGGGACTTTGGGAGAGGTGGGTCTTCCTTCCATTTGTAAAATGGAATAAAATAAAGTTGACAGCATCTAGAGTCTCATGTTCCTCTGGAACTGCAGGAGATGCAGGGCAGACAGGAGCACTCTTGTTGTGCAGATAAACAGGCCTGCGGCTGGGGTGGGGGGTTGGGATGGCAGGCACTAGGGTACCAGATTCTGAGTAAGAACTCAAGTGGCCTGGCAAAAGAAGGGGAGGCGAGAGCAAGGCCACTGCTGTCTCTCCGGTGGCTCCTGCTCTCCCCATGTTAGTGCAGGGCCTAGGTCTGAAGAGAAATGGACTAGATGACCTCCACGGGCTGCAGATTGGATGCTGGAGGTGGAGGTGGATCACACCCATTTTCAAAGTCAGGTGGTTCCTCCCCTGCCCACCAGGTACCAAAAAGGCCATTGGACCAAGACCTCTGGTAACAGCTACAAGAGAGGGAGGAGACACCAAGGTTGAGCTTGCTTTATGGGTGACAAGTGGGCTAGGGTGGGCTGCGGGGGGCAGGATGAAGATTCTGGCTGAATGTTCCAAGGGACGGGAGGCTTGGGATCCTGGCTGGTACCAGGCCTCCCACACTGTCAGATGTCAACTCCACCAGCACTGAGAGACAATGAGGAGATGACAATGTGGAGAGAGGGAAGGTGATGGGTAAAGGAGCAGAAGGGAGAGGCGGGGAAAGAGGGAAGGAGGGAAGGGAAAGAAGGAAGGAAAGGAAAGCATGGCCCGGCTAGAGCCAAAGCCAGAGGTGATCAGGTCAGCAGCGGGAGAGGCTCAGAAGGGAGCCTCTCGGGAAGTGCAGGCGGCCATGAGGGCCCGTTTCAGCTGCTCATAGGTGACGAACATCACCACGTTCCAGGAACCCAAGCGGAGAAAGGAGGGCATGAACCTAGGGGAGAAAAAACACAGGTCATGGGGGTACCACTTTCCTCACTGGGCCTGGTATTCAATCTAACCCAGTGGCTCTGTCCCAGAGGAGGTTGGGAGGACTCAATAAACTGAGCTCACAGCTGCCTGGTATGAATTGCCTTTGAGTCTCCATTTAACAAATAAAAAATTGTGATAGTAGCAATTCTGGGAGGAAGGAATTAAAGGGATAAGTGAAAGCTGGCGAAATGCCAGGAGTGGGATCAGAAATAGCCTGACACTGGGCTGATACTCACTTCCGGGTGCTTCTCTCCCACCCATGATAGACATGCGTAGCCAAGAGGCGTGAACTGGGTGGGGAGGAGCAGAGGCTCACCCTTTGTAGAAGGCTCGGGGTCCCTCCTTCTGGAGCATGGTGAGGGCACAGTGGCCAGCGCTGCTGTACTGGCCCAGGGCAGAGTTCATGTATCTCGTCTTGACCACATCTACAGGGGAGGCGATGACAGTGGTGCAGAAGCCTGCCCCAAAGGCGGAAGTGAAGTGGCAAGGGAGATCATCTGCCAAGGAGGAGCAGGCAAGGCAGTCAAGATTCTTCACTCATCATTCCAGAAGGAAGAATTACTTAAGTAGCTAAGAGTTTTCACGATTTTAAAGAGACAGAGAGGGTGGGCACAATGGCTCATGCCTGTAATCCAGGACTTTTGGAGGCCGAGGTGGGTGGATCACTTGAGCCCAGGAGTTCAAGACCAGACTGGGCAACATGGCAAAACCCTGTCTCTACAAAATACAAAAATTAGCCAGACACAGTGGTGTGTGCCTATAGTCCCAGCTACTCAGGAGGCTGAGGTGGGAGGATTGCTTGAGTCAGGGAGGTCGAGGCTGCAACAAGCCATTAATCACCCCACTGCACTCCAGCCTGGGCAACACAGCAAGACCCTGTCTCAAAAAACAAATAAGAGGGTGGTGCGTGGTGGCTCACACCTGTAATCCCAGCACTTTGGGAGGCCAAGGTGGGTGGATCACTTGAGGCCAGGAGTTCCAGACCAGCCTGGCTAACATGGTGAAACGCCATCTCTACTAAAAATAAAAAAATTACCCAGTGTGCTGGTGCACACCTGTAATCCCAGCTACTCGGGAGGCTGAGGCATAAGAGTTGCTTGAACCTGGGAGGAGAAGGTTGCAATAAGCCGAGATTATATGGTGAGACTCTGTCTCAGAAAAACAAAAAACAAAACAAAAAACAAAAACAAGAGACAGGGACTCCAGCTGAGACCTCTTCTGAGGACCTGAAAGAGTCATTGTGCCAATCTAGCCTCAGTTCCTCAATATGCAAAGTGGGAGCTTCATCCTAGTTGGCTTCAATATGGCAAGTAAGAGATATATCTTACTCTCCCTGCAAAGGGCAAATCGGATGAAAAGATGTAGTCTTCTGGTGTCAACTAGACCCCCGCACCTGCTCCCGGCACGGGGGAAGGGTGAGACCCAGCACCATCTACCTCGTGACTCACCTGTCATGAGGTTGGCTGTCAGAAGGGCATCCTTGATGAGGTCATAGGTCACCAGCTCAGCACAGTTGACAATGGCATTACGAGCAACATTGGGAGAGGTCCCTGTAGGAGGAGGGAGATCCTGGGTGAGACCAGAGAATCGGGGAGGAGGAAAAGGGGAAAAGAAAACAACTGTACACACCTTTCCAGAGGCCCCCAAACCCTTCCTCTCGGGCAATGGTCTTGTAGGCATCGATGGTGCTTTGGTATCTCTGACCACCTCCAGCCCGGGCCTGAGCTTGGAACCGGATCTTTACCACATCCGTGGGCTGGGCCACAGCCACAGCCAGGGCACCTGTGGTGCTGCCTGCTAGGAGGCGGCTCCCAATGCTGGCATCTGTGGGCGAGTCATGGGGTCAGTGGCCAGCGGGCTTGCACTGGTTTTCTACCTCATCTCTCCTCACCAAAACCACCCTGTCACTGTCATCTCCTGCTTTGGGGCCTTCTACAAGCTCTTGCTCTAAGAACTCCTCACATCAAACAAAATATCCCTATGAATGTCTACTCCTTGCTAGGGACACAGCAAGGGGTAAGACCAAAATGAAACCTGGTGCTTTCTTTCATAAAACATTTTCATTTACCTGCTCAACAGCCCTGAAAAATCACAATCATTTCCATCTGACAAATGTAAAACCAAGGCTCAGAGAGAAGTGGCTTTCTGAGGACTGGGACTCCTAAGACTTGGGATCTCAGGTTGGCTTTACTTCTTCCTGACATGTGATCTTGGGAAAGAAAACTTTTTGTTTGGGGCTCTGTTTCTTCATATGTAAAATGGAGGGTTGGCAGGGCGTACTAAGGAGGTGAAAGGGAAGAACGCTGGCCTTGGAGGCGAGTGTCCTGGCTCCCTACTGTGTGCCCTTGGCCAAAGCCCCCTCTACCCACTGCCTTCCCACTTCAGTCTCTTCTTCCATTACACCGGGATGATACTGCCTCCTCCCAAGGTGGTGGTGAGGACTGTCATGGGATGATGCCCTGCTCAGAGCCTGGTGTAGCCCAGGTGCTCGGGAACTATGTGGAGGACCAGGCCTTTCCAGCT
Source organism: Colobus angolensis palliatus (assembly GCF_000951035.1). NCBI lineage: Eukaryota > Metazoa > Chordata > Mammalia > Primates > Cercopithecidae > Colobus > Colobus angolensis. The sequence continues at coordinate 2,544,743 of NW_012115211.1, read as the reverse complement.
CTCTGTTCCTCTGATCTTCCTAGGGATCATGGGGCCTAAAACACCTACATGGCTGAATGAACTAAGATCGATCATCACTGAGAAAAAAGGGCCAAGGGCCCTCCAGCCTAGCTCCATACTCACGCTCAGAACCCTTGGTGTAGAACTGTTTGACAGAGTCATACAGGCCGATGCGGACAGAGGCAAAGCTCATTTGGCGCTGCAGGCCGGCAACCAGTCCATTGTAGAGGCTTCGGGGGCCCTCGGTACGCACCATGGTCAGAATGGTGCCCAGCACACCGCGGCACTGGGCGCCGGCTGTAGTGCGCACTGGCCCCTGACTTTCTCCTTGGATCTGCAAGGCCAAAACAGGGTAGCTACAGGGATAGGCATGTTGCCCTTCCTACCTCCAGTCATCTCGATGCTCCAAATACCCAGTGGCCCTTGAGGGGTCTGTGTCCTTGGGGAGGGAACAGAGTAGACACCATCAAGATCCCCAGGCTTCATCCCCTCACCTGTAACCGGACTTTAGCAGTATCCAGAGGAAAGGTGATGAGATCTGCGATGCAGGCAGCTGTGCCAGCCCCAAGAAACTTCACAGTGGCAGTAGGGGGGACATCTGTGGCCTTGAAGCCAACCATGATGCTGATTTCCTGCTACCCCCCAGGAGACAGAGAAAAACTGGAGATGGGGCACCTTTAATCAGTAACAAGACGAGATAGAGGAACTCCGCCGGAATCTAAGCCAAGAGGAGAAAAGCCCCATTAGCCACGATGTCCCCAGGCCCTCCCTGCTCACCATCCCCAACCCCAGCTTCCCTAATAGCACCAAGTCCCTCAGCAAGACTCCAAGTGGCCTCATGAGGGAAAATAGATGTGAGCTCGAGAGGCACTCAGTTAGGCACTGGTGAAGCAATTCCTGCTCAAGCAGTCAATGCTTCATGAAGGGCTCCCTCCCTTTCAATACAGGGAGAGTCTGGATCAGAGCTCTCCTAGCGCTGCCTCATAAACAGCCACTGGACTAGCCCTCTGTCTGCTGGATGCAGAGGTTTCACTGATGATGCCCATGTTCCTGCTTCTGTGATTCATCTGGAGAGCTGACAGAAGTGGAGAAAAGTTTCACCCAGACTAAGACCCGACAGGCACAGACCCACAGGCTTATGTTCTGGATGTCTAAGCAGGAATGGTTTCCACGGGTCTGGAACTTAAGAAGAAAAGGAAGGTACAAGATGACAAATTCAGTCCCTTCCCAGACTGTCAGTCTAATTCTCTCCTCCAGCTCCCACACAGCTTAGGATCTCCAGAGTCACTGTTTTAGCAAGACTGCTTTGCTGGGCAGTGGTTCACTGAGATGCAGGAGATAATATCTACCCTAGAGGAGGCTTACTGTTGGGCACAGGGGGTGGGTGGGCAGATGATTCAAGCTGCATTTGAGGCTTACAGGACATACTCTCAAAATGCAAAGGAGGGAACAACCAAGGCCATCGGGAGAGAAGGAAGAGTGAGTGATCAGAAAAGACTTCCTGGGCTGGGTGCGGTGGCTCACGCCTGTAATTCCAACACTTTGGGAGGCTGAGGCGGGCAGATCACCTGAGGTCAGGAGTTTGAGACCAGCTTGGCCAACATGGCAAAACCCCATCTACACTAAAAATACAAAAATTAGCTGGGTGTGGTGGCACGCGCCTGTATTCCCAACTACTTAGGAGGCTGAGGCAGAAGAATCGCTTGAACCCAGGAGGTGGAGGTTGCAGTGAGCTGAGATTGTGCCACTGCACTCCAGCCTAGGCGACAGAGCAAGACTGCTTCAAAAAAACAAAAACAAAAAACAAACTAGCACTTTGGGAGGCCGAAGTGGGAGGACTGCTTGAACCCAGGAGTTCAAGACCAGCCAGGGCAACATAGTGAGACCCTGTCTAAAAAAATATAAATAAAAATAAATTAGCTGGACATGATGGTGCATGCTTATAGTCCCAGCTACTTGGGAGGATCACTTGAGCCCAGGAGGCTAAGGCTGCAGTGAGCTGTGATTGTGCCACTGTGTTCCAGTCTGGGTGAGAAAGTGAGATCTTGTCTCAAGCAACAACAACAACAACAACAACAACAACAAAACTAAAGACTTCTTAGATAAGGTAACATTTAGCTAGGTGATTTTGGGGGCTGAGAGTAAACTCTGGGGCATTAGACTCCTCCTGGCCTACCATGTGATGCAAAGAAAATTGCTCTCCTTTTTGTTTGGGCCAGTTTCCTTTCCTCCAACTTAGGGGGATCCACATTTACACAAGACAGGCAAGGATGGGGGGTACAGGTCAGAGCTGTGAAGAGTGATAAGGGAAACCAAAAGCCCCATTTTGTTCTGAATTGGAACCATGCCCTCCTCCACTGCCACAGGAGGAAGTGAGCCCAGCACCCTAGTGGGGGAGGGTGACCTGCTTCTTCCTCTGAGCTTATTTCTTTGACTTCATTGGAGCAGCTGCTTTGAGCCCCACCTGACTGACTGCCTTTGTTGCTGGGGCTCAGATGAAAGAGCTGGCTGGTGAAGGGAGTCAGCTGTGAATACAGAGACCCATGGAAACAAAGAGCTCACCCAGCTTCCTCTTGGGCTTCTCACTCCAGGTGGCTGGGGCAACCAGGGAAATGAAGATACTCACCATAGCAACTACACTGGGACCTACAGAACAAGGCCTGACCTTTTTCCTGTTTCCCTCCAGCTTGCCCATGAGGCTCACTGAAGACTGCTGCTCAAATGACAGAGTGGGTTGATGAAGGTGCCCCTGGACTCCCCAGGTTCCCTGCTCTGACACCCCCTTCCCCCAGGAGGTGCTCCACAACTTTCCCCACCCCAATGCCCAGGGCACTGTATTATGTATTAGCTCAATCCTCAGAGCAGCCCTGCAAGGTGGCTGCCCTTACTTCCATGTGAGATAAGTAAGAGCCACACCTACAGGCACCAAAGCTGGTGGTATTTGCTTTGCACTGCTGCCCAGCTCCTCAGTTCCTTCCTGCTGTTTTCTCAGCCCCAGGCACAGGCAGGGCCTTTCACAAGGAAAGTTCTCTCAGGCTGATTAAACAGTCCTGAGAAGGCTCAGGCAAATGGTATCCCTTCTCTGGGCATCAGAGACATCATGACATGAGTCTATCACATTCCTGACCTTGAGCTGGGTTGCAGGATGTTGTGAAGGCCAGAGAATAAGACCCAGCTGCTGCCCAAAGACAAGTGCACAGAGGTTCAGCTGCCATTCTGAATGTTGCCTTGGATTTGCCAAACCAGGTCCTTCAGAGGGTGGGTAAGGGGGCCCTACTGACAGCAATTAAAATGCAGGCCTAGAAATAGTTAATCCTTTTTTACAGTTCCTAGCAAATAACCAGTTTCAGAGCCGCACAAGGCTGATTACCAATCTCGGTTTCAGGGATAGTCAAAAGCTAGCATCAAAAATATGAAGTTAGAACAATAGGTTCCTGTCCTAGCTCTTCTGCTGGCTCCCAGGATGACCTGGGGCCAGTCACTGTTCCACGTGGGCCTGTTTTCTCCTTTATAAAATGGGGACCAAGAACCTTGGCTTGATTCGGCTGAAGGGCCAGAATGAGAGCAGGGAGGTGTGAGAGTGCTCTGTGAACTGGAAAGAGCCACATCACTGTCATGGGGTGGGGATGGTAGTTATTTTTGTTAATGCCCCGGTGACTCCTGTCCCTAGACCACAGGGTTAGGAGGCAGCAAGAGATCTCTTCCTTGGACTGGACTCTTACCTGGCTTTGTAAGGTCTCACGGTGAGGCCTCCAATATCAAGCTTCTCTAAAGGTGTCCCGTTCTTCAAAGCTGCCAGTGGCTATCATGGCCTGATCCCCTTGGTTTTCCATAGAAAATGGGTGGGAGACAAAACACCTAATGGTCATACTATGTGTCCTGTGGGTGAGCAAAGGCGGAGAGTTTAGAAAGGGCCACCTGCCCCAAGACACACAAGCCCACCCAGTCCATGCCTTGGAGAGGGATGGAGAACAGAGCCCATCTCACCCAGGGACTGATTAAGTGCACACACTGGAACGGGGAAAAGCAGGGCAGAAAATGAACCTAGGTACACTCCCCACCCCCACTCCACCTGCTTAATATCACAAATTGGCTCTTGTCCAGGCTTCTGCTTTTGTAATACCCAGTACTCTAGATAAGCACCCCCTAGCACAGTCATCAGACTTTGGTGAGTGAGAGAGTTATGAGGGGGTCACGATGGGACAGAGAATCTCCGGGAATTGGCTAGGGTACAGGCTGGGCTGTGAGGAGGTTGGATGGGCTGGGAGCCGGCCCTGCAGGGCCCAGACTGAGCAGCTCAAAGCCCACTAGAAAAAGCCCCCAAGCCCTGGGAAAGGCAGTGCAGGAACACTGCCTGGAGCCGCCTGGTGAGAGAGAGGTCATTGTGGTCATCGCTGACGGTCCCCATCCAAGGCAGGGCTGGGCGTCGTGGTGGAAAGGAGGGATTGAAAGGTGGAGGATCAAACGACAGCCAACTGGACGGGAGAGGGAAAGAACAAAAGGGAGTAAGAAAAAGCGTAAGAGAAGAGAAACAAAGAACCAAGGACATAAAGGATTTGTACAGGCCGGGCGCGGTGGCTCACGCCTAAAATTCTAGGACTTTGTGAGGCCGAGGCGGGCGGATCGCTTGAACTCAGGAGTTCGAGACCAGCCTGGGCAACAAAGCAAAACCTCCTCTCTACAAAACACAAAAATTAGCCAGGCGGGCGCCTGTAATCCCAGCTACTCGGTAGGCGGATCGCTTGAACCTGGGAGGTGGAGGCTGCAGTGAGCCGAGATCGCGCCACTGCACTCCAGCCTGGGTGACAGAGCGACAGCCTGTCTCAAACAAACAAACAAACAAACAAACAAAAACAAAAAAAATAAAACCGGAAGAAAGAAAAGAGTACAAACTTGGGTGGGAGAGAAGGGAAATGGAAGAGCGGGCAGCGCACGCAGAACAGGTGTAGGGGGCGCAGAGGGTGCAGGGCTGGGGCCAGGCTCACCGAGCCTCAGGGAGAACACGAGAGTGCGTGCGGCTGCGTGTATCGGCTGGAGCAGGCCGCGTCGGGCGAGCCGGACCAACGCGGACGGTCGATCTCAAAGCGCGAACAGCAGGGCTTTGCAGTGTGGCTCCGCGCGGGCGGCGGCTCGG